>NC_143063.1:25967857-26287500 GCF_052426305.1 Pelodiscus sinensis | reverse complement strand
GTCGCTCTTTAACAGGATTAGACTAAGTCTCCCAGTTGAAGCATATTTAAGAGTCTTGCAAAACTGTACTCTCCCACGTGGTCTGATCAACCATTTTTGTTCTGATAGACAAGTAAAATATCATTAGTGTTTTAACACTCATTCAATGGTAAATGACTGGCAAGTATTTTTTTTGCTTAGGCTAGCGCATTTCCATGGCAGTTTTGTGAAACTGTTTAAAGAACTACACCTAGTGCAGAGATTGGCTCATTTGAAGTCCTATTCTAGATCACTTTCTGTCAAATAATAATACCTTTCAAATGCAATTTAGAAAATGTTAGGAACTCTGAAGTTTGCTCAAAATCTTCATAACAAAAAAAGAATTGCAAAGGAAGAAGGTAATGAATAACTGAAAAAGAAACAACCTTTCTAAGCCTAACAGAGAATGGCCACATTAAAAGCCTTTTACTGACACTAGTAGACTTGAATCGCAAACCTACTACAGATGCAAATTTTCAGAAGGAAAGTCTTACTGCATAAATGGTTTCAAACTGAGGTTCTGTAAAACCTTTCACTTGTTGGACATATATCCTGACAGAACAGAAAGCTTTTAGGCAAAAATAATCTTATTTTCTGTTTTAAAATTCTCTCTCAGACCCATTAATAAAAAGCATGACAATTATAAAATGTCTTATCCAGTGCTGTGAAGAGGCAACATGATCCTACTTTTCTGCCATGCAAAAAGCAAAGCCATACCCTACTGTAAATTGCTTCATAAAGCCAGGCTGCCTCTACTCAAACCTGAGAGGTTGAGTACCTCGGTTTTATTTCCATCTGTTGGTCTCTTTAAGGTGTTTATATGTCTCCATTACAGTAGTATGAATGCCTCACAGTCTTTAAGGTGTTCCAACCACACCACTGTGAGATAGAGAAGTATTATCCACATTATAATATGGTAAACTGAGGCAACGAGCGATGATGTATGTGTCCAATGACACAGAAGAAATCTACAGCAGAACAAAATGAACCCAGGTCTCAAATCTGAAGGGAGCACACTGGATGTTCCTTTCTACTAGACATAATCATTGAAGTAAAAACTGACTTACCTCTGCTTATTGCAACTGATCAGAAGACTGTACCCCATCCAATTAGATCCCACAGATCTGATCAGAGCAATGGTTACTGCAACTTTTCTTTACAAATCAAGCCCCTACTAAGTTTTCAAGTGGCACAAAATGACCCGCTATGAACTACAATGCTTTGCTCTTTGCACTGGTTCCCCACTCAACACAAAGTGCAAGCTCACAGTAGCTGTCCTGAAATTCAAAGACCTCCATGGAACTACCCATATCTACCTAAGAGATAATCTTTCCTTCTGTGACCATTAACTCACATAACTGCTACATTCTCCTGAAGTAACAAGGAAGACTTTTCAGCATAGAAGACAACTTTAATTCAACTCATCAATCTACCCAAAACCTTCATCAATCTATCCAAAGTACATAAGTTACAATAATCTCTTTTTTTCAATGTCATCCCCCCTTTCAAGTCCTTCATGACCTCTCTGTGATTTGCACCTAAAAATTAATATTCATCTTCCCTTGTTGGGTGTTTTTCCCAGAACCACTCATGCCTTATCCCTCTACATCAGTGACACGCAGATCTCAGTGGTTCAGGAACCAAATAAGCAATCAACATTGCCCCAAAAAAATCACAGTAGTGTGAACTACTTTGTTTCATTTTCTATAGCATTCTATGTTCATATTTCAACCGTATGATGGGAAAATACACAGTAGGGCACAGATTAGCCAACAAATTCTTGGAAATTTATTTATTAAAATAAATCTAGAACAGCCTCCCCTTAAGTAGTGAGGAACTGGTTGAGAATTTGAAAGCAAAAGGCAGCTTGGGAGAAAGTGAACATGAAATGATACAAGTTCATGATTCTAAGGAATTGTAAGGAGGGAGAACAGCAAACTAAAGACAATGAATTTCAAGAAGGCAGACTTTGGCAAAATCAGGAGTTGATGTGTCCCATGGGAAGCAAGTGCAAAAGGAAAAAAAAATGAAGATAATAGTTTTTCAAAGATATATTATTAAGGGTGCAAGCTCAAAGTATGGCAAGAGGTCATTCTGACTTAACCAGGAGATCTTGAATAAGCTACAAATAAAAAAGTAGTATTACAATAAGTGGAAGTCCAGTTACAAAGGATAAATACAAATAAGTAACACAAGTATGTAGGGACAAAATTAAAATGGACAAAATAAAGTCAAATTAGCTAAAGACATGAAGGGTAACAAAATTCTACAAATATACTAGAAGCAAAAGGAAGACCAAGGACAGAATGAAGAGGGAAAAACAATAATAGAAAATATGGAAAATGGCAAAGGTGCTTAATGACTTCGTTTCAGTTTTCAACAAGAATCTAGGTGGTGATTAAATACCTAACAGTGAATTCTGGTGAAAATGAGGAGGTTCAAAAATTAAAATAGGAAAAGAACAAGTTAAAGATTTCTTAGTCAAGTTAGATGTTTTCAAGTCACCAAGTACTGATGAAATGCATCCTAGAATACTCAAGTAGCTGATTGAGGAGGTATCTGAGCCATTAACTATTAACTTTGAAAAGTCATGGTAGAGATTACAGAGGACTAGAAAATGACAAAAATACATCTATAAAAAAGGAAATAAGGACTGGGATCTTAAAAATGCATTTAATTTTGTAAATCTGAAACTACTGAAATTTACAGCAGTTACACGTTTACACACGGGGGGCCAGGCAGGAGCTGGTGCTCCTGGGGAGCTGGTTCCTGCCTGAAGGCAGCAAGGGAGTGGAGAGGCAGCTCCATGGGAGTCTGCACACACCTGACCTCCCTTGCTTCTGAATCAAAGGCAGCGGGGGGAGGGAGAGGCAGCTCCATGGGAGCTGGTATAAAAGGGGAGACACTTTAAAACCCAGCTCCCGCCTTCCTCCTCTGCCTCCCCCACTCCCAACATGATACATAGGCGGTGGCAGGGTTAGGATTAACTGATGAGCCCAGACTCCTTGGTTAATCATGTAAATAGGTCCACATTCACATCCCTATAATCAACACCATACCCCCACAAGGTAGAAAAGTATTACTACAGGTGAAAAAAGAGACAGTTTAAGTGATCGGTTCTTGACCACACACAAATCAGCTGCACAGGTGGGATTATAAAGCAGTTCCTAGTCCCCATCCTGTGGTCAATCTACTTGGACCATTGTGATTCCTATAATAGAAGCTACAATTCTTCCATTACTCAGAGGAAAGCCCCTTCTTGTGTTTAAGTTTGTTAGTTAAGAAGCCTCTGTCGCATGGCACAATGGTGGGTGTATATAACCTTGAAGCAGAGCATAGGATTTTATGCCTTAGATTTAGCTTTACATATATTAAAAGTCGTCATACAGCAGTGTCCCCTGTAAGCTGTGCACTCATGCAGCTGCTCAGGAGAGATTCAAATGCTGCCCCCCAGCTGATTAGCAGAGCACCCACAGCTAGTTTTTGTGTTTCTACTTGCAGTATATGTTTGCACATGCCTTGGAACACACTGAAAAAAATTAAAAAATTAATTCTGCACATGGAAGAAAAACATCCGTCCATGGATGAAAAAGATTAGAGGGAACCTTGCTATACAAGCCAGGATATATTAAAATTTTAAAATCCTCCAGACTTAAAAAGAAACAATCCATCTGAAGAGTTGTAGCCACAGATGCTGACATTCTCCGTGGTCCCCTGTGCTTCCTGAAAGGGCAAGACACCCAGGGTGGAAGGCATGGGGGGCTGACAGAAGCCAGCACCTCCCCAGCTCTTAACACTGTCCGTGGTGCCCCCCACCCTCATGGGCCTGGTTGTAGCTCCTTATTAAGTGAGCACTGGAAGAAAACATCTCTCTTCCTCCTCTTCTTCTGTTTGAAGTACTGAAATAAAAGCTGTTGTCCAAATTTTGTCACATTTAGTCATCTTAAGGGAGGTTGATAAGGCTTTCCAATGAACTCTATTAGTTGCTATTTTCATGTCTTTGTTTAGCAACTCATAATGACTGTTCTGTGCCCTAAACCCATAGGTGGCCAGTATGTTAGGTGGGGAAGGCACTGCCTTCCCAAACTGCCAGCTTGGCCATGCCCACACTAT
Organism: Pelodiscus sinensis; assembly: GCF_052426305.1. Taxonomy (NCBI): domain Eukaryota; kingdom Metazoa; phylum Chordata; order Testudines; family Trionychidae; genus Pelodiscus; species Pelodiscus sinensis. Next base: position 26,283,369 of record NC_143063.1, on the reverse strand, counting down.
GCCTCCAGAACGCCTACTGAAAGTTTCTAAGGACAGTGTGTTGCTACCCCTGGTGTGCCCACCCTCCAAGGTCAGGGAGGCTGGAGATGCATGCCACCCTCCCTCCCCGTGCTCCATGTTGGGGGGGCGGGGAGGGAAGCAGCCTGGTTTCCTTGGCTCAGTTTAAGAGGCAGGGATGGGGGTGTGGGCTTGCCTCCCCCAGCCCTACCTTAACCAACTACCCAGGCCTACACCTTTAAGCGAGGAGTTGGATAGCCCTGCCAAATGAAGGTAACAGTGCTTTATGGTGAGGGAGAGAGGTTGTAAAGATGAAAAAGGCTGCAAAAAAAAAGATAGGAGGTTGTTGACTCATCACTTGAGAATGTAAGGTTGAAAAAGACCAACAAGAGCTCAAGGCAGGGTGACTCCATTTTACACAGACAAAGGCTGAGGCAGGACCCACCCTCCCTTCCTATTTTAGGTGGTGAAATACCAGCTTTCGTCAATAACTGCTGTGGGCATGACACTAGCCATCCCTTTGGGAGGGGGCTGAGAAGGCAATTTTTAGTTACCACCACACTGGCTTGGGTGCAGTTGGGTTTTTTTCATTTTCCCCATTATAGGTTTCAGGAAGGGCTTTGCTCATGCATGGCATGATGTACGCTAGGCAATATGTCGCCTTGCCATTATTTAAGTGCAGGGCAGATGTTTTGCAGGTATTCATAGGAAAGTATACAATGGCCAGATAAATCACTTGGAAATGGACTTAAAAAGAGGTATTCATTAAAGGACTTCTATGACTGATATGGCAGGAATCCAACCCTTCCATCCCCATTCTTTGAACCCATGTTAAAACCCTCCTATAAGGTAAGGGTGGATGGTCAAGTCCCAGCAATGGATTTGCTGGAAGGATAACAATGGAGAAGTGGGGGAGCTGATAAAAGTTCCCCACCCCCAAATAATTATGGAATAAACATGGGGGTTACCTACACAACACATCATCATCTGCCAGGTTGTCTCATATCTACTAATAAAGTCGTGGACTGATTAGACCCATGTTAATGTCTCCTGACCTTCTTTTGGTATGGCCAGATAAAGGCCATACTTAGCACATAGTTTAGCATTATAGACAGATAAGGTCAAATTTCTATGACTGGTTTCTAGGACTGAGAAAGAAAAAAGTTGCTATAACCATAAAACATTATTTGTAGATGTATTCCGCATAATCTGTGAATATTTACAGAAACCAATGGCTAATATTTTTTATGTTTAGTTCTCAGTCTTTAGCCATATCATCAGTATACATTTCTTGGCTGGCCTAACTTATAGTTAGGCTTGGCAGAATTTGATTTGTATCTGCATATAACTGTGATGTCTAAAATCAATGCTGTTTGAAAGATTTTCCCTTCCCCTACTTGATTGATTTCAATTGTTCAAAGCTGCTCAAAATTAAGGTGGGAGTCGAGAAATAATTATTTAATGATAGTAGTTGTTGAGAAAGTTAAAGCTTTGTAACTTTAAAAAAAAACCCCACAGATTGAACTTATGTGAAAACATACAAAATATACAAAGTAAATATCCAAAAATAAAACTAAAGTTTTTACTTAAATGTAAAGTTCAATTATTATTGATGGAAATATTTTAATTGCTTTGTTTGTTTATTGTGAAATCAACATTTACCCATAAAAATCTAATCCTTCCAAGCTAACTATAATAGTATGACATGTTATTTTAAAGACACTTCCTGTGTTTATCTTACTAACTCTGATTTAAGGGGAGAAACATTACAATTTAGAAGTAGAATGCATTTTATCATGTTGAAATAAAGCCCTTTGAGGACATTTTTTACAAGACAGAACAACATACTAATGCCAAACTGGCATGAATTCTCAGCTGTACATTCTGGTTTCAATGGGTTAATTAACTTGGTTGGATATAAACTGTAATTATCTGTGTTCAATCTTAATGTACTAGGAGTGGTGTATATAAGGATTTCGAAAACCATAGACATTATTTTGGTTACTACTGGATTCTCTCTGTTACTTTGAAATGTAAGTAACTGTAGGAGACAAGAAGAGTGAGAACATGTTGATCTACTTTGAAAGATTTAACTATGTGGAACAGGACAGGGCAGAAATGGATTACTATATCAACTGGTCTGCCTTGCCTTTTTTTTTATGGTAAACACACAAACCACTTCTACATGCAGAATTAGGTACATTTGCTTAATGCAGAAGGAAATTTTAAGAAAGCTAGCATTCTCCTCTTGAGACATTGGTTTGAATGTGTAACCACAGGGTATCCTGTACAACTGATTTTAGCAATTTAGGTCCCTCCATCATATATAGTTAAAGTGACTTACTCAATGAACAAATAATATATTGTGTAATACCATTAACCAGTGCGCACATATAATATATACAATAAATACATGCTAACATTACTAAGGAAAGTACACTGAAAAAATATATGCTGATGTTACTGAAGTTGGAGTTAATTGGATTTGCTTTTTTGGCTATTTGTTGGGTGCATTCTATTTCTTAATATGTTGGAAATAGAAAATTCTGAGTGCAGAGAACTGTTAATGTTATGACTAAGTGTTAAAGCACAATAAAGAAGTTTCCTTTAACTTCTTAAATCCTTGCTTTTAAAGGTTTGGGTGGGTTAGTTTGGCACATAAGAAACCTTAACTGGTTTATAACTAAGCTTTCGTTTTTAGATTAGCAAAAAATTTAAACTCATATTTATTCAACATACTATGATTGGCCACTGAGAACAAATGAGATATGACACTTTTCAAAACTTTCCTCTAGCCAACCAACTTTTTTTTAGGGTTGTACTGCTTCAAGAGTCAAAGGAAGAACAAAAAATATTTTTGGTGCTTTAGGATTTAAACCCTTTATGTGCTTGGTTAAAATTTCTTCCTTATCTGAGCAATAACAATAAATCTTTAAGATGAGGAATTTTTCATTGCAACAGTCTGTATGGCAGCTTTGTCTAGCTTTCAACACATCTTTATTTTCTAACCATCCATTTTCTTGAGGCTAAATTACATCACTCCTAATCTTTAGTTACAAATGACTTTACTTTTGCCTAAATGAGGGCAAAGAAAGAACTACAATATTTGCTTCTTAGGCCCATCTAATAGTATAACAGCACCCATACTAGAAAGATGAACCAATTTAATGATATTGATTTCTCAATAGGGTCAAATTGGTACAAAAAGTGTATGTGGACAACTCCCTCGCTAATTTAACAAGAATTACAGAAATTGACATATGAAAGTCTGAACTTATTGAGCGCTGATTGGAAAGAACTTTTCCTCCTTGCTCTCTTCCTCTTTACACTGGTTAAAACACTTAGGCCATATGGTCCTATGAGAAGCTAAATGCCTCATGGGAGTTGCTGAACAATTCTAGGGCCTTTAATATCTCACAGAATCAGTTCCTTATATAACAACAATAAATGAGAAGTGATAGGAGTCAACAAATAAACACACGAAAATATATTTTTTAAAGCGGCAGCTAAAAAATGTTCAATAGTGTGGTAAAAAAATATTCTGTAATTCTGCAATGCACAAGAAGATCTAAACAGATAGACCTAGATCCACAAAACAACAGCTAGAAATAAAAGATCAATATTGTTATGCTAATAAAAAAAGGGACCGCTTTCTTCCATAATACCTGCCTTCTAATGTTTCTTTCCTCCAAAAAACAAAACAAAACCACACACACATATGAGGACAAGTAAATGTCAACTCTTTGGTTTTATACAATATATATTTTCAGATATCACAGATAAAGCAACAAAGGTGTCAATCCCCTGAATATCCTACTTATTCTTGTGTAGAAAATGGAAAGCTTTTATTTTATTTATTTATCAGAGGCAATATTTCTCCCTTTTAACACTGATAATGAACAAATTCAGCCTTTTCTCTTATCTGCCTGGTTTTATCTTATTACAAACAATGATTTTTGAAAAACACTGTATAATACTGCAATCTAAGACATCGGTCAATTTTGATTGACACAAATATTTGTATTAAAGGTTACATACTGCAATTTACAATTGGGTACTATCACAATACTGTATGTTAATGTAATCAGTATTTTCATTTTATGAATTCATTTGCAGCATCACATGCAAGGGCATTCTTATATATATTGGAAGTACAATTACTAAGCAGTTCAGGAGTTCTTTAAGCAGAATTTTATTTTTTTTATTCAATAGATTTTAATACCATAACCACAATAAACAAGGTTGTTGGGGTTTGGTTTTTTATTTGGGAGAGGGGGGTCAGGGAGGGACTTGTAATTTAATTTCTCACTTTTTAAAGTATTCAGATACCTAGAATACCACACACACCAATCCACAAATATTTACACAAAAAGCTATTTAATTTCTTTCTATAGTAACTATCACAGGGACTATTATAATGAAAAAATCCCCATTTTAAGAAATAAATGCAATTACTGATACAGGGAGGAAATAATTTACATAATCAAAAACATATAAAGGGTATAATCCCATAGTCACAAAAAGGAATCTTTATTCTCTTTTTGAATCTGAAACAATACAGACATGCCTTGAGGAGAACAGAAATATTATAAAGTACTTTAAGCAAAATAATTGTAAGAGAAAAAACTATTATTACATTATTGTTGTGCTGAACTGTGATATACTTAAAAAGCTAATTTCTTTTATTATAATGGAATTTGGTATATGTGTATCTAACCTACTTCACTTTTTCTTCTCATTTATATAAATGAGCAAGTGTATAAGATGGTTACCATTACTGTATTATCAGACTTTATACACTACTGTATTTCATTACATTTTAATTTAAAAATAGTTTAAAAATACAGGTGAAGGGCCCTGTCAAAAGCTTTCTGAAAATCTAAGTAACACTGTATCCACTGGATCCCCCTTGTGGAGGATATGATCTATATTTTTATCAAAAGCATAACATCTGACAACAGTAATTGTCCTTGTGTTTTACTGGTTGAAATAAGGATGTTAAATCACGGTTATCTGACTCGTCAAGTAGTTGATACAATTAGTCAATAAGGACCATTCTGCAGAGCTGCAGCGATGGTATCTCCAGAAGCCGGCTTAAACTAGCACTGAGCAGTCCCAGCTTGTGCTGGCTCTGGGAGCCACCCACGCTGCAACTCTGCTTTTTAAACATAGTAAGAGCAGATGGCTTACAATGCAGAACCACAGCATCCCGGACCAGAGCGAGCTGGGACTGCTTGGTCCCAGGCTTGTGCTGAGTCCAGCAGCTCCTGTTCACGGCAGCCAGCCCTGTCCGCCACAAACAGAAGCTACTCCGGCACCCTGTTCACGGTGGATAGGGCTGGCTGCAGTCAGAGGCTGCTGCCGGAGCAGCACCTGCACGTGGCTAGCTCGGGAAGCAGCCCCTGTCCATGGGGAGAGGCCCAGCTCCCTGTTGGGACCCCTGCGAACAGGGGCTGCTATCGGAAGCAGAGGCTGCTTCCCCCCCTTGCTGCCTCTGACAGAGGCAATGGGGGAGGGGTAGTCTTCCAGTCGACTACTTGCTAAAAATCCCTAAGTTGAAATCTGTTTCAGTCAGACTACTGAACACCTCAAGCTCCAACTCAAAAGTTAAACACAAAAAGTTCATGTTCTGAAACGAGTATTTTGAGATATCAATCAACCTTTAATTAAACATTTAAATTAGATAAATTTCAAGTGACAAATTCTGTTGTACTTGGGCACTTCTTTTGAGGGAAACAAAAAATAAGCCTGTAAGAGTGGTACATTTTTACCAACAATCTCTTAAGGAATTATTAAATTTATAAAAAATGTTATACCTTTCACAAATAGTAAAAAAAGAAATCTACTTTTCCCCATAACATAAAATGGTCTAGATACTCTTCTCTTGTGATCATTTGATATATCTGGAATCCTCTTTTTATAATGCTAATGTGAAAAAATAATGCTAATGTGAAAAAATAGAGTTTAACAATGTAAATTCACTTCTAATATAAAAATACTGACTACTACAAAAAAACTGGTCTTTGAAAATAAAATATGATAAAATTATTGAATTCAAGGGTTGGTTGTCTCCTTTAGCAAGATTATGAGACTGTCAATTACATAAAGTATAAGTCATAAAAGAATCAGCAATTGAAATCTCCACATTATAATCACAAGAAGAGATTTCAGCTTGAATCTCTCCTATACTATTGCCCATTTGACCTTAATTCTAACTCAGCAGAGCACTTAAAGTATGAGCTAGCAAAGCACATGCTTTGTTGAAATGGGTCCTTAATGCTGTTGCCCATCATTTTAGAGACTGCAAGAGTTTGATTCCTTGAAACAGCTTTTCCTTTTTCTCATGGGAATGGACCTACTCCTGATAAATATTATGTTCAAACAAAAAATGGGGAGATTGGAATCCAACAATGGTGCACCAATATAAAGATAATGTCAATATTTATCACACTGTAAATTATGAAGCCACTATAACATACAATCCCATTGAAATTAATGAGACCTACCCTATTAAAACAGCTGCACTGCAATATGAAAAGTATGTTTTACAAAATCTTTTATGAAGTAACACTATTTCATGTTCATAAGTGTCACCGGTGGTTAGTGCACATTTTATAGCAATGGCCTGCAATTATTTTATGTATCTAAGAAATCTTTTTTTAAAAATTAGAAAAACAAAAACAGGAAGAATTATTTACAAATCTATTTTAATTGCCTCATCTAACTAGAAAATGGTTGCATGAATTTCATAAATCTGTGTGTCCATTTGTTTAATTTTCATAGTGCTAACGATATCAACTGGAAAGAATGCCTATTTTTGTATATCATGTATGTTATAAGGTTCCTATACAGAAACTCTAAAATAGTATTTGAAATGAAAGTTTTCAGTTATTATCAGTGTTTTGGAGCCTCCCACTGGCAGCCATCACCCCGACAAAAAAGTGGTATTTGAGGCATTATCAGAATGAAAGCCTTATATCTAGATATTGTTTACTATTTTGCATCAAAAGAACTTAAAACTGAGTTCATGTTCTAAGGCAATTTAAAAGATCAGAAAAAAATAATCCCACCCCTACTTGTGCATGTGTTCTGGCAGAATACTCAGTATTATCAGACATCTCTGTGCAAAGACCAAGTGAGTGTCACTGAGTTTAGTGGTGACAAAAAATATCCTACAACACTGGTAAGACACAACAGAAAAGGAAATGGATCTCAGATTTAGCAGAAGTCACATTAAGTAACATAGGTTATATTCTAAGAGGGAAGTTTTCACTGATATGTGGAAACTGTTGCTAAGTGATGTCCAGAGAACAGGATACAGAAACAAAACAGATGAAATCCAAATTACATTTTTGTTAAAACTCTTCACAGAAAACAGAGCAAAGTGATAATGAAAAGATATTTAGATACAAGACAGACTTCAAATTGAAGTAAAACTGATAAAATATTACTCAAATACTAATCTGAAAAAAATATGCGGAGCTCATAGATAAAAAGTGCCAATTTTAAAATTGAAGTTACTTTTTTCCTTTCTTGCCATCTACACTGATATTTTAGGCTCATACTATAACACAGCAAATGAAACCAAAGCTAAACTGTGGTGTGATGAACACCTGCTGGTTGGTGGTCCAGAAAGTTGGCTGATCACATAGCTGGCTACCTCCCTTCGCAAAAGCTTCCAAAGGTACGCACGTAGGCTCTTCAAAACAGAGTCGGGAGACAAAACTAGCTTGAGACAACGAGCCAATCAACTGCCTTTACTAGCGGCTGTTGCTACATAAAAGGAGGAAAGAAACAAGAGTATACAGTGGTACTTAATATGCTTGCCCCCATTGGAAGTGGCGTGACCCCAGGAAAATGGAGCAAAAGGAACTGAGCAGCATGTCCAGAGAAGGAAAGAGAAGAAAACCATATGGCAGAGAAGAACATGTAGCGGGAGACAAGGTCAGAGAAAATGAAGAGCAGAAGTAGACAATGTGATTCACTTTTTTCAAAAAGAACAAAGTATTCAGCATATTTAAGTTAAAATAAATAAATATTTTCATATTATGATTTCTTGTAATTGCTATAATTTACAGGGAGGATATGTTACAGTGAGCTGAAAAAGAGGTGGTTGACATGATTATAAATGGACAGCAAGAGTGTCCAGGAGGCTGTCTGAAGACAGTCTTTACTATGAAAGTTTGTCAACACCTAAATTTAACAGAATTGATGTAGGTTTTTTTATATGTTTAACTTTACGCCTGAACAACCGTTGACAGATCACCATCTTATGCTAGTTCACTACATGAATTTTGGTAACTTTAAATTGCTACAAAAGTGTTTATTGTAGAATGCCTAAAGTTTTGATAAGTGCTTAAAATTAAAATAAAAAAACCCCAAAAGAACACCACACACACATTTCCCTCCTTTACTGACATAGAACAGATAATTATTTCCAAACCAGATTTTCCTCAGTTAGCTTATCAAACCAAATACTGTAGTCTAATCCTATTATTTTATATATATAAAAGAAATGCTATGACAAAGGATATTAAAAATTACATCCTAGTTTCATATATTCTGGCATGAAGCTACATAACTTTGACTCTTAATAATTATTTAGAAATATACATACGTTTTTTTCTGTGCTCAACTAGGCCAATCGCCTGCTTAGCTGAGCATTTGGAGAACCAGTTGTCCCCAAGCAGAACAGTGACCTCATTGGTATGGACAAGTTTTCCTGGCATGAAGGCAAGGGGACCAAAAGGTACCTGTCAAAGTCAGAAAGCAAACATCTAAAAACCACTATTAAAAATTAAATCTGATGGTCATCAACGACCACTTAGCCAAACAAATTAAAATTCAACCAGGGTTAGTAGGACTCAAAATTCTATAGCAATGTTATTTAATGACAGACACATGATAAACAATCAAACGATCAGATCTCAATCCCAACCACAGTTTGAATTTGGCACTTGTAACAAAAAGAGTAGGTAAATATTTAACCAGAAAATGCTTCTCAAGAATAAAACCTAGGTACTAATGGATGCTGACAGGAAAAAAAAAGTCATACTATATTACCACTTACAGTATTTTTATTTTTAAAGTCTATCTTATTTAGATTTCTGTAAAATATTTACTATACCTAAAATAAATGTTTTCACTTCCCAATAAGTATAACATTTCTCAGATTCAAAAATTATTATGAAGGAACAGTCAACTCAAATATCAACAGGTTTTTTTAGCCATGTCATTAATAACTATTCAGAAATGCCAAATTGATTTCTTTTTTCCCCAAATCAAACTTGCTTGTCTCCAGCCTGTGACTTTTGCTACCTAGTAATATCCCTGTGAAGTGGGAGAGTTTGCTTACTAACCCACACACTTTCCATTCTCATTTACCAATGTGAGGGTAACATCATCCTCATGCAACGTTCTGGAGGCCATGTATGTCTTCCTCCAGTAACTCATAAGAACGTGAAACAAATGGTTTAAAATCTGAATACAGGCAATGGGAGTAAATAATTAATGATAAATTAATGATAAATAAATGTTACTCAAGACATGTTTGTTAAAAGTGTGTATCCCGTTTTCTTAAAATTTACAAAAAACATGATACTACATTTATGATCCTTCCATCCACCCCATAGATCATAACTTTATACATAAACCTAGCCAGACCCCACACCATCCCTTCAGGCCTTTTGAGCAATAGACCCTCTCCCACACTAATCTTATCCCAGATGTACCAGTTGCCCTCCCTCAGTCTCATATCTGGTTCTCATTCAGGCTTCAACTTAAAACTGGGAAGACTGCAGGTGCTTGCCCTCAGCTGTGATCCAGCTGAAGAAAAGTGGAAGGGGGAACAAGTCCAGCAGCTATCACCCAGTTCACCTTACAGTCATGAACCACTGTGTATAAAATTAACAATATAGGCAGATGTTCGGCTAAAGGGACAGAGATTTTTAAAATACATTTAAAATGGCAGATGTGACTTGACACTGTCACTTTAAAACTATATCTAGATAAGTCTGGTATAATTGTGCAGTGTTTTGCAACAAGACTACCCATTTTGCTGTGAAGTATAAAATAATAGCAAACTCTACAGTTTATTTGATGTATATGTATACATACATACATACAATCCTCCCCAGTAAAGTTAATGCTGTTGATTACGTGCTCAACCAATACCAGTCTTCTTTATCCACAGAACAGGCTATATAAGCCTGACAAATCAAAGTAGCTCACCAATGCACTCTAGCCCCCAAAATCTGTGACAATAGTTCAGCATTCATGTTCACTTTAGCCTTTGACTTCTCTTGTTGAGAATGACAACCTGGATGACAGTGAGCAGCCACTGAGATTTACCCAGAAATGGACTAAGACTACACGTTTGTTTCAAATTCTGATATGCTACATAACAACCAGCAGATGGCTACTAATTTTATTTAGTAGTTTTGAAGTGATGCCTCAGATAAAGGATTCTGTATCCCATTGCCACATCGTTGAGCAATTCAACCCCTTTCAAAGTGTATTATTAATTAGGCATAAAATACTCTCAAACAAGGAAACACTAAATTTGTAAAGTCAAGAATTTAAATTCTGGTTGGTATTCAAGGCTAAAGTATTCTGGCTAGGAATGATTCAAAGCACAAGAACTCACTATGCGAATATGAAGATCATTAAAATAAAAATTAGCACCACCTTTTAATATAAAAATCAATGTTGCATCGTTTAATTCCGTGAATCAGAACATATTATGGCCTTTTTCTTCTATGGCTAACAGGAAATGGGTAAGTACCATATTTCAGTCATAATTACAGTTTTTGGTACAATAGATTTGCATACCAAATATGCCATATTTTGTATTAACATTTAAGTCATCAGTTCTCAATTGTTAGTTAAATTATAATTTATTATGGATTTGAAAAAAGAGGCAAGAGAAAAGGAAGCAAAGGTTTAACTATTACCATAATTAATGTATCATTATGAAGTACTATATGGTAAACCTGAATAATATACTTCACTGCCACTGCAGTAACCTCAGATACTGAAACCATTAGTCCATTATTCCGAATGAACTACATAGTACGTACCATGATATCATAAGACAGTTTATCAGGCAATGTATTGAGACGTTCTTGAAGAGCCTCATAGTCATTCTCCACCTTCTTCCTGTTAACAAATTCAAGTGAGTTTAATTATTTCTAAACGTAAAATAGTCAATGGATTTCTGTGGATATATTTTTAGTGCTCCATCAAAAGATATGCAAAAGAGACCTGCTTTTTATTCATAAATGTATACATTTTATTTCATAGAAGATTTTTTTTTTACTTTTAACATTTTCAACAGTTTACTTAAAAACCTCTTTTGTGATGACCCAAATATAGACATTCATTATAGATTGGAAGTTCATCTTTTTCAACTACTTTTTGAACTGCAAGCTACTTGGGCAAAAAAACAGTGCTTTCCTCTGTACTTTGTAGATCTCACAGCAACCTCTTTGAGTTCAACAATTAAACCACCATCATAATTTAGAAGACAAACTGGAATTCCAGACTATATTTTAGAAGAGACAGCATATTTAGAACCTTATTTGCAATGAATAACTAGTATGGTGAATGTAGGCTATAAAAAGGAGGCAATACTTTTTAAAAATTAAATTGGAATTCTAGCTTAGATGATTATTTGACCACAGGGTTATTGTACCTTCTTGATCTACCAATGAGCAGTGTAGATGTGAAACTTGTCTGGTCCACATGACCAAGAAAAAATTACTAATACTCAAGTGTTGAATGTTTACATATTGCTCTACTCTTCTGTTGGGCATTTTAGAACACTCCCCAGAGAATGTATTCCTCTGAATTTTTGTGTGCAACTTTTCCTGTCAAATTGGATGAGTATTTTAATACCTATTTTACTAAATAACAATTCATGAACAATTTTTTTTTACTTTGGAAGTGTTTCAAATAAGACAACAAATTCCCAATCTTAAACAGTGAAGATGTTTATGGCAAAGACAGTCAAAGTCAGCTCCAGAAGGGCTTTCAATTGTTTACATCGCAAAAGGAAATCATTTCAAACAAGTATACTCCTCAAAATATGTTTCCTACTCATAAGCAGCATATCCAATAATACCTATCAATATTGAGTTCACACAACCATGCATCAGCAGAAGAAAAGATACAGAGGAACATTCCCATAAACTCAAAAGTTGTTAAGCCAAAATAATTCAATTAAGTGTAGCTTCTCATCCATAAGAATTCCAGCCATTTGTGATCAGAATTAAGGTCAGAATATTTCAGTCGAAAATAGTCTAGATTGTGGATACAGCCACCCAGATGATTTCTCTAGTGGTTTTTATTTAGTATATTTGCCACAGGAAATAATATTGAAAGGTCTTTGACAGAAAAGAACCTTCCATCCCACTTTGGATATCTTATTGCTCCAAATTCATTCCCTGCTTTTAATGAAAGCCACAATAACTGTAGTAAAAAAAATTTACTCAAAACATAGCCTCCAAATACAATTAACTGTATTAAGGAATTACTAAAAAAAAAATCCACAAAATACCAGTTGCCTAACTTTAGCTTTGAACTAAGTATTAAAAATCTTTAAGCCAGTTGCTTAAGACAGGAGATCATAAGTTTCATCCCATAATGTACAATTATAAAGCAAAGGATTTTTCCCCAATGACCAAGTTTCCCCAAAATAATTATAATTTAATATTGTTCTGGAGGTTGATATCTGCAGCAATCTGAATGCTCCTGGTCCACCTAGTTCCGTATGCATGTAACTCACAAGACATATTAGGCTGGAGGCAAAGGAAGTGCTCTGGTTCACCTGAGAAGGAAGAGATAAAGGCTGTGGAGAAACCACACCGGGAACCCTACATTCTCAGGAGCTCTATGTTGGTCCTTCTGCAGAATTCTAGGCAGCTAGTGGCATATCATGCCAGGGTAGCAGTCAGTTGATCATCCATAACATGTATCCACATTCAAAGGTCCCCACTAAGGTTGTGCAAGAGCCCCAGCCGTTGCTATTATTCTTATCTGTGATCATGAAATGGATGATAGCTGTTCTGCGCCGCGTTTTCAACTTGTTTGGATTGGTTCCCTTGCCCAATCGGTCACATTTCCTGTACAAAATCAGTTTACTTAAAATAGACCAGTGAAGTGCAGAGGTGGTATTTGGTCCATTTCCTAACAAAGATCGCTAAGACAAAGTTGGGAAAGGGGCCAAAGAAAACAGAAATGTCTTGGTGGCTCTAACAAAACAATCCTAATAGTGGATACAGTGAAAAAAAATCAAGAAATCTCTGACTTTGGGAGCAATGGTTACCCACAGAGTTCTGTCGTTAGCAGGAAAAATGAAAACAAAACACACACACACACACACACACACACACACAAACCACGTCGAATCCATTTCTGAAAGATTTTAAGGTAAACAATCAGCTATCCTGTGCATTGCATTATCAGGCATCTACACTTGAGTGTAGAGGATATGCTCTACTTCTTTCCCAATACACCATCTCATAGAATCTTTGTATTTAATCTCGGGATAGACTTCTGCATCCTGGACATAGTGCTAAACTGAAAATGTTGACCAATGGCATAAATTCTGGTGGTTTTCTGAAGATGTTAAGACAGGCACCCTGTACATTTCTTCACTAGAAGCAGATATCTAGCTTGACTGTGTGGATGAAGAAACTGCAATGTGGACATCTTAAACAACAACCATTGCTGACTTTCTTCAACTTCCAAATAAAGTGGAATCCTGGATCATTTTGGGACTATGAAAGAAGTTATAATCCCATAATTTGCAATCTCATTTAGTTTCTGGAAGATTCCTGTTATAATGGTCACTAACAGAAATACCAAACTTATATTGCATATTGCAGTATTCAAGCACTCAACAAAATATTTGTAGTACTTTGTATTCTTAAAAAGAATATATGTCTAAGATGCTGGACTGTGTCCCATGACATAGGCTCCGAAGTCCCTTAACACACTTTTGAAAATTTTACTTCTTCCGATTAAAGTACAAAATAGTGCTTGAATCTACCCCATGTCCTTCTGCACACTTCCTGACATACCTTACAAAAGCCTTTAGTGCTTTTGTGCTTTAGTTTCTTCACTTGTAAAATGGGGATGATATTCACCTTCTTCACAGGGCTGTTTTAAGGTAAATGCATTAATCTTTACAAAGTACAGTGTCTTGGAAAAGAAACAATATGATGAAAACTTATTAATAATAATAGAAGAAAAGTCTTAAGCTCCATTCTCTATTTTTGTGGAAAATTGGTAGTGATGAAGTCATACCAAACTTGTATATGCCAAACAAATGGGGACAATTTGTTTCAGTGTACAACTATGAGAAGAAAACTTTGTTGGAGGTGGGGGAATAGGAGTGGAGGGTTTTCTAAATAGTTTTTTTTGTTTTGTTTCTTGGGGGTAGGGGGGTTGCATGTCCTGCCCCACCTCTCAGCCAACCAGCATCGGGCAGAGGTTGGGTCTCCTCCAAGCAGTGGAAGAGCAGTTCTCTGCACAGCAGGAGGGCTGTGCAGAGCCAATCCATGCAGCCCTCCAACTGCACAGGTAACCACAGCCTGAGGAGACCTTGCTCCTGCCCCGCACTGATTGGCTGAGAGGCGGGGCAGGACATGCCTCTCCCAATAACTGTGGTGAGAGGGGAGGCGCTGGGTGGTGTACCCCAGTCTGGCCCCCAGAGCCACCATGACATGGGCAGCAGCACAGGGCTAGGTGAGGGAAGAAGAGCAGGCCCTGGGGGTAGAGCTAGTGCTACAGGATTCTAGAAGCTGAGCTATTAGTGGGGGAAGCTATGGTGGCAGGGTTGGTACTGAGGGGCTCTGGGGATGGGGCTAATATCGGGGTCTGGCACTGGGGAAGTCTCTGGGGAGGTTGGGTGCAGTAGAGTGCAAACAAGAGGCTGGTACTGAGGGGGGTCTGGTGGTGGGGGCTCTAAAGGGAAGAGAGGCTGGCACTGAGGCGTTTGGGATGGGGGCTGGCACTGCGGACTCTGGGATCAGTGGCTGACACTGAGGGTAGTGGAGGAATGGAGAGCTCTAGGGGTTAGGGCTGGTACTGGGAGCTCTGGGGGTTGGGCTTTTGGTGGACCAGCAATGTTTTATTTGCATATTCATCATTTGCATAATGAATATTTGCAATAATAAAAGTTTGTGAATGGGTTTGTTGGTCCCAGGTATCAAAAAGGTTGGGAACCATTGTTCTAGCAGTTTTGGTCCCTGTAAAATCATTTAATTAGGAATCTGGCTTGATAAAGATCTGTAATGTTGCACTATTTCTTGTTAAAGGGACTCTACAGTCACCAGCGGTCATCTCTGATGGAGTCTGAAAGCTCAATATGCTTATCTAAATGCAACCTTGTTTGTTTTTATATCTGATTAAATATAAGAAAACCCTTTCCCACAGACGACCAATTAGGTATGTAGTGGGAGTTCAACACTTGCTTTTGAAGGACTGGCCAAAAGGGCAACAAGCTTGTTGACTGAGTGCCAATCATGCAATATAAGAACTTGAAAGTATTATTTTATGGTTGAGAAAAAACATCAAGATACAGACTCTTCAAAAATCCATCATCACAAATCACCTTGCTTATGACATGAAGACAATTCATATTGTAAAGAAAGAAAACCTTCATTAATGATGCACAGAAACAAAAGCAATTAAACCCCTTTTGTTATGTTTGAAATACAAAGAAAGGAATTATTAGGAAAACAAGAGTGGAAAAAAATGCATTTTCTTTAAAGGCAGAAATATACCCTGAAATGATCAGGGAGCTAAATATCTCCTAAATTTGACAGCCAGCATAAGCAATTTCTCCATCTATCTGAAAAGAAATTGGTGGTTTAGGATTAAGCAGTTATCTACTACTGCATAACCAGTTGCTAAAGGAACCACTATGCATCCATGGCAGAAGGGTTCTACTGTACAACACATCTCTCCCTCCCCCTATAGATATAGAGATAAAGTAAGGATGTTAACTAGCAGTTAATTGACTACTCAACTAGTGATAAGAACTTCCACATTCCTCCTCTGAAATGCATAAGAGTCCCCAGCGGGAGCTCTTGTGCATTTCAAAGTGACAGTGCAGCATGGAGCTGGGTCAGGTGTAGGGGTTAATTGAGGAAGAATTTTGTATGTGCAAGTTTAGGGGTGGTGAGACATGCATTCCCCCCTTTTCCCTATATATGATGAGCCAGTCAAGCTTCTGGGAACATATACCATTTAAGATAAGCATTGTTGCCACTATAGCAAGAACAAGTATAGATAAGGGCAAAGGGCAAGAATGCATAAACAATCCTGTTTACCCTAACGTACTGATCACGTAAACAAGGCCAAAGAACAAGTAGAGCCAGATCAATAGTTAACAGCTAAGCCCTACATCAACACGTAATGAGTAACCCCTGGAAATTTCCAAACTGGAAAACAAAGTAGAGGAACTGTATTTAAGACTGCACCACGGCACAACAATTTGGACCTCACAGATGGGCTTTGTGTACCAGAGGCGCCTTGGAAGCGGAGACAGTCTCCCGCTTCATCCTCAGCTGAAACGGGCTCCTCGACTAGCCAAAGAGAGGTAAGAAATGCCACTTTTCTTATCATGTTGTTCTTTTAATTAAGGGGCGCAGCTGTTAGCTGTCAGGAAATAAACTGCTTGTGTTTGACAGATACCTGTGTAGCGTTTTTTGTACTTTGAGAACCCAGTGTCGGACCTGAGACTTACTCTTGCCAGCAACACCAGGCTCCATGCTGCCCTGCCAATTTGAAATGTCACACGGAGCTGGGGTCAGCTGGGGACTCCCCAGCTAATCCCGGGTTCCGGGGAAATGCCATGCTGGAGCCCGGGATCAGCTGGGGACCCCAGGCTCCACATGAGGCAGCGCTGCACAGTTGATCCCCGGCTCAGCTGTGCGGCCCTGTCCCTTTGAAATGCCACCTCAGCATTTGCTTATCAGCTAGTCGACTAGTCCTTAACATACCGAAGATAAAGGTTTATAGATACAGAGATATAGATATTTTAGATAAAGATATTTTACGGTCTGGTGCCAGAATAAGAGAAGGCCCTGCCGGACGGGATTCCCTGCCCTGGTCCCCTCCTTATCCCCCAACTCTCACTCTCACATGCCTCCAGCCTCTGCCCTGTGCCCCCCACACATCCCCAAAGGCTCTGCCCTGATTTCTGCACCTCCTACCCTACCAGCCCCCTGCCTTGAATGGCCCAGGCAACAGTGGCTAAGTGTTCTAGTATTCTATATTGGTGAGGCTCCGAAGCTGATTTTTTGCTGTGATGGCCTACTGTTATGTAAGCAAAAGTTCAATGAAAAAGTATTGGGGAATGACCAAAATATGTATTTTTGTTTTTCAGTAGAACTTACTAGTGATATCTCCACTCTGGAAGTCTCTGAAAAGGCAGCAATGTTCAAAGAAGGTATTACAAAACCAAGAAATTAAAAATATCTCAATTTATTTAATTGACCTGGAACAGTCTTATGTAGGAAGTTTTCCCTCTCTTCCCATCTAATGATACCTGATCATGTGAACTCATCAGACTACTGGTTGCACAAACCAATTACGAAATTAAAACCAACAGTGTTATACTTTCAGGCAGAATAAATATTTATTTAGCACCTATATAAATGGAAATGCTTTGGCTTATCCCATGCTTTACTCATTATTTTAGCAGATATTTATGTGTTTGAACCTTTATTTTTAAAATAAGTTAATTACATTAAAAAGAAAAAATGAATTTTAACAAAAACATTTATTAAAGTGGAATATTTAAAAATTGTATTGTTATTCATCCAATTCTATTTAACATCCATCTGTATCATTGGCTACTTAAAGATTCCTATATTACTCAGCTGAAACACATAAGTACTCAGCTTTTGTGAAGAATGGCCCAAATATTAATACTTTTTTTTAAACAGAAAGCTCTGTGAACTGCCATTTTCCTATCCTTCTCCATGAAAAACATCCAATAAATAGATAACCAAGGATTTGTTTTTTAAACACAAACCATACCCTACGAAAAACAAACAAAAACAAAAAAATCCCAGCCATTCTTATAGAAGCAAAACATAGGAACAAACTTTGTAAACTTTTTGTTTTGTAAAAGTTTAAACAGTGATGCTTTTTGTCAGCATTTTGGGGGAAAGAAGACTCCCAAAATGAGAACTTGTACTCTGGTCTAAATGAGTATGGATAAATTCTAAACTCCTGAAAAGTGTATTATGGAAATACTGACAAATTTAACTACCACAGCAACAGTGGCACCACTGTAATATCTGCCTTACTGAGAATTAATGTAGTCTCTGAATTTTAAACATAAGTGAAACATATTACTTTTAGATTATTTTCTACAAGCCAATAGTCAGAATCTAATATGATGTGTATAGATTGCCCTGATTTTTTTAACTCTTATCCACTGCTTGCAGCCTACGTGCATTTAAACTACAAACATTTGATATACACTAACTATAAATTATTTGCTTTGAGATCTTTCAGGCATGAAGAAAAAGCCTTGTAAAATAAATTTAAAATATTATATGCTTGATGATGTATAACCAAAGGTTTAATCTCACCACTAAAGGGGCAGTTGCTGTGATTTTGCAATAACCCTGCAGACAATAATCAAGACAGCTCCTGTTGTTCTCTCAGTAAAATCATAGTAAACACAGCATGGGTATATTGTAATTTGATATCTGTAAGATCAAATGTTGTATCTCACTAACTCATAATATTTCATTCACCATTAAATGTACATTTTCCTCAAATACCATATGAAACTGCTATTTACTAGGTATGTTTTCTACTATGGATGGATCAAAAACAGCAGCAAAGAAAAAATGCCTAGAGAGAATATTTTAAGTAACACTTTTTCCCTAAACATTATTGTAAAAATAATGAAGTTATATTTTCATGATATGCACATAAAATTATGTAAAATAAGCATGTGTGCTTTCTAATAGTAGTAATAGTATTTTAAAAAACACTCAGGAACAACTTCTAGATTGATTACACCTTTTTATCAAGTCAAGCAGTTCCAATATTCTTTAAACAAAACTATTTGGGCAAAAAAAATGGCAAGAGAAAATAGGCTATAGAAGAAGCAGATACACTAAGATTATTTGTGAGTTAGAGAAGTGATATTACAGGAAAGAAACATGAATTTTAAAGAGAGCACCCTACAATAAATCAGAGCTATCTCAAACTATACACCCAAAGTATACTAGTAGATTTTGACTAACATTGTTATAAAAACTGTAATTGCATGGTACTTTACTAAACCACAAATAGGTTACTTCATCTGTATTTTAAGCATGTAATCAAACATTTTTCACTTACCAGTGCTGGATTTTTTCTTGGCAGCTAGTGACCACCTGTCATTAAAACAGATAACTGCTCATGAAAAAACAAGGCTAAGCACACAGCTGCAATGTCAGTGTATCAGAAACTAGAACAGTAGCTTTACAGATTTGGTAGCATCTCTATATACATTTTTATTTGTCAGTGCAAAGGCATGTGAATGTTAGTTCTTAAGCAGCACACTTTATCACAACACTAATGCAAACAGATATCTGGAGAACAAATTACAGCTTTCCAATTCATATTTTGGTACAATACCGGCTGTATAACTATTAGGTGACACATGATATAAGATTACTAGTATTTTGTACAATCTACAGATCTATTTTCAATGTTACTTGTTTTGTAGGATAAGAAACCAATATAAATTATAACAAGATGCCAATGTAACATCCATGCTTATTCAGTTAAAAGAAAAATAAGCCCTGAAAATGTTTTTCTCTATCTACAAATGTTTTCACTTACAGTTTTGAAACAGTACACATTAATTTTGCAGTGTTTAAATGCAAAGTTTACCTCCATTTTCTTTTTAAAAGAAACAGTTATGATCTGAGCAGCTCACTTTTTTCTTCAAAATACAGGGTTCCCAAAGAAACTAAAAATTAATCAAATCAAAATATTTTAAGACTGTATACTTTGAAATATTAAGTTGAGAGAGTCCCTCAGTTTAGTAATAAGAGACACTATACATACAGTATATACAGTCAATATGATGCTGGTCTGTTGTACCACAATTGCATGGACATTTTGTTTAAATACATACAGAACTTCCTATAACACATTGATAAGTAAAAAGACAATTTCACTCAATTACATGAAATGCAAAGAGGCTATGAGGCAATTAAACATATCTAGACATCTCCTCAATATAACATTTTTCAGACATTTTGCAAATATATTTCTTACATGGACAAAAGAATGCTAACATTTGAAAGCAATTAAGAGGAAAATTTGCCTGAAATGGGAATAGGACTCTTTTGAGAGCTAAAAATTATTCAAATGTGTAAGGGCTGAAGATTTAGTGCTACATGTGTGGCCTCACTGCTATCATAATAACCCTACATGTTGGGACAAATTCAGCCATCCAGTTGGCTGTGCTTAACACCAAGGTTAAATGTCCTTAGGCACTGAAGACCTGTCATTTTAAATCCTAAATTTAATTTCTATAAAATAATCTTACCTAAAATATTTGCTAGTTTTTTTAAAATGCTAGGCACAAAGAGGAAGATTTCTAGATGATACATATGCAGAAAACCATATTATTAATCCATAATATACAAATCTAGTTTAAAATTAAGCTTCCCTTGTATGTCCCACACAGTAGCAACATTTCATAACAGTAAGTAATACAGAGAGTACTGTTTTTACAAGTAGAAAAATCAGATAAGATTATATGTACATATTTCACTGTTTCAGATTTGATAGATTGCAAAGCACACAACATAATTAAGTGCACAAAAATGTTTACAAAATCCTTCAAGGAAGTTCCTGCTTAATTGCCCCATTAAAGATGAGTCTACAAAAAAAAGAAAAGACAGGAAGCTTTCCATTCCCAATACATGACTTTCCATGCATGAAGTGAGCTAAAAGCACAAAAAGAAAAGCCCTGCAAACCATAAGAGCAGCATGTTCATTAACCTCTACATGATAATCCTTTCATAGCTGCATATTAACTAGTTACATATTCATAATCATTTTACATTATTTAGAGAACCTTCTATGAAAATTTCCAGGCTATATCCATTAGCTACAATGTTAAAGGTTACAGAAGATAGTCTACTTAATGTTTCCAGGAAGCTTTTTTAATTAGTAAATATGTAAATTGGGCTCATATGCTTTTTAAATTTAAAAAAAATAGGCCACCAGTAAAATAGCACATAGGCATATACTGTTTCCATCACCCATTAGACTCTTTAAAAAAAAAATCAATAACACCAATCAATTATAATTTCATTCTTTGATATAATCTTTCATGAAGAGATACTGAAGGATAGAACCAAAAACAAAACATTCAGTGGTCAGGATGAAGTGAGGGCTCTCTCAGAAGTGCTACAATGTACCATCTTAAATATGTTTTGTGTGTACTATTAGTATAGTAGGCTGAAGCATCTACTAAGCTTATGAGACAGCATTTTAAAAATACAGGAAAAGATCAACATTATCTACATGTCCTTTGCTCAAACACTCAAATTGTTCTGATACCAGTTGGTAATAGTACAGCAAAGAAACAACTAGAGGAAAAAATACATATACAGGTCTTTTGATTCTATGCTGTGCTCTCCTGTGCGTATATCTAGATTCACAACTTTATGAAGCTACTGCCAGGCTAAATAAAAATAATCAGCACATGGGCAAGTGAGTTAAAGTTCATTTTGTCTGGACAACAGCGCTTTACTTTTAAGAAACTGTAGTGTAAGTGATACCAATAAATCCTGATTTATTTCCCCTCCAGGCATAACAATATATGCATTTGCAAATTTATGAGGATATTAATGGTTTATTTGCATACTAAAATATTTAAAGTGTAGAGGGTTATTAAACTACACTTGCAGCAAACTTAACATTACCTAATCAAGTGTTCAGTTATTAAAACAGGATCTACTTGTGGAAAATACATTTCACAGTTTAAATGAAAAGGGAACAGACAAGTGTCTTGCTTCCTCCCTCTCCCCCAACAGTGATTTGTTGAAAATAATATTTCTCAAGATACTGATTCAATAAATATATATTTGATTTCAGAAGTGTTTGATGCCTGTCAGTTGGATCACTAAATGTGCCACCTGTTTGAAGAGTTTCTGCACTTTTATTTATTTTGTGGGTAGCCACAAGGGGGCATCATACTGTGAGTCTCCCCATTACGTACAGCAGACAATAAAACAGAGAAGCACAGCTTTTACTCTTATTTTGCATATTTTCAAATTGTCCCTCCATTATTTTAAATTCCTTGATTAAGAACTAAACTTTAAAAATTGAAAAATAAATGCTGGATTTCATTTTTATTATTTCAAGATATTTAAACGGAAAGTTTACATTGTTGCTTTTTAAATAATCCATTTTATGTTTAACCTTTTTTCCCTAAATTTGACAACTGCTACACCCTGATTTCCATATCACAGTTGAAAGATGAAGAGGTAGATATTGTACAAAACAGTGACAGTTGCTACTGTAACTGAAGTAGCAGATATGACTATTTTATAATAGTTCATTATTACTATTTTATTAAGATGGCATAGAGTGACTCTGCTATTTCACCCCATTTGGGATTATTATTTTTTTAAATTGTCTTTCTCTCCAACAGCACCAGTGTCTATTTTAGTGTTTCTCACAGTAGCACAATGAAGTTAATCTGCTGACTCTTACCTATTTTCTACAGCAAAATACAGGACTATGTAGCACTTTAAAGACTAACAAGATGGTTTATTAGATGATGAGCTTTCGTGGGCCACTTCCTCAGATCAAGTAGTGGAAGAAAATAGTCACAACCATATATACCAAAGGATACAATTTTAAAAAAATGAACACATATGAAAAGGACAAATCAAATTTCAGAACAGAAGGGGGTGGGAGGGGGGAAGGTGAATGTCTGTGGGCTAATCATTAGCCCACAGACATTCACCTCCCCCCCCATCCCTCTTCTGTTCTGAAATTTGATTTGTCCTTTTCATATGTGTTCATTTTTTTAAAATTGTATCCTTTGGTATATATGGTTGTGACTATTTTCTTCCACTACTTGATCTGAGGAAGTGGGTCTGGCCCACGAAAGCTCATCATCTAATAAACAATCTTGTTAGTCTTTAAAGTGCTACATAGTTCTGTATTTTGCTTCAGCTACACCAGACTAACACGGCTACATTTCTATTACTATTTTCTACAGGTTCTGAACAGCAGCAGAGCACACTAACATGCTTCTGATCAGTTTTCCTTTTGCTGAAACTAGGAAAACGTTATGAGTAAGCACTAATAATGGCAATGAAGTCATCTACTTACAGACACAAGGTGACATCACCGTACCTGTTACACTCAATTCACACTTCAATGGATATGTTCTAAACTATAAAAGTTGGAAATTAATTTTTTCAAATGAAAGTTTAATCTCTGCAGAAGGTGATATCTAGGAAATATTCCTGTTTGTTACAGGCAAGTGGGTGAGTGGATTTTCAAACCCTGTACATGTACACTTGCATGGGCAAATACTAACCCATGTACACATTATCCTAGTACCGTGCAAGGGACTAACTGGCAAAGCATCTAATCAAATGTTTGATTTGTATATGCACACAAAGAGTGAGTCACATACTAATTAGACTGGCACAACATAGATATGTTTAATAAAATTTAGTACTCTGAGATTAAGCATGACATACAATTAGGAGCCAAGAACTCAAGAGATATAATCCAGTCTCTGACACTGAATGCTTTCATTTGGCCTTGAGTAAATCATCTCAGTCTAAATTTCTTCATCTGTAAAATGGGGATAAATAATACTAATGTACCTACCTCACCAGAGTATTATGCTGATTAATTAGCTAATGACTGAAAAGCACTTTGAAAATGTAAAGCACTATATAAGAGGTAAGTAGCATTATTTACCACTTGAAAAGTAATCAGAATGTGATCAGATATGTAAGCAATTTGTGTACATGCTGTAATAAAATAATTTGTGACAGTTTAATCTTAAATTAGTTTGACTTGAAACATTTTCTTTCAATCATGTTATAAGGAAAACTGAGAGTATAGGACTCTTTTTGTGAAAGTGAAGGAAAGTAATGAGGTGTTAGTTGCAGTCTAATAAACCTAAAACCAATATTTTACCTTTAAGAAACTGGCCATTTGGGATTTTGCAAAGAACTCTGTCTTGACCTTGGTTCTGTGGTTCAGGTCCTCCCATGAGCAGATTACCATAATCTAGTTGTATAATGTTCTTTGCAACACAACTCAATGTAGAGTAGGGTCCAAGATACAAATCAAACTCATTTTTAATACTGATATACTTAGGATTATTCAGAGTTTAAATTGTTTGACTCTGTGTATGTGTATGTGAACATGGAAGTTAAATAAACTACATGCATGATAATTTTCAAGATCAAGACCCATTGGGCCAAGTAGATCATATGTGATTTTTTTGCCACACCACATAACAAAAAGACATAGCAAAACTGAATTAACTGATGAAATTGTAACAATTCAAAATATGACTAATAAATATTAAATATAATAAAACAGCTGGATGTCCAAATATTGAAGTAATTTCTTGGTAAAAATCAAGCAACAACAAGTCACAAGCAACATAAACATGTAAAATGAAATTTTAATTTTTCCTTAGGAAGCTATAATTTCTAATCTAAAATATAGCACGGGTGGAGAATGATATAAAGATTTCCCCTTGAGTCCATTTTCAATCATGTTTACCTTTTCAAAAATATTTCCAATTTTGATATTTCCAAAAACAAAATGGCACAACAAGAAATAAAATTATTAAAGCTCTTTACTCAGTGGTAAATGTTTTCATTTAATTGAAAGGCAAAAAGCACTGTTGAAATTTAATGTTCATTGCTTAAATCAAGTTATTGATTACAATACTGTATTTCAAAATTATTAATATAGTCTCAGTCCAAAGGTGTTTTTCTTGGCTCTGAGTTAAATGAGATGGGGCATAGCAGAGGAGAGATAATTGGAGGAAATTATGATTTTGGCAAGCATAAAAAACTCTAATAATAATTCTTAATTATGTCCAAAGCAAAAAAGTGAAAAACTAAACTTTCACATGTCAACTGTCCTGAAAGAATACAGGATTGGTTAAGTATCAGAAAATGCATTCAAAATTATTAATTACCAGGTAGATGAATGATTTCAGCAATTTCTAAATTTTTAGCAGAACCAATAAAAAGTCATGGAAGAGAAGGAATTATCTAGGGAGCAGGAGAAATCTCATACTCTCTGCTCAGTCTGACAGATATGAGGGGCTCCTTATTCTGAATTTTCTGGGCCAATTAATGTGAGTGAAAATATAACAATTTTTTAAAACTTAAAAAAACGTGACAAGTACCTTGTGCATGTGTATATGACCCGTGGTGCAGTCTGGATTTACACGGGGCTCAACACATGGCCCATAGGTGGGATCCTTTGAACATGGTTTCCACTGGGAACATGATCCACAATGGCAAGGCATTTCCCTGGCAGGGTGAGCACTGAAAGATGCAAGCAGATGGGCTGACTGGAACTGAGGGGTATAGAGTGTCAGTGTTTCTAGCCCCCAGGGAGAAGGTGCCAGGAGCACCAGGGCATTATGGGAAGTGCTGGCTGCTTAGCCTTGTGGGCAGAGCCTGAGAGGTGCTGACTGGCTTACACTGGCCACATTTGGGTCCGGCACCATGGGTTAAGGATTAATCTTTGTATTCATGCCCATCAATGTGAAAGAAGCTAGTTGCATATATTAGTATATGTATTTGCATGTACATGCAACCACACTTAAGCTGCAGCCATCGGCATGTGCTGGGAGTATCACTGTGGTTCCTGGGGCTTCCAAAGTTGAATAGCCCTGCTTTAACGAGAGTTCAACTAGTACTTTATTTTGGTTCGGGGCCGCCGACCTACAGAAAAATCAGTCGAGAAGCAAAGAACCCAAACAAATTCTCATTGATGTGGCCCCCAACTGAGAAGCGGAAAGACACACCAATATTCCCCTCGCACACCAGAGCCTAGGGGGACCCATGTTAGTAGATTTTGTGTGCACAAGCCCTGTGGGAGGGCTGAAGCACCAGCATGGGCTCTCCAGTGCTGAGGGGAGCCCTGAGGCTCGGGGGCCAGATCCAGGCAAGTCAGGGGCTGCATCTAGCCCCTAGGCCTTAGGTTCCCCAGCCCTGTCCTATAGGGCTAGGCTACCAAGACAATGGGAGAGTATTCCATGGAGGAGGCCTGAGATCCTCCATGGAGATACAGTGCCCAAAGAGTCGTCTGTCTGAATGGCTGATATTATGTAAGGAAAGGAAGGTCTGGGTTCATTAGTGGACTGGATGGACTACTTTTAAGAAACAGACCCTATACAGGCTCCCCCAATAAATAGCAGATAAAACAGCGGTATAATCTCTTTCCATCTGTGGCATGACACTCAGAAAGTACTGACTGCACACCTACAAGGTCCTGTGAGTGTGAGTCACTCTATGAACTGTTATCCAGATTTTCAGGGGGAATAACAACAGATGCTATGTTAATGGGGTCTTCAAAATCACATCGATACGAAATTTTATGTAACCTGAACAAATGTAACCTTTTCAACATATTAAAATAACATTAGCTTTATTGATAAAAAGTATGATACTATAACTCAGCAGAAGCAAACACTTAAATTACTGAAAGATCAGAAGTTACTACAGTGAAATTGGTAAGATTTTGATGAATGGCTCTGGCCATTCCATCTGTTGACATACTCTGAAAGTGAACCAAGTGCAATGATATTATGAGTCCTGTGGAAGCTTGAGTTTTTCCTACACTTCTAAAATTAAAGTGAAGCTGCTGTAATGCTTCAAAGTGCTCTATGTAAACCACCTCCACCAGGGGAGTAGCTAACATTAGTGGGAGCATGGCTCCCACCACTGGAAACTAGTTTAACTGGCCCTTTACAGCACTGCAACTAGTTGCAGGAGAGGGGGACATCATATTCTTGAGCCAGAGTTGCAGAACAGTAAATGGCAGTGTAGCCTTAATCTATCTACCATGGTGAACTGGTACACTGAAATACATAGGCAGAATACAGTCACAACCAGGATAAAGAAAAGCTGTTCACAAAACAGTTCAATTAGTTAACAGTTAATTAACAGTTTAATCAGTTACACAATTTAACCTGTGTTAAATTTACTTGTTTTCACAACTCTTTGATAGCACACTGCTAGCTTTCTGGAAACCCGTTTAGATGTGCTATATAGCACACAAAATTATGGGACATGTAGCAATCCCTTCTAACAGGTGCAGCTTTGGGCTGAAAGATTCCTTTCTCCATAGTATATTTTGCTATACATTTTTAAATGTTCACTTTCTCAAATAAGAGTGAGTATTAGTTAATCTTTTTAAACATCTGCTAGAATCAGAGCTAATATCTGATGCTATAAAATCAGCAGACGTTTAATTCCAGGATAAGGGAATACATTTCCCTGGGAATGTGAGAAAATCTCATGATTCATTCCAGTTATCAATTATTGATCAAAAGAAGATAAGACAGGTAACCAGTTGATCTAGAAGATCAAGAAAGCTTTGTACCTGATAGCCTCAGTCTTTTAGACAACTAGTGAATGTGGCCTTTTCTTCACAAACAGCACTTCAGAAAGCAAGAAGAGAATCACTATATACAGAAAAAGTGTCTGACAGGGTGCCTAGAGATTGAAGTGGTATTTGGACATATATATATTTTAAAAAAAGGATTCAATCACGTAATTCGTTGGAAGCTAAGCTAACCATAAAGGACATTCCTGAGAAAGTGATGCAGCAAAACAGATGCCAACAAAATTGGTCTGTCACTACTCAGCTTCATCTAGATACAAGTACCATTGGACAACAGGACTGAGAGTCCAGCATACTTAAAGATAATGCATTGTTCTTCCCACTGAGTAAATCTAATTGCTACAAAGATAATAAGCATATATATATTTAGACAATCAGTAAACACCTTCTCCCCTGAATTTATCAATATTCTGATTATGTAGATAGTTACTACCATTTAATGGGGCAACAAGGGAAGTGCCTCCCCTCTTTCAATGAAGCACAATAATGTACTTTCTAAGTACTTTACAATGGTAGTAGCTATTATTTTGGCATACTCTTTGTCATATATATTTTGGCTAATAAATATATATTTATGTATGTCATTACTTCCTAATATGAAAGTAGATATTTGTCATCAAAGCTTGTAAAATCTACATGCCCCTTATAAGAAAGAATCTTGCCCTCAACCGCAACAGGATCTAAAATCTGCTGAAATTGCTGATAGCCGTCTTCATTTTTAAAAAATATATTTCTAGAACTCATGGCTATAAAGATAAGCTTCCAACCATGAACTATGTATAAAGCAATACAGAGTCATTTTCTTGAATCTGCAGGCAGCTAGAGTGCCTCCACTGTATCAAAGGGCTAGTCTACACTAAAGCTAAAAACTGACCTAAGTTACTTAGCTGCACTTACAGCAGTTCTACACTGTGCTATGTCAACAAGAGACGTCGCTGAATTACCTCATGAGGAGGTGGAGTACAGAGCTTGCCTTCACCAGAATGACAGGAGTGCTGATTTAGCCTGAAGTACCAATAAGCTCAGAGTGAAAGGCAAAAGATTCTGATCATTATTATTGTTCCTGCAGTTCTGAAGAGTTCTGAAGCCATTACTAATTTTACAAATTTTGTACTGAGGATGTTGCCTGAAAAAAAACTGAAACAACAGAAGAGACAAAAACTGGAGTTACGCATAAAGGTAAAGGACAAACCAAAGGCAGAGGCTTCATCTTAGGCTATGTCTATACTGCAAGCCTCTTTCAAAAGAGGCTTTTTTGAAAGATACTTTTGAGAAAGAGAGTCTAGACTACAACCAGTACTTTCGATAAAGCAAGCCGTTTCTTCAAAAGAGAGCACGCAGGCAGTCTTTTGAAAAAGCACTGTTTGCATTCAATAACGCCTTTTTTCAAAACAGCACTTTCGAAAAAAGGCCTTCTTCCTTGTAAAATGAGGTTTACCACAGTCGAAAGAACGTGGTGGCAGTCTAGATGCAGAGGAAGTTTTTTCGAAAAAAGGCCACATTTCTACTGTTTTCCTCAACTGTTGAAAAACTGTAAATGCATCTAAGGCCATTACTCATACCATTTGAAGTTAAAGATAACATCATCTCTTATCAATTAAATGCAGAAGAGTAATCTGTCAGAGACATGTAACGTACATTGACCAGTAAGTTACATTAACAGGTGCCATAAAACCTCATGATATTTAGATGTTATGGTGAGTTGCAGAAGAGTCATTTTCCACCTCTTCCTGAAACGTGAATATCTTAAAAATCTATTCTTACTAAAACCAATAGGTCCAGACCCTCAATGGAATTTGCTAGATTACCCAAGATTGCATTTGTGCTCAACATGTCCCTTGTGCATCTAATTGGTTCTGTAAACATCTCCTATTTTGTAACAAATACATTGTGCATTCTGTATGGCAAGTGCTTAAGAACTGAACAAATCAGTCCATTGCAAATTAACTGTCTGCAAAATTATGACAAACAGTACAGAACACTCATCTACCTCTTCTCTCTTAGTAATCCACAATCAGTCATTGGGAATCACATTTATATATAAACTGTTAAATTTAAAATCAGGCTATAGAGCATGAGATTTTGCCTCTTTAAATATCTGCACGGTACTTCCTACAAGCAGTGGGTTTAACATAATATTTCTAACCAACAGGTACTAGGAATGTTAAGAGGCAGATAACTAATCAAGTAGTTGATAGGAATTTTTATCAACTACTCAATTAGTAGATAGGCAGAATGGCTCACGTCAGGTATAGGACCAGGTGTGGGGGAATGCAAGTAGTCAAGTCAACTACCCCCTTACATCTCTAACAGGTACTTTCAATCAAGCAATGATACATATAAGGGATGTAAGAGTGTAAACAAATGATCATTTAACCAATAAGCAGTTGTGTAGCAGTTAATGGTGTCCGTTACACTCAGCCTCCCAGGGAGATGGCTACCAGCTCTGCTCCTGGAGAGGTAGCTTCGCTGCCACATTTAGCAACCAGCTCCACTCCCTGTGCTATGGGCTCTGCAGTATAAAGCTGAGCTTTATACTGCAGAGTCTGAAGAAGTGGGCTGCGCCCACGAAAGTTCATGATACCAGCTACAAGTTTTGTTATTCTATAAAGTGCTACCAGACCATTTGGGTTTTTTTTTTTCTGTAACGGACTAACTCGGCTACCCCCTGAAGCTTCTATGTAACAACTGAAAGTTTCAGCAGTTACAGAGTTACTCTATTACACTATTTTTAACATCCCTAATATATATGTGGGGGGGGGTTAATAAAAGCATTCAAAACTTTAAACAGAAGTGATGCTTTCAGTGACAGTCTTTATTATGAAAATGACTAGATATTGTTCTATAATATATCCCCAAGATACATATTCTAAGATATGGTTTTCTTCAAGGTATCTTTAGTAGATGTTTCGGAAATTGCTTTTAATGGTTTGGCCTTAACACTACAAAGTGACAAGATGAAAAGTGTCCAACAAGCAGTTGGCTATTCTAACCAAAAATTAAAATCATTCTGCAACAGAGTTACTATACTGGGATGTTGTCACCACAAACAGGTAACAGTGGGACAGGAACATCCTGCTCTTTCTACATTGATAAACAGAAGAGAGGTCCTGGGTAGATGAAAAGGGATTCCTGTTATTGAAAAGATTGTGAGGTATTCGCTACACTTTAAAAGCCCAAAGTCATGCCTAAAAGAGTAAAAGAATGCAACATGTAACCACTTTACCGAGCAGTATGCATTCTGAAAATCAATCATGGTTCAAATAAAAATATTTTTGGTCTGGAGGTAATTAATATGGTATCTCATTATTTCCAAGCCTAGAGAGGAAAGCAACACAATATGGTATAAGGTTCAACCTAGTTCCTTGTTTCAAGTAGGGATGTAATAGTGTCGTCGATTAACCAATTAACGGATAAGTAAAGCTTATCTGTTAATGCTATAGACTAGGGATGTTATGTAACGGTTAATTGAATAGTCAATTAACCGCATTAATTCTTATCAGACAGTCAACTATTCTGTAGTCCCTGGGCAGCCCCTGTCTGGGGGGGGGGGGGGGGGTTCTGAGCTCTAAGAACAAGCACAAGCCAGAACTGAGCCAGGCTGCCTGCTCGCCTAGCTCTTAATACACTTTAAATGCAGAGCCACGGGCGGGGGGGGGGGGGGGGGGAGAGGTCCAAGACCCAGTGCAATCCTGGACTGAGCTGGGCTGCTGGCCAGCCTGCTAAAAAAATCTACTGGCAAGAGTGGGGGGGGGGGGGGAGAAATGCATGTAGTCTATAGCATTAACCTCTAAGTTTTTGCTTATCGGTTAAGCGGTAATCGACTATACTATTACATTTCTACTATAGACTACACACATCCTTGCCTCCTCCCTTCCTCCCCACAGGTTCAGGACCTACCCCTGCTGTGGCTCTGCATTTAAAGCAGGGTTACTTAATACGGGTCCTGCAGCCCATTTGTTTGTGGCCCGGGTTTGGGTTTACGCAGGGCTCAACATTTGGCCCGTGGATGGGATCCTTTGAACATGACCTCTGCTGGGAATACGCTCCACAATGGCGAGGCATCTCCCAGGCAGGGTGAACACTGAAAGACGCAAGCGGACGGGCTGGCTGGAACAGACAGGTACAGGGTGTCAGTGTTTCTAGTCCCTAGGGAGGAGGTATTGGGAGCCACGGGGCATCTGGCTGCTTAGTATTGTGGGCGGAGCCTGAGAGGTGATGATTGGCTCACAATGGCCACATTTGGCTCCGGTGCCCTGGCCGGGCAGCCCTGCCTCCATCCAACACAGAATGACGGACTTCCGGATGGGGACGTCAGCCCTGTGAGAATCCAGAACGTGGTTCCCAGTCACTTGACCTTTTTTACCTCTCCTGTTCGGCCTGACTCGCCCAGTTCCCTGCCTGTCGCAGGTTGAAGCGCTCTGGCTTGGAAACTTTTCTTTTTACTGTAAAATCTCTCCAAGAAACGCACAAGCTGAAGCTTCAAGATAAACACCCCAAATACTGATATATAATTTTATTTTTAATAAGAAACATTAAAAATGGCAACAAAGATGATATGCTTGTTGGATGAACATAAGGTTTTCAACCCTGTTCGGGAAATGGAATTTGCTTTTGCAGGGATAAATAGAAGTAAGTGTGAAAGAATCTATTTGCACATACATGCAACCACACTTCATTTGTGCCGTCACCATGTGCTGCGAGTATCACTGTGGCCCTTGGGCTTTCAAAGTTGAGTAGCCCTGATTTAAAGTGTATTAGAAGCTAGGCAGGTAGGCAGTCCAGCTCAGTCCCAGCTTGTGCCCGGTCTAGGAGCTTAGACCCCCACACAGACATGGGCAGAGGCAGCAGCAAAAGGCAACAGGCAGCCAGTCTGCGAAGAGAGCTGGTTTTTAAACTGGTTCCCCTCACAGACCAGCTCCTGCTTGGCATCATAAAGAGGCAGCAGCACAGTGTGTCAGGGGGCTCCTCAGGACTGGGGCTGGAGCACACTGGCTGCCAGCCCCACCCTTGGGGACTATAGAATAGTCAAGTAACTGATAAGACTTTATCTGAAGTTACTCGTCTATTCAATTAACCGATATTTAACATCCCTATCTCAAAGTGGCCCACGGACTCTGAGAAAGCTGCTAGCAAGCCACTCCGGGTTGTTTACTTACCAGCTCCAGAACCACGGTGCCTCACAGAGTTACTTTAAAGATGGATATACAATTTTAACTTTATGAAGAGACCGAAAGGACAAACAAAAAGGAATACAGATTACTGGCATGAAATACTCATGCTGATGGCGTTCTACATGTAGCTCTGATCATACAATGAGTTTGGCTGCAAATGGCAAACCGCAGTCAATGGGAGCCACGAGGCTCTGTGGCTACAGAGCCAATAAGTAAACAAACCGGAACAGCTTGTTAGCAGCTTTCTCAGAGTGGACCCATGGACCACTTTGAGAAACACTGAACTAATGGGAGTGAAGTTAAATGATTTATTTTTATTCAACATAAGTTCAGTCCTAAAAAAGGCATACTGAAACTACAGGCAGTCCCCGGGTTACGTACAAGATAGGGACTGTAGGTTTGTTCTTAAGTTAAATCTGTATGTAAGTCGGAACTGGCATCCAGATTCAGCCGCTGAATCTGGACACCAGTTCTGACTTACATACAGATTCAACTTAAGAACCCCAGGCGTCCCCAAGTCAGCTGCTGCTGAAACTGATCAGCAGCTGATTCCAGGAAGCCTGGGGCAGAGCAACTCTGCCTCGGGCTTCCTGTAGTCAGCCGCTGGTCAGTTTCAGCAGCGGCTAACTTGGGGACATCTGGGGTAGAGCAGCTCGGGTGCTGCTGGGTTGGTTCAGTAGCGCGGCCGCTCCTCGGCGCTACTGGACCAACCCAGCAGCACCCCAGCTGCTCTGCCCCAGGCGTCCTGATTCAGCCACTGCTGAAACTGATCAGCTGCGGCTGAATCAGGACTCCTGGGGCTGAGCAGCTGGGGTGCTGCCGGGATGGTCCAGTAGTGCCAAGGAGAGGTGCTGCGGGACCAACCGGCAGCGCCCCACCTGCTCTACCACAGGCCCCAGGCTTTGCTCCACATCTCCCTGGTCTGCTGGGGGGGGGGCACTAGCTGCGTCCCCCCCCAGCAGACCAGGGAGACGCTGAGCAAAGCGGCACAGGACCCGGGGCCGGACCCGCGGCCGCTTCCAGATCAGCTGGAGTATCAGCTGAAGCGGCCGTGGGTCCGGCCCCGGGTCCTGCGCGGCTTTGCTCCGCGTCTCCCTGGTCTGCTGGCTCCCGCAGCAGACCAGGGAGACGGGGAGCAGCTTTTCTCGCCCCGGAGGAGGCAGGCGGCGGGACCAGGCGTCCCGCCGCTCGAGTCCTCTGGGGTGAGAAAATCCCCGTTCGTAACTGCGGATCCGACATAAGTCGGATCCGCGTAACTCGGGGACTACCTGTACATAAAGATTGGTGTGGGTGTACATTTGTGTAAATCCAACAGTCAGAGTTGAGTGACAATGAAAATATATTAAATAATTTTTAAAGTATGAAATTTTCAAGTTATTTGACAAACATTATTTGACCACTTCTAATGAGAATATATTAAAAAATGTCGTAGGGCATTAGAACACACGTTGTGAAACATATGTGACTACTAGACTAGTAAAAGCACTATGCAAAATTTTATAGCAATAATATCTACTTTTAAGCTCGTCTCCAAGTAGAGTTTGCTCCAGTTTATGAAAACCATGAATATCTGAAAAGGAGGGTCATGATATAAATGAAATGTTCTCATCAACCTTAAAATTCATAACCAAAACCACTATTGTACTAGGATTATGTACAGCTTCCAATTCTTTATTCTACAGAGGCAGATCCCACTATATCTTCATCCTTACATTCCATTGTAACTAAGATATTAGCATCTCGTGATAATTTTCTACTGACGCTGAAGAGTTCAAATTTTTTTAGCCAATCTACAGAAATTATTTAAAGTTTCCTTATAATAAAATACAATTTTGGTACAGCAGCCTGAAGCTTAATTAATGGCCTCTTGGGTCTCTTTACCACTGAAGCAAATCTGCTTGCGAACAGTCTTAAACTTGCTTACTGAAGGGCCTTACCATGAACTGGGAATAATTCTACATGCTCCTGACAGGCATGCACTTACGCTCCATAACCAATTGACACTAAAGCACCACAGAAGCGTAATTCTCCATCACAGTCAACTACCCAGGAAAGTAATTGGACTGCAGAGAGGGTGAGCAGTTTACTTTCATCTAATGCTTGTATAAGAAGAGACCATTCAAAGTATCCCACCATATTATCCTAATTTTAGGCCATGTTAACACCATATCAATTTAGGTAGATCTGTAAATAATTATGTGGGTTTTTTCCTCCAAAGCCAGACATCTTGTTTATTGGCAATATTCCAGAAGACAATCAGGATCTATATCGTGTATATATTACTTAGGCTGACTACCTTCAGTGAAAGTGATATTGGTGGAAGCACCATACAGTAAAGGAACTAAGAGTTGTCTTTTATACCTAAATAGTTACTTTAAAGATGGATGTACAATTTTAACCTTATGAAGAGACTAAAAGGACAAACAAAAAGGAATACAGATTACTGGCATGAAATACTCATGCTGATGGTGTGCTACATGTACCTCTGATCATGCAATGAGTTTCATGTATGCAGCTACCTGTACCTAATTATCTAAAAAGTAGTCTCAGGACAGGGGGCTATCAACCCCAAAATCACATAAATCACCTAGTAACTGGATAAAACTAATCTAATCTTAAGAAGCAGAGATCTCCAAGTTTGTTACAAACCCATCTACAGCATGGAGTAAGGGCAGGCATTCCATATTCTAAGACAGTAAACTTTTTTTTAAAAGACATTTGATAGTTCGTATGTTTTAAACACAAGTCTAAAGTAATCAGTCTTTAAAATCAGGTTAATGACTGATTAGTCCCTAATGCCCTACCTATGCAAGTTAGTGCACAGGGGCAGAGACCTTATGGCACATATGAAGCTACACTGATTCCAGTGGGGCTCTGTGTGGACCAATGTGCAGACCTAAGGACATAATCATTTCTCCTATTAACAAAGAAAAAGCATCTGAGAGAATAATAATTTGAAAATCTAGTACTTCTATGCACCTACAATTACACCTGGACATAAAACCTTAAGGATGTTTGTGGGGGGGGGGGGGGGTGGCAAGAATTTACATAACAGATTACAATGACCCCAGGGGAGCCCACATGGTGCATCAGTTAAACATATGGGAATCTTCCAATCTTTCTTTAACGGTACTCTTTGGATTGAAAAGAAACACAAAAATGGCATTTGAGTAACATGGCTGCAACACGGGGCCAGAAGCCTGGAGGACGCTCTGCTTCAGGGCTGATAGTTCTTCTTTCACTTGGTCTACTGAAGAGCTGGGCCATTTGACGTTGGTTGATTTCAGCGCCACTCCACAAGCTAGGACGGGGTCCGGTTAGGAAGCAGACCTGCGTTAAGGCACCCACAGGCCTCTACCTCCCCCGGGACAAAACCGGTCCCCTGCCCCCCCCCCCCCCCCCCCCCCCCCTGCTGTTAGGCGAGGAGGCGATGAGGTCCATGGCACTACGGGGGGAGGTGCGCACCCAGGCTCCAGCGCTGCCTGGCTGCGCTCCGGCCAGAGCCGACTCCAGAGGGTCAGGGGGCGCCCCGGGCCCGCCGGAGAGAGGCGCTCCCCGCACACTCTCTCTTGCCGGGGCGGAGGAAGCGACAGCAACCGTTAGCGGGCCAAGGCTGCCATGGGCCCGCGACCTGGGCCTCCCCGGGCGCCTCCCCCCGCCGGGCCCCACGCTCCGGGCACCCCTCGCTGCTGCTCGGCCTTTACCTTTCCCTGCTCCTCTCGCAGGCGGCCCACCTGCGCGGCGCTGAGCGGCTGGGCCGGGCCGGGGGCCTGCATGGCCCGGGCGGGGCCGGGCTGGGCCGCTCTCCTCAGCAGGGCGAATGAGTCCTATAGAAATGTTTGTGCAGCGTGAAGCGCCGGCTCCGGAGCCGCATCCACGCGGGGGCCGCCGCCGCCTGGGCCCGGGGAGCCGCTGCCGGGGGAAGCATCTCACACTAGCATTCTGGGCCGCGCCGCCGCCTGCGCCCGGGACCCGCTGCGCCGAGGGGAGCACGAGCAGCCGGAGCCCCGCTGCCGCGCCGCCTCCTCCCGCCTGCTGCACTCTGGGTAGCCAGCCCCAGCGCCCGCGGGCGGCGAGCGAGCGGGAAGGTCCCCACCCCCTGCGCTGCGCCGCAGGCACCAACCCGAGCGCCGCTCCCGAAGCGCCCGGCCCCTGCTGGATCCAGTCGCCCTGGGATCGCGTAGCACAGGGCGCAATGGAATCCTTAGCCCCCAGATCGCACAGCACAGAGCCACTGGAGCCAAGTTCCCAAAGCCGCTGGAGCCCATCGTCATGGGATCCCAAAGCGCTGAGCCACTGGAGCCAGACTCCCAAAGCATGTAGCCTATGGATTCCATTGCCCTCAGATCACAAAAGAGATCAGTGGGATCCTACAGCCATCGGATCACAACTCACAGACATTCGATCGTATAGACATTCATTGACATTGAATCCAGTTGCCCTCAGGACACAGTGTCACAATTTCCAGATCTACTGGCTTCCATGACCCCCAAATCCCACAGCAGAGACTCACTGGGTTCCAAAACCATCAGATCACAAAACACAAATCAATTGGAATCAGTACTCATCATATTCAGAACTAGCACATTTACCCAGCATTAGTGGGGTCCTTAAAGAGGGGGATTCAGGGCAGGGGATTGGGGAGTTGGGGCAAGGAGGAGGGGGGGCAAACTTCATCCACCCAACCTGCTGCTTGCTGTTTCCCTTCCTGACCCTGTGAAGGAGCAAGAACAAATTGCACAGTTCATATGCCCTATGTGCTCCCCAGCCAGAGTGAGGAATCAACAAACTTGTCTCTTTTTTCCTGATGAAGGGGAACAGCCAGCAAATGAATCACAAGGTGTTGGGGGGAGATAATTTTGCCCCCACCCTCCCTAAATGGTGCTTGGGGCTGGGGCAATATGGGATGGGGGGAGGGATGCACCCCCAACTGGCCTCTTTCAACTGCCTGGTGATTCTATCTCTTTTCTGTATGATTTTCTAAGAAGCAATCCCATTACAGGTACATCCCATTTTCCTGGCACAATCAAACCCTTATGACAAGTTATGGTAAGAGGATGCTGTATGCCAATTTGGTGGTCCTAACTCTTACCATTTAAAAGGAGGTCCTGAACAGACAAGCTCTCTCAAATATATTGTAGATGTCTCACTGGATTTCAGGCCCACTCATTTTCAGAACCATGAGACTCTCCTGCCTCAAGAGAGCCATCAAAGTCTCAGAACCCAAAGCACAAAGTCACTATATTTCTATATCTGCTGCATCCCAAATTACAGATTCATCAAATACCAGAACAAAAGGGCTTCCAACAGCCCAAATAATGACAATACTGGGTCCCAGGCCTACTGGGTTGTACATCTGAAGCTTGATGTGTGGAGGTAGAAACATGGGGCTTGCAAGGGCTTTAACAATCCCTGTCTTCACCAAACAATTCAAGGATTTCCGTAATAAAAGAAACACTGTGTTGTGAACAAGAAATGGTCTGGTAGCACTTTATAGATTAACAAAACATGTAGATGGTATAAGCTTTTCATGTGAATAACAGTTCATTTATCTCACTTCGTTAAAAATGAATGAATATTGTCATGGTACAAAACTATTCACTGGAGTGATAGTCAACAGCTATTACTGTATTATTTTTTAATCTGTCTACCCCCATACCTAAAAAAAATTATCTACATCACTGCACTAGATTTATAATAGTAAAACCAGCAATGAGTGCTGTGGAGGCAGTGCTTGTGAGCACATAGAGACACACTGTGTCCCTCCCCCAAAGGGGCACACAGATATGCCAGCAGCAGCAGGCTGCTTCCGGGAGCAGCTTCTGGTCACAATTGGCAGGCATCCTACTTGAGCACCCTGCTGTGCTGCAGGCCAGAAGCCAACTCTGATAAACACCTCCCAGCTAAAGCCTGCACCTCACACTCCCTCTCACATCCCAATCCCCTGCCCCAGGTCAGAATCCCCTCCTGAACTCAGAGCCCCCACATCCCGCACCCACTCCTGGACTAGGGTTGCCAGGTGTCCGGTATTGTACCAGACAGTGTGGTATTTGCGCTCTCTGTCCGGTAAAAATAAAATCAGAAAATACCGGACATGTGCAATGTCCGGTATTTTCTGATTTTTCCGGCTGCGCACCGGACGGAAGCCTGGTGTGGGCAGGGGAGCAGCTGGGAGTCCCAGATGGGAGGCGGAGCTGCGATTGCCGCCGGTAGCCCTCAATTGGTTGAATTAGAGGAGGAGGAGAAGCCTCCTTCTTGCTCGTGCATCGCCGGGAGCCTGCACGGGACAGGCAGCAGGTGCCCGGGTCAGTCCTGCTCCTCGCCGACCAATTTGCTCCCTCCCCTTCCCGGCCAGCCGGTTCTCCCCCACTTCCCCTCCTGATCTTCCCCGGCCAGCCCCCCTGCACCCTCCCCAGCTCTGCTTCCCGCTGGCCCGTTCCTCTTCCTTGTCTCCCCCAGCCAGCGCCGCTGCACTCCCTCCCCCCCGCTGCCCCACGCCAGCTCTGCTTCCCGCTCCCCCTTCCTTCCAGCCACCCTTGTGGCCTCCAATTCCCCCCAGCTGTGCTTCCCGCCCCCCCCTTACTCCCCGCCAGGCCTGCCCCCTTCCGACCGGTCCCTCCTCCCCCGATATCCCGTGGCCAACCCCGTTCCACCCGATCCCCCCACGATCAGCCCTGCTTCCCGTTGTCCCCCCCCCCATCTCCCCTGGTCAGCCCCGTTACCACCCTCCCCCCTTCCTGGCTAGCACCGCTGCCTTCCTGGCCGGGCCCCTTACCAATGAAGCATGTTTGGAGGGTTTTTTTTTTTTAATAATCGCTAGGTTCTCTGAGTTTTTTGTTGTTTTTTTTTTGCTCAACAACTTCGGTGTCCCCCTCCCCCCCCTTTTTTTTTTCTTCAAAATTTTTTCCCAGTATTTTTATTTTTGTGGGAGGTGGGTGTTCGATATTTTTCTTTCAGCGATCTGGCAACCCTATCCTTGACCCAAATCCCTCCTGCACCCAAATGCTTTCCCAGATCTCCATTAAAATAATAGAAATGTGTGGCCTTACCAAAATTTATGGAATGCCCCTCACCCCCATGAAAATAACTCCCACCCCTAGTCTAAAGAGACTTGATACAATAATACTATCTTCCATGTATATATTGTAATGATATTTTATCCTGTCTGTGCACAGTGTTTTACATCAGGTATATCATACTCAATAACAATAAACATCAGAATTCCTGCCCTAAACAATTTACAATTTCAAGGCAAAATCCTGGCTCCATTCAGGTAGTTTTCCATTGACATGAATGGGGCCCAAAGTTTGCCCTCAATACATTTAAAAAAATGTGGTATGGCTATTGAGGAACACAACACATTTTACAAATTCACTGGGGCATTTAGTCCACCATTGAAACAGTCACCTACTGCTAATAGAATGGGGCAGCAGTTCAGCAACTCACAACAGCACTATACACAAAAGTTGAAGAATAGCAAAACCAAGCATCTGAAATGGGATTTGGCCAAAACACTGAGATTAATTCCCCTCCATTTCTGTCAAAATCTCAGATTCTATGTCAGGGGTGGGCAATAAGCAGCCCATGGGCTGGACATGGTTCACCAGGGTTAATGCTTTATTTAGCAGCGCATCCACAGATACGACCACTCACAGGTCCCTTTTGGAATACAGTTTGCCGTTCCCTCCCTTCTTAGGGCTGTGGGAAGTGGTGAGGGCCAGGCTACCATTTCCTGCAGCTCCCATGTCCTACAATGTTTAATTTGTCATTTATTTTTAATTGGAGAATTACTATGCAAGATTTTTAAAAATAGACACAGTCCATACTAGACCGTGAACTAAAAGCTACAGTTTCATATGCAAGGAAAAAATCACAAGGGTTATCCTAAATTTTGCTCAGGGAAAAGTGGGTAAAATGGAGTGATAATCATTATTTTACAAACAGACGACAAAGAGCTTTCATCATAATCTTTCCCCAGTTAGAGTCAGTGCCTGACTCCCCCTTTGCCATTTCTTTTTTGTAGTGAGTGTCAATTTGCTCTAGCTTCTTGACCAACTTCTAATTCTGAACCACAGCCAACTACTTCCATATCCTCCCCTTTTCCTTGCCTTAAGTTTCTTTTTTCCTCTCCTTTGGTTCCTCTCAGCTAATGTCAGACAGCAAGGAAGTTTGGAGGCACCACAAGAACATCACAATGAGTTCAACTAACTTTGTACAGCCCATTAAGCAACAATTTTTAGGAATGTATTCCATTACTATAAAAATGAGGAGTCCTGTGGCACCTTTCAGACTAACAGATTTATTTGGGCATAAGCTTTTATGAGTAAAACCCACTTCATCAGCAGTATGAGCTGACAAAGTGGTTTTTACCCACAAAAGCTTATATCCAAATAACTTTGTTAGTCTTTAAGGTGCCAGAGGACTCATTATTTTGGCAAACACAGGCTAACAGGGTTACCCATTACTGTATTTGGTTGGTCGGTTTGGTTTTCATTTTTAGTGTGTTTACAATGAGGTTTTTATTGTTTTATTTAGATTGCTGAAACCCAGCATGTGCTAGGCCTAGGTTCTTAACCTAAGACTTTTTATGGCTAGATGGAAGGATGTATCCTAAACTGAGATGTAGAAAAGGTTAACAACCAATGTTCTAGGAACATTCCAAACACAGATGAAGACACAGTTCCTGCCCAAAGAATATACAATTTCAAAACAACGTATTCGCAAGAATATGGATCAATCTTTTCCTATATAGGCTGAACCTCCCTGTTCTGACACCTGCGGGACCTGACAGGTCCCAAATGAGGGAGTTTGCCAAACCAAGAGACGTCAATTCTGCTCCCCTCTTCCCCCCCCCCCGCCCTCGTCCCCGCCCCTGCACAGCCCAGCTGCCAGCCCCTAGCTGCCCCCACTCCTGCTACCGGCCCGACTGGCTCCTGGCAGCAGCAGGACTGCTGGTCCCCCTGGTTTCAGACCCGCCAGGCTCCCGGCCCCAGCAGGGCTGCAAGCTGGCAGCCCCCCCCCCCCCCCACACACACACACACCACCGCCACCACCACCACCACTACAACTAGTGCAGCCATGCTTCAGGCTCCAGCAGGGCTCCCAGCTGCTGGCCCCTCCTGCCGCGAGCCTAGCCAGGCTTCCAGCCCTAATA
Source organism: Pelodiscus sinensis (assembly GCF_052426305.1). NCBI lineage: Eukaryota > Metazoa > Chordata > Testudines > Trionychidae > Pelodiscus > Pelodiscus sinensis. The sequence continues at coordinate 26,241,375 of NC_143063.1, read as the reverse complement.
GGATTCCCTGCCACAGGGCCTCTGGCCTGGAAACCTGGATGTTGCCAGACCAGATAGTCCAGGTTTAGAGAGGTTCAACCTGTACAGGTACTAGCTATATAGAATTTTAAACAATTATTCAGGAGGAAAACCTCAATTTTTAGCCAACATGGCCTGCAGTATTCCAAATGTAATCAGATTATTAGACTTCTAAAAGGGCTGAGCTCACAACATTAAGGCCACTTGAAATTTAGATGGGGACCTACATGTATTTTGGCAGCTATAGATGTGGGGAGATTGCTTGGAGAACTTTGAATGACCATGATGCTTCAGAAAGCAGCTCACTAGCTAAAGGATCCGTCCTTTCTAGTTTTAAATACTTTATGTAAATCTTGTAGCCTTTCTAAATGCTCATATTAAGTAGCTTCCTTTTAATCTGCTTAGTACCTCTCTTGAACATTATTAGAAATATTCCAATTAAGTAATCAACATTCTCATCAGAGGCTCACTGATACACAACACACACAAAAATGGGTATGAACAATTTTTAAATTCCTTAGAAAGATCCCTTTTTATTTCACAACTTGACCTTCAGGCAAACCAGAGCATTAAAACGTTTTTTAAATTTTACATTCTAATCTTTCTTCAGTCATAATAGAGAACAAAAGCAGCATGAAGTAAGCAGAGGAGCCACAGAATGGGAAGTGTATGTCACCAAACACCATTTTACATCTGTTAAATACAGTGAAAAAGCATGCAAACAGCTCCATGTGTGCCAATTATGCAGACTTTATACTAGTAGGTGTGCCATTAATCCATTGTTTAGAGTTCTCAAAATGTATTGCATTGAATGGTTTTGGCAACTGGGCCAATTAAAAGGGCATGTCATTTATCAGAGTAGTAACTACATAGATTCTGTTGTATTAACTAAAATGTGGGATGGTTTGCTGGACCCTTTTGCCTTTTGCATTTTATATGCCAAGGAAAAATGTTTTAATAGTGACAAACAGATGGTATACATCATTTGCCAAAGAGGAACAAGAAACATGTCTCAGGGCTAAACACTGTGTGGATTTATAAGCTATACAAAATCACTATCATCAGTGGGACTGTTTGGGGTATAATATAAACACTCTAATTGCAGAATCTCTGTTACTGATGAGATGGGTCAAGTCTCCTTAGGATTCCTTTTACTGCATTGTTAGCTCAAGCTCATGTTTTGCTTCTACCCCAACTCCTATCCACACGTAAAAATGTCTAGCTCGAGTGAAGTGGCGCTTTTACTCAATGTAGCTCGTCCATTTATGGGTAGACTGAAGTCTGAATGCTGCTGATGCTCAAGCCAGTAATGTAGTCAGAATATAACAAGTTGCAATACTCATCATCTGCTAAACCAATTGCTCTGTGCTGCTAATCCAGTCATTGTGCCACAACAAATTGAAATGAAGATGTCTGAACATGCTGCTGCAAGATCTCAAACACAACATCTTACATGCTCACAATGGCTATCAAATTAAGCAAGAGATTTCTATATGCCTCTCTTCATGGAGGCTGTGTCTAGACTGCTCCCCTTTTGCGGAAAAGGGATGCAGATTAGACACAGCACAATTGAAAATGAAGCGGGGATTTAAATATTCCCCGCTTCATTTGCATGAACATGGCTGCTGCTTTTTTCCGGCTTGGGGCTTTGCCAGCAAAAAGCACCAGTCTAGACAGGGATCTTTCAGAACATTAAAGTCTTTATATACCTCAGTCGTGATCTAGTTCGGGTTCCTTCTCCTTCCCGGTTCCAGATCCATGTTCGTTCCTTGTGTTCTGTGAGACGGTTCCTGGTATGCATGTTGTATGTTATCCTGTTAGTTTGTGAGTGATTGAGAGTGATTGAATAGTGTGTCCATCATGGGTGTAGATAGTAGTTGTTCTGCCTTTGTGGGGTAGTTACATGTGGAGAAGTACCATGTTAGTGGTTATAGCCTAGTGCAGTGTTAAGTACTAAGGGTATAGCTTTTCCACCGCTATATCAGATTACTAGTGGAGAGCGGAAGGTTGTTCGACACAGTGTCCAGACCACTACACCTGCCAGGCCGGAGGATCCTGACAGACCAGAGTTGAAGAGCCTTGGGATACTGTCATGGGATCACCTCACCGTTCCTCTGCTGAGGCTTTATATTAGCCAACACGTTTGAGGTTGTGAGCACTGAGACCTGTCTATTCAATTCAGTGAATGTAATGTATACCCCTTTTGTATTGGGGATATACTGTCTTCTTTCTCTTCGGGGTTAGGGTGGGACTTATACTCAAGGTTGATATTTTACATGTTATCATTTCAAATTATTCAATATATGGTTTGGCCCCATATCTCGACTCTGACTGTTTTATTTCAAAACCAACTACCAGTGATAGATACGGCTTCGGGCATTCCCTTCTTCTTGGACTTGGGACAGTTAACATCTCCAAAAGTCAGGGCGTGCCTAATTAGAACACTAAATTAATTTTTACTGCGTCCCAGGGTAACATAGCTGACTGCAGTATGTAGATCCTAACTTTGTATTGATTTCAAATAGAATGAAGAACCAGCACCTGAAGGGTTACAGTTGTCTCATCAGACTTACTCTAACCCAGCATCTTAATCGTATTCTGGTGTTAGCTCTTTTAATAAGGTCTCTTTTTGACCCCTTAAGGAGCTTCTCTTGATGGTTTTACTACATAAAAAACAATCTTCCTAGTTGCTGTTGCATGGTAGAAAGGTTAGTGAACAACGGGTAAACTTTGTAAAAATAACTCTGCCTTAGCTTTGCTAACAGATTTGGGATTTCTCCCCATTCTCTCAGTTTCATTTTGAAAAAGGTTATTATTATCTCTCCTTTCTGCCATTCTGAAAATCCTCAGGGGCACAACTGGGATGTGAGATCAGTCTTAAAGAGCTACCATCAAGTTTGTTAATTCTAAAAAATTGACCTACCTTGGGAATGGCCATATAGTGCATTTTCCAGGTATGTGCTTTCTTTATTCTAAAAACAACGAGTAGTCCTGTGGCTCTTAAGTAAAGTAAGTTGTAATGGGATAAGAGGGCAGGTCCTCTCATTGATTGATAACTGGTTAAAAGACAGGAAACAAAGAGTAGAAATAAATTATCAGTTTTCAGAATGGAGAGAGGTAACAACTAGTGTCCCTAAAGGGTCTGTACTGGGACTAATCTTATTCAACCTATTTATAAATGATCTGGAGAAAGGGGTAAACAGTGAAGTAGGTAAAATTTGCAGATGATACTAAGCTGCTCAAGATCGTTAAGACCAAAGCAGGCTGTCAAAAAAGCTTCAAAAGGATCTCACCAAACTAAGTGATTGGGCAACAAAATGGCAAACAAAATTTAATGTTACTAAATGTAACGTAATTCACATTGGAAAAAATAATCCCAACTATACATACAATATGATGGGGACTAATTAGCTATAACTTCTCAAGAGAGATCTTGGAGTGCTTGTGGATAGTTCTCTGAAAACATCCACTCAATGTGCAGCAGCAGTCATAAAAGCAAACAGAATGTTAGGAATCATTTTAAAAGGGATAGAGAATAAGACAGAGAATATTTTGTTGCGTCTATATAAAACCATGGTACTCCCTCATCTTGAATACTGTATACATATGTGGTCACCACATCTCAAAAAAATATGTTGGCATTGGAAAAGGTTCATCAAAGGGCAACAAAAATGATTAGGGGTTTGGTGTAGGTCCCATATGAAGAGAGATTAAAAAGAGGAGACTAAGGGGAGATATGATAGAGGTCTATAAAATCATGACAGGTATGGAGAAAGTGAATAAGGAAACGTTATTTACTTGTTCCCATAACATAAGAACTAAGGGTCACTAAATTAAATTAATTGGTAGCAAGTTTAAAACAATAAAAAGGAAGTTTTTCTTCATGTAGCGCTCAATCAACCTGTGGAAAAATCAAGCTGTGGAACTCCTTGCTAGAGGATGTTGTGAAGACCAGGAATTTAACAGTCTTCAAAAAAGAACATATAAATTCATGGTGGTTAGGTCCATCAATGGCTATTAGCCAGGATAGGTAGGAATGGTGTCCCTAGCCTTTGTTTGTCAGAAGCTGGAAATGATGACATGATGATTACCTGTTTTGTTCACTCCCTCTGGGGCATCTGGTATTGGTCACAGGGCTAGATGGATATATATATAACCGACTTCCTCACATGGATAGAACAAGAGGCAATGGGCTTAAACTGCAGCAAGGCAGGTTTAGGTTGGACATTAGGAAAAAGTTCCTAACTGTCAGGGTAGTCAAACATGGAATAAATTGCCCAGGGAGGTTGTGGAATCTCCATCTGTGGAGATATTTAAGAGTAGGTTAGATAAATGTCTATCAGGGATGGTCTAGACAGTATTTGGTCCTGTCATGAGGGCAGGGGACTGGACTCGATGACCTCTCAAGGTCCCCTCCAGTCCTAGTATTCTATGATTCTATGATTCTATGAGTAAAGTGGAGAGAAAAGGGGGGGACCCTCACAATTTATACCAGAAAAAGAAAGGAAAGGGGAAAACTCAATTGGAGTGCCAGTGCTAATGAGGCTAACTGAGGGTGCATCTACATTGCACCATAGGTCAAAATAAAATATGCAATTTGAGCTATACCAATTGTGCATCTTATTTTGATGTCATTTTGAAATAGCTTATTTTGAAATTTGATACTGTCTACACAGCACTTATTTTGAAATAAACCGCTATTCTGAAATGTTCCTTATTCCTTTTAGAATGAGGTTTATAGGGATGTCTGAATAGTGAGCCCTTTATATTTTGAAAGAATGGGTGTGCTCAAAAGACAAGGAATAGCTATTTCAGAATTCCTCCAGTATCCCGAAATAGTGCTGTAGAGTAGACATAGCCTGATTGATCTGGAATAGGAATGTAGATGACTAGTCAACTAGTCACTTCCCCCCTGCTTGCTACCTCTATCAGAGACAGATAGGTGGGAAGCAGGAGCTGGAACTGGGGGGAGCTGGCTTAAAAGCTGATTCCCCCCAGAACCATCTCCGTGGGGTGCAGGGGAGGCATGGGGTAGCAGGGACCGGGTGCAAGCTGGGAATCAGCTGATTTCCAGCTTGTACCCAGTCCCAGAAGCTGCGCATCCGAGTTTTCATCTGCATGACTGGAAACTGGAGTAGCTTCTGTGATTAGTGATTCTACATTATGAAACACTGTTTACAGACTTTGCATAGTTTAGAGGTTTTGAAAGTTGTAATTAATTCTGTTCCTGTAAAGTGATTTTGCTTAATCTGAGGGTGAGTTTAACCTTTAAATTAGATGTTTATCTCTGAATAGGAGATTTTCATATTCCTTTTTTTTCTTAAGTGTCTTCATATACAATAACCATATAGGGCTCAGCTGTAAGCTATCTGTTTGTCCAGTTTTAGATTAACCTTTAAAGGCTTTTTGTGATGATAAACTTTTAATTCTAGTTGTTTAATAAACTCTATATCTAATCTGGTCATCACCCCGTATTCATATTCATAATAATGCACCAGTTATTAGAGGAATTTAATAATGGGAACATGTTAGTAGATTAAATTTTAAGACTTTAAAGTAAGATTATAAGGGCTGTAGTAAATAACAGACCAAATGATGAAAATCATGCTTTTTCCACTTGCCTGCTGACAAAAATTCTTCCAAATGGAGAGATCTACTCAAGAGACTGCTGGAACATGGAAAAGCAGGCTCTGTACTGTGTACCCTGTTTCATTTTTAACAGTAACACTTCAAATGCATCAGTACTGTCTGATCCATCCCGTTGGAACATTTGCAGAGTTTAGAGGAAGTTGAAAGACCAAATACCTGCAAATGATACTTCACTATCACATAAAGATGACTATGTTACATGGAAATGAGCTAATAGAGCAGCACTAGCTGACAGTTCATATGAAAACTTACTCCTGTGTGAAATAAACACAGAAACTGATAACAGGATAAAAGTCCATGAGCACATGCTGAATGTCATTCTTTTTGTTTCTGATCAGGGATTGGCTTTGTTTGATTCCAGTCAATGTATCGGTGACCCTAAAAATGGAAACTTTCTTGGTATACTTGAGCTTCTTAACAAGTATGACCCACTTTTATCAGGCCATCTTAAGTGTGTTCATGAATCACAGAGAGCAGAAAATGCATGTAAGACCATTATCTATCTACCAGAATACAAAAAGGCTACGCCTACACTGGCCCCTTTTCCGGAAGGGGCATGTAAATTTCAGCAGTCGTCGTAGGGAAATCCGCGGGGGATTTAAATATCCCCCGCGGCATTTAAATAAAAATGTCTGCCGCTTTTTTCCGGCTTTTAAAAAAGCCGGAAAAGAGCGTCTAGACTGGCCCCGATCCTCCGGAAAAAGTGCCCTTTTCCGGAGGCTCTTATTCCTACTTTGAATCAGCTTTTAAGCCAGCTCCCCCCAGTTCCAGCTCCTGCTTCCTTTGAAGTAGGAATAAGAGCCTCCGGAAAAGGGCACTTTTTCCAGAGGATCGGGGCCAGTCTAGATGCTCTTTTCCGGCTTTTTTAAAAGCCGGAAAAAAGCGGCGGACATTTTTATTTAAATGCCGCGGGGGATATTTAAATCCCCCACGGATTTCCCTACGACGACTGCTGAAATTTACATGCCCCTTCCGGAAAAGGGGCCAGTGTAGACGTAGCCAAAGAGTTTATTGAGTTGTGTGGGACATTTGAGCAAACAACAATTCTTGAAGAGATTCAACATGCAAAGTACTTTGCAATTATTATTGATTCAACTCCAGACTGTTCTCATAAAGAACAGATAACCTTGGTTGTTTTGTATGTCAAAATTGCAGGAAGGTCAAAGGTTTCAATTGAAGAACAATTCATTTTGTTCAGTAATTTCATGAAAAAAACTGGAAAAGAAATCACTGCTCATGTATTAGAAATTCTGGAAGGCTTCAAATTAAATGTTCAAGTCTGCATTGACCAAGCCTATGACAATGAATCCAATATGGCTGGGAAGTACAATGGAGTACAAGCAGTCCTTCTTGAGCAATATCCAAATTATATTTTCTCTAGTTGTGGCAACCCCACACTAAATCTTGGTGTTGATTGTACTGAATCATGCAAGGAAGCAATCACATACTTTGGAACAATCCAGGAATTGTACAACCTCTTCAGTAGCAGTCCTCGAAAGTGGGAAATTATGAAGCAGCATCTGCCTGTTTCCCTTCATGGCATTGCAAAAAATGAGGTGACCAGCTCAAATTGATGACATTAAACCAGTTGCACAACATTTGGACTCTGTGAGAAAGGCTTTAAGTGAGCTTGAATCTCTTACTCTCACAGCACAGGCTCACACTGAGCTTAAGTCAATTCAGAAGTATACATCCAAATTTGAATGCATTTTAATGCCCATGTGGATGAAGCTGCTAAAAATGATCCACAAAACTATTCTTATAACTGAAGCACTCAATGCTATATTTGATGTCAAGAGATATAACACTGAATGACTTCTTAAAGCTATTCAAAAGATTCATGATCACTATGACAGCACCCTTTCTGAGTCCAAATCAGCAGCACAGGGTATTGACATTTTATCTGAGTTTTCCACCAATTGCAGCCTAGCATCTCAATCTGATGCAGAAATGCACTATCAAGTCTCTTCTTTTGTTATTATTGACTCTATCAAATCTGGTCTAACACATTGATTTGAGTCACTGCAACTAATCTGTACCCTTTTTGGATTCCTTTGGGAGTTCGGAAAACTAAGTAATTAAGGTCTATACCAGGGGTCAGCAATCTATGGCATTAGTACCATAAGTGGCACACACAGTCCGTGTCAGGAGCTTAGCCTCCTCCCTATAGCCTATGCAGCCGCAAGGCTTGGAGCATTAACTCCAGCTTCCAAGCTCATGAGGGGAGGGGAGGTGAAGAAAGCCCTGACTTGTGTCTGCCCCTGGTGTCTCTGAGAGCCACCCTGGCTTCTCACCCACCTCCACTGGGTGGCACAGAGATCCTGTGCACAGCTTGGACAGCCCCCCGCTACGGGATTGAGGCCCCACTCCTGCATGCGCACTGCTGCTGTTCCACCCGCCCTGGCCCCACTGGCATGCGGGGCATCTGGGGCAGAAGGAAGTAATGGGGAGGAGGAGTCCATCCCTGCTACTCCTGAGAGCTGCCCTGCTCTCCACCTACTTCCACTGGGCAGCACACTGGGCAGCACAGGGACCTCACGCAGAGCCGCAGTATTGAGGTTCCATCCCCGTACATGCGCTGCTGCTGCTCCACCCACTCCAGCCCTACTGGCATGTGGGAACCTGCAGGTGGGGGTGGGTGGGAACAGGCTACCCTGCCCCCTGGGTTTGGCCAGGACCAACTCCAAGAAGCCACAATCACGCAAGATGGGTAGGGGAGTCTGAGGTGTCAAGGGGTGGGGGGGGCAATGAGTCAGTAGAGGGGCTGGGTTAGAAGGAAGCAGTGTGGCAGGGGAGTCCACCTCTCGAGAGCCGCCCTGGCTCCCTGCCCACTTCCAGTGGGTGGCACAGGGATCGTGCACAGAGCAGGGACCCTCCCCTGTGGGAGGGTGGGGGCCAGGGCGGAGGAAATGGGGGCCAGGATGAGGAGGTAATGAGGGAATTGGGGACTGGGGTGTGATGGGGTCAGGCTCAGAGGGCTGGGGGTTTTTGGAGTAGTTTTTTTGCTTCTTACTTGTGTGGTCCCCAACTGATAGTTCCCCAAGCCTGCTATAAATAAAGAAAACATTGAACCCTTTTGTGTTGGACATAAATTATTATTTTACTTTATTTAAAATGAAGTTTGATAAACTAACATGAGAAAGTTAAAATGCTTTATCTGTTTAATAATTTAAATTATACCATTCTCCCCAGTTGCAGCACTAGCAAAATTGCTGGGGTGTAATTATGTAATTAACGGTGAGTTTCCATATGCAACTGGTGGTCCACGGAAAGGTTTGCATTGAGCCGCGTGATCCAAGGACCAAAAAGTCTGAGAACTACAGCGCTAGAGGGTGAGACCTGCCCAGGCTAGGGCTCTGGGGCTGGGTGGGGGTGGCTGAGGGGAGAGAAAAATGCATGATGGGTCTCTCTGCCCCAAAGCTGCATTGACCCTTGGGTGTCTGGGTCACTGGCAGGAAGGAGAAAGCACCCTGGACTAGGACCCCATGGAACCCCGCCCCCCAGCAGGGCTGGACACCCCCAGCAGGACTGTGAATGAGAAATTAGATACATTGGGAGCCTGAGGCTGGGCTGGGCTGGGGCCTCTAAATTCAAAGTTGCCTGGGCCTCTGTCATTCTCTAAAAGACCTGTAACCTTCTAGGGCACAAGAATCAAATCATCACCTTAAAAAAGTTGATTTTATTAACAAACAAAACAAAAGATATACTTGATAAAGCATACTTGGTTCATAGGTGTAACAGAGCAACTGAGAAAAGAGCAGATTAAAACACAGAAAAATAGTCTCTCTGGCACAGCTTGGCTACGTGTACACTGGCATGATTTTCCGGAAATGTTTTTAACGGAAAAGTTTTCCGTTAAAAGTATTTTCGGAAAAACGCATCTAGATTGGCTGGACGCTTTTCCGGAAAAGCACTTTTTGCGGAAAAGCGTCCATTGCCAATCTAGACGCACTTTTCTGCAAAAAAGCCCCGATCGCCATTTTCGCGATTGGGGCTTTTTTTCGGAAAACAGTACTGTTCTGTCTACACTGGCCCTTTTGCGCAAAAGTCTTTTGGAAAAAGACTTTTACCCAAATGGGAGCAGCATAGTATTTCCGGAAAATCACTGACGATCTTACATGAGATCATCAGTGCTTTTCCGGAAATTCAAGCAGCCAGTGTAGACAGCTGGCAAGTTTTTCCGGAAAAGCGGCTTATTTTCCAGAAATACTTGCCAGTCTAGACACAGCCCTTAGGTATATTGAATGGGGGATGGGAGGCACATAGATTTCACACAGAGAAGTTTAACCAAACAGCAAAATAAAGAAAAATATCCTGATCGCGACTAAACATACATTTCTCTATTAACTCACGATCCATACTGATCCGTAGTTCAAGGCCAAATTAATTTCCATGCCCAATATTTCGTATAGTCATGGTAAATCCATTTGATTACTTCATCTTGCTTCCTCCAGCTCCTAACTTAGAACTCCCAAAAAAAAAGCAGGCAGCAGGTATATATATTTACAATTTAAGTTTCAGCACTTTCTCCCATTGGTTCTTCTGGCTCCCTGCCAACATCCTTAGCTACCTGAGTTTAACCCTTTAGTCACTGAGTGCTGGCCAGCATTCCTCCTATCCATCACAGCTTGAGAAATTCCTTTGTAGAATGTCTCTCCGGTGTTGAGAGCTCCTTCTTGATTTTCTTCTGTTTGTTGTAAAGGATGCTGATCAGGTGGTTCCTCTCTCTATACATATATTTTTGTTTGTCTCTAAGGTGCCACAGGACTACTCATTTTTAGTTACAGATTAAGGGTACGGCTAGACTGTGGGGAGGGGGGGGTTTCGGGATACCTCTGGTATCCTGAAAAAACTGCCATGGCCAGGGAATGTGTTTGCTCTTCCACTTTTTTTTCGCAGAAGAGCAAATGCGCTCTGTTAGAAGCCCCTGCATTCCTTGTTCCACGAGGAAAAAGGGAGCTCTCAAAAGAGGGTTTGTTCCAAAATTTGGCCCAGTCTAGATGGGCCAAATTTCAGAAAAGCCTCTTCCGACAAAAGTATTGGAAAAAGATATGCAAAATGCAGAGAGCATTTTGTGTATCTTTTTCCGATAGAGCCTCGCAGTCTAGACATACCCTAACACATGTAGCCCTCTGAGATTACCTCTCGTTCCACTGGGACTATTTTCCCATGCTTGAGTATTTTCAGGCTTGGAGCCTAGCTTTGTATCTCCTTCAACCTTTTCTTATTGCAGCTGTCAATATTTTTACCATGTTTGTGGGATGACAGGTAGAACAGTAGAACTATTCTGCAAACAGTCCATTGATCAGGAGTTCTCTAGGCCATAAATGATCAAGTGGTCATCATACAGAAGAAGAAAAGGGAACTGAAGAATCAGCACAAACTGCTGTCATTGGCATGTTCAGTGCTGTCCTTTAATGCCCTTTGTGCTCCTTCTGTCTCATTTTCCTGTCACTAGAGGCAACACCAAAATGCTGATACTTCTCCAATTTAAACACTATAATTACTATTAAGTGCTCAGTTATAGTGGGTGACAAGATATTTGCTCAGTGTTACCATATTTATCTGTGCCATGTTTATACTACCATGATATCTAAGCACCATCACAATGATCAATCCTTGGATTCAGTATGAACTATTGCTAAGGTAAATCATTTTTTATTTGTTTCTCTAAGGCGGGGGAAACAATGGGCCTGATTCTCACTTATACTATGGCTCCTTTTTCACAGCTCTGGCAATGTAAAAGGGCCCCAAAGTGGATGTAAGTGTAATTTGTAGCCCATGTGCACCACCAGAATGGTGTAGCTTGAATGTGACTAAGAATCAGGCTCCCGCTCAGGCTATGAAAGAAAATAGAGACATAATCCACTCATTTTTTCACCTACTATTTAAAAAGAACTCGATAGAGTTCATGCTTTTTTAGAGAACGGCATCTCTAAGATTTCTATATTCTTTTCCGACAAGCATCTATAGAGGACTATCTGAAAGTGAAGCCAGCCCACTGTGGATGTGTATTATATTTTAATACTATTAGAATAAATAATAATAATAAATATTTATTGAATAATAATTTATTGGATAATAAATAATAAAAATAGTATACAAATCCATAACATATATTTCATGGCACCTGTATGCAATAATACTCTAAGGACCTCACAAAACAAAGTTGCTTATATCTTAGGTCTTACACTATGTATGCTATCCTGGTTGCCTTAGTACATGAAATGTGGATGCTTTATTCGTATGCTTTGTAGGTTCTTCTGCCACCTTTGGTTTGTATTACCTGGAAATTCCAGATTTTTTTCATGTAGTCACACCCAAGAGGAAAGCCTGATTCAAAAAAGATTAGTTTAACTTTGCTTTTTTCCTTATCTTTTCTCTGTAAAGAAGGAGCACTTTCTGATCATGTCAGTAGATTAGCAAAGATAGCCCGGATAGCTGAATATCTTAAGGGCCTGAATCACGTTTCACTTCTTCCAACTTTAATGTTGATATATATGGTGACCGTATTTCCCTTTGTTAAATATGGGACACCTGGTGTAATTACTTGTATTCAAGTTAGCTCTACGTCAATCAATCAAAACTATCAGAACAAACATTCAAAATAACATCAAGTTGACTAGGCCCCTGTTAAAAAGAAATACTGCATCATTAGAGTCTTTTATTTACTTTTTTTTACCTTTAATGTTCTAGGATTTACATGGGGATTTAATGCTGTAGGATTTACACACACTCTCCCATACACCTCTCTCACACCCGGACCAACCTGACCCAGCCCTCCCTGCCTGGCACTCTTTGCCTCCATGCCTCACCAGGCCCTGGAATGAACTCCCCTCTCCAGGTAACCTGATGCTGTGTCTTCCCAAAGCAACACATGGGGTGGGGGTATGCAGGGTTACACACTGCCCTGGTTTCTGACAGGGCCCTCACCAGAATGTGGCCAGCAGCCTTTCGTCCCTGAACAGGAGGGAAGTGATGGAAGCTGCTTGCAACCATGAGGGGTTGGGGAGGGATGACCTGATCTGTGTCTTTGCAGGGCTCTTCTCTCCTCCCCTCGCTCCCCTATGGCTGGTAGCACCTTGTCCCTTCCTGCCAAAGGCATCTAACACCAGAGAGGTGGCTCAGTAGGGGAGGGTGCTTCAGGGATGGAGCAGCCCTGCACTGGCTTGGGGCAGGACCTAGGGGGATGATGCCCAGGGTGGGAGGAGGGCTATGGTGGAGCTTACAACATTGGGGCATGAACAGGCTGGAAATTGCTTCTTAACCCTCCCCCCCCCCCCCACCACCACCAACACGCACACACACAACCACTCCAGAGCTTAGCTGAGAGGTGGAGAGGCTCTCCTGTGCCAGCGCTCAGTGGCGCTTTGGCAAATGCAGGGCTGGTCTCCTTATCAGTGCCCTGGACTGAATGGTCTTGGGATTCTGGGGTGCCAGCCCACTCAGAGGGAGTGGGGGAAGGAGCCTGCCAGCCAGACTGTCAGTGAGTTGAGAGCTCTGACCAGGATGAGGGGGGAATATGGAGGAGTAACAGAGCTAGGGAAGGTGAAGGGGCAAATCAGAGAGAAGCTGGCAAGAGGGAGAATATGTAAAGGACTGATGGGTGGACAGTAGAGGCAAAATGTTACTGGCTACTGCCTACATTCATCAGTCAGTGGAAATAGGATAGGGTGTGGGGCCTACTGGCTGAGAGATAGCACACAATGGGGACTGTGCTGATGGACCAGCAGGGGGAGTGGCCGACCCTGCATGCTGCAGCTTTTCCCTGCCACCAACCTTTCACACCCATCCCCATCATTACCCATAGATCACCCCTAGTCAACACTAGTGGGCAAGTGGCAAGACCCACCAATACTGATGAGGGGAGAGGCAACACAAAACGCAGGACAATTTGTCCATTGTTAAGGAAAAATCAGGATACCCAGAAGAAGGCTTAAATATGGGACTGTCCCTATAAAAATGAGACATCTGGTCACCCTACTGCTATAACTTCATTGACTTCAGTGATGATTTATACCTGTGTGAGTGAGAGGGAATCAGACCCCAAGACTTTTACTAGGGATAATACTATGTTTGTACTGCTTTTTAGTATGACCAGGCCATATAGAGTGAGTTTCATTCAGGAGTGTAAGTACTGTATTTGAATGGTGCCAAAGTCATCACTCTAGTATGTTTCCATTAAAGTCAAGAAAGTTACATCAGGGCAGAGTGAATTTGGCCCACACTGCTACAGTATTCATTTGCTGTGGTTATTACAAGAGTGCCTGTGATAGTGTTAATGGTGAAATTAGACAGACACATGATGCTAGATTTTTTAAGAGTCCTCTAAAACTTCTCTTGCAATTTTGCAAAGGAACATTTTAACATTAGCACACACAAAGTGCTTGCAATCTTGCTGCCTAAATAGATATTTAACCACGTAATTTAATCTAAACACAAAGGCAGTTTCCATATACAAATCAAAGTACTGGTGTATGTAAAACTTATGTGAAAAACTGCATTTTGAATTTTACAAGCCTAGTTGAGGCACTTTGGGAGTTCGGGATCATGTAGTTAGGGTATTATATTTTGTAGCTGTTCTTCAGTGCAGTTGAATTTTTCATCTTGCTGATGATAGACTTATAGCCAGATGTGCCCTGAGGCCAGGTCTACACTATGCATTAAATTCAATTTCAGGTAGACAACTCCAGTCACGAGAATTACGTCGCTGGAGTCGATCTACCTTAAATCTAATTTATCTGGTATCCCCACAGTGGGAGGACAATGGATCAATTCTCCCATTGACTTCTCTTAGGCCAGGTCTATACTATACCTGAAAGGTCATATCTTAAGTCAAGCTTGACACCATCTCCACAGCAGGAGGTCGACAGGAGCAAACATTTCTGTTCACTTCCCTTACTCCTTGTGAATCAAAGAGTACTGGTGTCAACCAGAGGCACTCTCAGCATTTGATTTAGCAGGTCCCTACTAGACCTGCTAAATCAAAAGCCAGAAGATCGATCTCTGGTGCAGTAAGTATAGACATGGCCTTACTCCTCACATGACCATGGAGTGTGGGGGTTGATGGGAATGCCATCAGAGTTTGATTTAATGGGTCCTTTCTAGATCCCCTAAATCAAACCCCAGAAGATTGATCTCTGGAGTATCAATCTTCCCATAAGTATAAATTAGACCTGAGCTGAGAGTAGAATTTTTTACTTTTTACTTGGTAAAAGTTTCAGCTAATTATTGATCAAGTGTATGTTATGCTTTCTGATATTTTTTGCTTTATTTTGTTTGTCAGGCTTGTTCAAATCTCTTCCCTTTGTTTTTCATTTTAAATGCTCCTTTGCTTAATGACCATTAAGGAGGCGTGCTCACTAATTTGTATTTTACATACTCGTGTTTCAAAATTATAAAAGTGACATGTTTTGTTTAAGTAGTATCATTTTCTTCATACGTTATGATGAGCCAGTCCTCTGAATGACCTTAATCTACCATAGCCTTAACATGTAGTCTAATCTCTTAGCTGAGTTTCTGTAACTTTTTTCCCGAGGCTACGTCTAGACTGCATGCTTCTTTCTGAAGAAGCTTTACTGGAAGAGATGCTCAGAAAAACTTATTTCAGAAGAGAGCATCTACACAGCAAAAGCTCAACAATAAAAGATCTGCTTTTCTGAAAGATAGCATCCACATTGATTGGACACTATCTCAAATAGAAGGCCACCCAGAACCAGTTCAGGCAGTGCATTAGGTCAGCAGTTCCTTCCCAGTGCTGTTGCCTATCTGAGTTGCATGCTCAAAAGGACCCCTTTGGACAGATGTTTCTCAGCTACTGCTGCTTGCTTGCCTACCTCTCCGAGGGACAGAAAAGCTTTAGCAGTGCGTGCTCTGGTGGCCCAGCTTTTGGACGCCACAGCACACTCCTTGCCATGGAGCCAGAGCTGCCTCTGGGCATGCAATGGCACCACACTAACATGCTGCAGCTTCTGCCGCACTTTGTGCAGACCGTCTTGATGGTCCTGCCCCAGCTTGACTCTGAGCTCATCAGAGAAGCGGGTCACAATCACTGTTTGGAAGCTTGCCACCCCAGACAGCTATTGGTTGGTGGGCAACCAGTTCAGCATGGGAAAGTCCACCGATGGGGCCCTCCTCATGGAGGCAAGGCACAGTCGGGCTTCAGTCCTGGAAAGGGGGATCCTAGAGACAGGGATGGTGGGGGTGTGGGGATAGGCTGGGGGCGTGGGGGAAGCCCTGTCCCTGGGAGGTTGTGCCATCCTGCCCTTACACAGTTCTGATGGGGGAGTGGCCTCATGGGTGGTGGCTCCTGGGGTGGTTGAGAAGAGGAGAGGAGAGGAGAGGAGAGGAGGGTGGGCACCTTCCAAGGGCTCAAACACTTCCTCTTATTCTCTGTTTTCTGTATTTCTTCGTCTCTTTCTGTAGGTTGTGAGGGCCATCAACTCTGTCCTGGCTTACAGGGTCATCTGTCTAGGAGACCTGGACTCAATCGTCACAGGATTTGCCACCCTGGGGTTCCCCAACTATGGGGAAGCCATTGATGAAACCCACATCCCAATCCATGCACTGCATCATCAAGACGCCCAGTACATCAATCAAAAGGGCTATTTCTCCATGGTGCTGCAGGCCCTGGTTGACCACTGTGGACAGTTCACAGACATTTTCATCGGGTGGTCGGGCAGGGTGCACAATATCCGCATTTTCTGAAAATCCAGCCTCTGCCAGAGGCTGGAGGCTGGCACATTCTTCCCCCAGTGTGACTTGGCCTACCCTCCTACCTTCAGAGGATCCCTTGTCCTCTGTTGGCTATCTGGTTGCTCTCATGGTGGGCAGAGGAGGGGCAGGGCTTGGGCTGCTGGGGGGGGGGGTAGATCTGGAACCCAGCACCCTGTGCTCCCTAGGTGAATGCCCTAAGTCCCTCCAGAATCCACCCCACTACCCTGCCTTCAGGGTGTCCTTTATCCTGCCTTCCTAATGCAGGAGCCAGCTCCATCCCTGGGGCAGCAGGCATTAGCTGCCCAGATGCTGCCTGAGTGGGCAGGGGGATCAACCCCACTACCCTGCGTTCCAGAGGCTGATGCCCTATCCCAGAGTTCACTGGAGATTTCATCCCACCTCTGGGACATGGCCTACCACCTAATGCCATGGCTCATGAAGCCCTACTTTGGCCACCCGGACACCAGCAGGGAACAATTCAATGCACACCTCAGCCAGGCCTGAATGCCTCCTGACCCAGCTCGATGTGGGGCAGCACAACATCCCTGAGGTGGTATCGGCCTGCTGTGTTCTCCATAACATCATGGAGAGGAAGGGGGAGGCCTTCCTACCGGGTGGGGGGGCAGAAGCCAGCCAGGAAAGAAAGGCCTTTGAGCAGCCGTGGACAGCTGCAATCCACCAGGCCCATTAGGTGGGGGTGCACATCCGGGAGCCCCTGAGGGAGAGTTTCTCTCAAGGACCCCAGTAACTCTCTCTAGAGCCTCCCCACTAGGGGCCTGTGCCTTGCCCCCCTATGCTTTCCCAGCCTCCTCACTAGGGAATCCTCCCTTCCCCCCTTCTCTGTACTCTCAATAAACACATCAGTTTTGGGTTGAAAAACAAAACCTTTGTATTTTTTTCTCAGAAAAGTAACTGGAGAAGGAGATGGGGGGCTCAGGCATGTGGTGCGGCTGGAAGTGCCACCTCAGATCTGGAGACCTTGGCGACCTGAGCGGTGGGTGGGGCCTGGGACAACAGGGGTGGGTGGGGGGGTGGCTGAAGCAGAAGCAGGTATGCCAGGGGGTAGGTCATATTGGGGGGGTAAGCAGAGGGGGAATAGGCATAGAGGGGGGGTGGAGCACGGGGCACAGGAGCAGGGACAGGAGCCGGGTGTGCCATCATTTCCCGGATGGTGGCATACATGTTTTCGCCCTGCCACACAAGCTGGTCTGTGATGAGGTGGCGGCGAGATCCGCCACCTCACCTGCTTGTAACTCGATTCCGCTCAATACACTGCTCAGTTCCGAATCTCCCGGGCGGAGTGGGGGGTCCAGGCCCACCCTCACTCCGGACCCCGACCCAGGGCCCTAACACCGAGAGTGTGCCTCTCGGTGGTAGCAGGGGGGGCTAGTACCCCAAACACACCTGCTCCCGGGTTCCACTGCCCGCCCTGGGTCCTTCTCCACTCCGCCGGCCCTTGGCCGCGCCGGTCACCCGCTGACTCCTGCGGGCTGCCTGCCTCCTCCGCTTCCCCCTTGCTCGGGCCTCTCGGTCGCCTCCTCTCCCTCCTGACCTCCTGATTCCCCTGGCTCCGACCGCCCTTCCCCGATCGCTGCCACTCCCTTTATGCTCCCCCTCTCCTCCGGGTTCCCCGGCGTCGCGCCCGTGACGTCATCACCGGTGCGCCCAGGCACCGCGTGATGACGCGTCCCTCCCTCGCGCGGGCTGGCCGCGCTTGTTATCTCCCTCTCGGCTGTCCCAGTCGGCGTTAGCGAGTGACGGGGTTGCTCCACCCCGTCACATGGTCCCACATGCAGTTCTGCCACTTGGCATCATCCCAGACCTTCTGGGCAAGGGTTTGCTGCATGTCGTGCAGGATGGCCACGTGCTCCCTCATGAGATCCTCATGGACCCTCTTCCACTTGTGGTCCTCCGGGTGCCTCCGATGGCGTGGATCGTCCTTCAGCAATGGCTGGTCTGACTGTGGAGAACAAAGAGGGAGAGGTGCTCAGTCATCCATGCAGTCACTGTCCCTGAGGACGTGTCCTCCTCTGTGAGCAGCGACCAACAGCCCTTGGGCCAGAGGGCAGGGAGATCCCGGGAACAAGTCCATGTGTAGCCTGCACAGTGGGCCCTACCTCACAAGGGCCCTGAAGTACCCAGGAGACCATGCTTCCTGCTTTGCCCTAGCCAGGGGCAGCCCTTGCCTATAGGCAAACTCAGCAGCCGCCTAGGGCGCCAAGTTAAATGGGGAGCCAAATTCCCTGCCATTTCCCCTTCCCTTAATGCCTGGCGTTGGCCCTGGAAGAGGAGCGCGGCGGCTTCCCTGCGCCACAAGAGGCGTGAGTCAGCCCCAGAGGAGGTGGTGCGCGGGAGGAGGGGGTCAACCCTGGGAGATACATGCACCGACTTCCCCACCGACTGCGGGAGGAGGGGTTGGCCCTGGGAGAGGCGCGCGCCGGCTTCCCTCGGGGGGGGAGGGGAAATCCTGGGAGGAGGCGGGTGCAGGGGACTCTCTCCCCACACTGGCCCCCTGTTCCCTCTTCCCACTCCCCTCTCTCCAGCCACAGAACTTCATCCCCAGCCCCCCTCTCCCCAGCGATGTGGTGGTAATGGCAGTTAAAGCAGGATAGCATAACAGACTATTTTGGATTTGTAATAATAAAAATTATAATTAACATCTGTAATGCATTTTTATTTGAAACCGTACTGAAATATCATCTAGCTGTCGTGTACAAATCTATTCTGAAAATTTTGTGTCTCTATTTTAATCTGATCTGAGAAACATTGGTTGAACCGACGGACAAACTGAATAATTATGCCCGTTGAAATAAATATGCTTAAAAAACATTAAATGGAAAATAGGGGCAAAATGTTTCCCAGTTTACCAAAAACCTCAGCCTATATCTGCCCTTAGTGTTTGGGGGGGGCACCGATTGCATGGTTCGCTTAGGGCACCAGTTGCTGGCACCTAGTCTAGGGCCGCCCCTGACCCCAGCCATCCCACAGACAAGCAGGCAAGGGAAGTGTCTGGCCACACTGGAATCCCATGAGTGAGAGAGGCCTGGAGCAGCCTGGCCTTCCATGGGGCCGACACACAGATCTGTGTCTGGAAGCGCTGTTGGTGGAAGTGGGTGTGACCGTGCTGGCCTTGTCCTCCTCCTCCTGCAGCTGCTCCTCCTCCTCCTCTTTGGCAGAGAGCTCTGGGTGGGTGACGATGGGCATCTCTAGCCCCAAGTCCACCACCATGGTGGGGAAAGGGCTTCACCACCCCCAGGATTTGGTGACACTCCTGGCAGTAGGGGCAGTAGTGGGGTCCTGCCCCAGAGCAAGAGCTGCACTCCCTGGCCCTGAGCTCCTTGACCTTGCTCCTGACTTGGTCCAAGGTCTGGGGGTTGTGGCCTCGCAGCCAGAGCCTCGACCATCCAGCAATAGATATTGGTGTTTTGTTGCCAGGAGCGGAGATCCTGCAGCGTCTCCTCTTCATCCCATAGGTCAAGGAGGGACAGGATCTCTGCCCCGGACCAAGACTGCACACACTGTTTGCTGCTCTTGGCTGGGTCCTGGGACCTCTGGTGGTGTTCCCTGTGAGGGCCATGGAGGCCTCCAGGGGAGTGTGGATGGACCATGGGTCCAAATCTGGGTGGCAGGGAGAGCCAAGCAGTCAAATGCTGCTCTCTGGGACAGCTTCCTGCCACTAGGCGTGTCCAGGGTGCCTGCAGCTTTAAGAGCTGGCAGGAGACAGGAACTATAGAGCTCTGATTAGTCTGGACAGCGTGGTCACCAGGGCACCTGTGGTTTTTCCTGGAGGCCTCTTCTTTTGAAAGAACTCCCTCTTCTGCATCCACACACACCTTTTTCCAGAAAAGCTTTTTTGGAAAAAGGCTTCTACCTCGTAGAAAGAGGGTTACTGCCATTGGAAAACCCCTCTGTTCTTTTGACTTTTTGTCAAAAGAACGCAATAGCAGTGTAGACACACCCTTAGTGTTCAATGCCCCAAGATTGGTGGGCTTTTAGCAATTTAATATTAAATTCAAAAACTCTTCCTAGCCTTTTACTTACAGTTTTTCCATGTCTTCCAACACTTACGTGAATCTTTTGTATATACCTTTATTGTTTCACTTTAATACATTAATCTGAAAACTGCATTTTTTTCCTGCTAAAATTTTTCACATTTCCCTACTACCTACCATTTATTTTCGTTTATTCAACTTTCTTTGTTTCTTAGAACATAAGAACAGCCGTACTGGGTCAGACCAAAGGTCCATCTAGCCCAGTATCCTGTCTACCGACAGTGGCCAGCCCCAGATGCCCCAGAGAGGGTGGACCAAAGACAATGATCAAGCGATTTGTCTCCTGCCATCCCTCTCCAGCCTCTGACAAATAGAGGCCAAAGACACCATTTTATCCCCTGGCTAATAGCCTTTTATGGACCTAACCTCCATGAAATTATCTAGCTTCTCTTTAAACTCTATTATAGTCCTAGCCTTCACAGCCTCCTCTGGCAAGGAGTTCCACAGGTTGACTACACGCTGTGTGAAGAAGAACTTTCTTTTATTAGTTTTAAACCTGCTACCCTATCTTGCCATCTATTCTGCTCTAAACAGCTCTTGTCCAAGGCATTGTCTATTTACCAACTCCTTACCAGTTTTGTTTAATTCCTCTCAGTCAAATTTTAAACACTATGGAGTGTTACATTCGTTTTTACTAAAAGGAAAAAACTGTGGTAAGGCTGTGAAACAAATTGAGAGAAGCCAAAAACTCTGTCCCTAAAGACAGTGTTAGGGCTCAGTCCTGAAATCCTTGCTCAAACAAGTCATCTGGTTTATGTGGAGTGTCCTATTGATTGATGTTAATGGAAGGATTAAGGATCTCTCATGCAAGTAAAGATTGCAAGCTGGGCCATTCCTACCAGTGCAGATTCCCTATACAGCCCAGCACTGATACCCCCCCAGGGGAGTGGCAGTGGGTGGAGACTGAAGTTGTGTACGAAAGGGGTCACTAACTCTCCCAAACCAGATGCCACTTACTGCAGTGATGTCCAGTCTGGGAGAGTTGGCAACCTGGAGCATGGCCAGGAAGGAAGTGCAGGCCAGGGGATTCCAGAGTAGCAGCAGGTGGCTACTCAGCTGGCCAGAGAAAAGTAGCACTTGCAAGGGGACAGCGCTTCTCTCCAGTCATCCACTGAATGGCTGCCCCTTGCTCCGTCTGTGAGTCCTTCATTTTGCAAGGGCTGCTTGTCGCTGCTTGGTGAACAGGGGTTGGGCACTGAGCCGGGGCGGGGGGAGGAGGGGAAGGGAGTTGAATCAGCAGGATGGGGTGGGTGCTGATCCGTGGGTTAGGGTGGCCAGGGAATGAGGCAGGGGAGGGAGGCAGGGGGGACTGGAGTCCATACACAGCATGTGGCTGCCTCGGGCACCATGAAATTTGTATATTTTGCATATGGGCAAGGACAGTTCAAAATTTGGCTCTAGTTAAGAAGAGCATCTCTTGAGGATTTAGCTGACTCTCCAGTACTGCAATTTCCCACTAATATTAAATTCACCTAAACTTTTTAGAAAGAAAAATCAAATTCACAAAACAGAATATCATAACTTTATTTTTTGTGGCTGTGGTGGATTTGTGTTAAATCTTGTTACTATTTAAACAAAAAATGAATTTTATAAAAAGCAAATATTTTTCATGGAATGTTATAAAACATGTATAACTCAGCAAAGAGAACTGAAATGACTCAAGGCATTTAGCTAGACTTCCATCTGACCCAAGAGGCTCCAAATATGTTTTTTTTAATCCCATGGGCAAACATATAAAATAGATTTGTATTAAACAAACCAGGTCTGCTTATACGATTTCTATGCAGAGGGTATAAGAAGGTATTTTAACATGTTTTTAATATGTTAAGCATTACTGATTTAGTAGACTATTAGTTTTGGAGACATTATAATCATTCTTATCAATTGCATTAAGGAATGAATCAGTTTAAAAAATAGATCAATGGTGGGCCACCTCTGGCCCATGGGTTCTATGTGTGATCCACAAGACATTTTGTTTACCATTGTCCATACATAGGGTTGCCAGAGTCCACTGGTTTTTCTGTCCATGTAGTTTGATTGCTACTGATATTACTAAAGTGATCCACACGTAAAACAAGAACATGTGAAGTTAAGGGGGCATTGCTGCTTGCACACAGCACTGGCTATGACAGCCGTGTGCTCCCTCTGCATCCACTCAAAATGCTGCTTTGGTTCACTCATCACACCCTGCACAATCTAGGTATGCAAGTGCATTTAATTCTAACCCAATGAGATGAAGGAGTGTCACTCATGTAGCCCATTCACTAGCCTAGATTGCCCATTGCTGGAATAGATCATTAAAGTGTAAACACAGACATATGTACTGGCTTAGAGTGCAAAAATGGTTCTGCTTGATGACATAGTTAAGTAAACCACTTTCATTTTTACAGTAGTATGCAGGTCAAATTCCTAATTCCACAGCTGCTATCAGTGGAGGTGCTTGTACTGGAGTCCCCATGGCATAAAAACCTGCCTGCAGATTATTAACGAGGGACCTAAACTTTGATCCAAAATAGTCTGAAGTACTGACCATCAGGACAAGCCCATATATAAACCAATTCAAAAGAGACAGTAAGGAACCACTGTTTGTGGTTAAGGGGCTATTGATTAATATAATATAGGAATGACATTACTGTGGTTGGTTTATTTTCTGCTTTGGGGATGAAAAGCCAATGCTACTTTTTTATTTGATTATAATTTTTGGTAAGAACATCTTGAGTTTAGGAGACTGATAGATATGACAGAGTGAAGGTTTGAATAGCTTTGGTATTAAATATCTAACCATTTAAGTCATAGGAGCACACACAAGAAATTATAAGGCGTGAAGGGTATCCTTCATTTTAAAACCCACAGATATCACACTTGCTGCTCATGGCACAATAATGGTAAGTTTCTGGGGCTAGAACCTGAACTGAATTCTACAGTGGCAGATGTCTTAAAAAGGGAACAATGTGTGTATATAGCAAACGCACCTCCAGACATGCATACCTGAAAATTTGTATTCGTGTTCTGAAACATAGTCAAAAACATGAATGTTTGTTTCCACAGGACTGTAACTGTTAGTTTATCACAATCCCCAAGCTTGTACTTTACTGCACAAAACAGAAAAATGATCTCTGCCCAAAAGAGCTTGCATCTAATTTTGGATAAGACATGATGCTTGGGGGGCAAATAAATGGCAACAGTAACCGGGTGGCAAAGGCTTAGAGTTGCAGTAATAAGTTCTCACACTTAATACAGACTGGTGGACTTTGTGGTTAAATGTTACATTTTACCTCAATTCAAAGTTTTAAATTTAGAATTTTTCTTTTTGTGGCAATAATAATACCAGGACCAGAATCCTAAAGGCAGTGCCCCACAGACCACACTGAAGAGCCCCAATGAAATTCTGGCCACACAGAAGCCAATGGGAGTTTTGCTGTTGACTTCAGTGGAGCCAATATTTCATGGTGAGTCTCTCTATGCCAACCTGTGTGCCCCAGAAAGAATAGACATGAATGTCCTTTCTTTGGACCCAGCTGTCATTTATACCTTTGCAACATGAGTGCAAACAGTCAGAATTCTCCATGCACATTGGCCAGGGGTAAATGACTACTCAGCATGCAAGGACCCCTGTTTTGCCAGTGATCTGTACTCTCTCTCCAATGCTTTCCCTCTGCTTAGTTTCTAGGAAGCTCAGTTAGCCATGCTAAAATTGATAAGTACAGCAAGGGATAGTGCTACAAAGTATAGCTTCTTCCTGTCTTCCCCATCCCAGAAATCTGTAACACTTTCTCCAAGCAGAACCCAAATAGAAGGGCATCCATCCCAAACCAACATATGGAAATGTTGCCCAAGGTTGCCACAAAGGTGACACTCTCCTTCCATGCAGAAAACAGAAAACTCTCTATGGGCAGAAAACTCTGTGGACAGCCCTCTTTTCCAAAAAACCAATGGACGCAACGTAGATTGTAGTGCTCAGAACTCTCACAGACCCTCTTTCTCTCCGGAAAGAATTAATGCTTCTCAATAAAGAGAAGAAAGGTGTTTGAAAATGGTAGGGCAGTGGCTCTTTGTATTACTATTCAGATCTGAAACAGCAAAGTGCGGACTTTTGGGAAGTCAGGGTCTGATTCTTTTCTCTGGATAAGCTAGCAGTGAAATGAATCCTGGAGTGAAGGAGGATATGCAGCAGTCTTTTACAGAAGCACTGACTCTTCTCCAACCTGCTATGGCAACTCAGCACAGCATAGGGTATTTACAGCACTAATCCTCTAAACTTATTAAATTTAAGTTGTTAAATTTCTGCTTACAATATCTACTTTAATCAACTTACATTGAATCTTACTGTATCTAGGTATCATGTATTCTGTCAGAAAATGCAGGAAGATTATTCCAATAGTTAAATATTGGTAGTGCTTGACAGATCATGTTCAAGTACATGGATGAGTCAGACTCCATAGTCCATCCAAAACCACAGTCTCCAAAGAGATATTAGAACCCCTCTGCCTACCAAGACGGAAGATGTTAAATCTAGAAAAGGAGCATAATGGTGTATGTTTTAACTAAGGCTCTGATCCTGCATTGAACTTCAAGCCCTTTAGCCCACACAGAGCCCCATTGACTTCCCATGGTGCATGATCTTGATCTAAGTAACCGTATTTACATTGCTACCTCCATATTATTTCAATACAGATTTTAGTCATATGTTTAATTGTTGATATTCTGCTGAAATCCTGTGATCACTTCAAATCCAGTATATGTATGCTTGCCATTGTAATTGAACCTGCTCCATAGAATTTAACCAGTGACACCCACATCAGCACTGCGTGGATTGTGTAGAATAGTACAGGAGCTCTTCATTTTCAACAAACTTACAGCAGACTCTGACCTAGTCTCTGCTAATAAACTTGTACTAGCTGATTATGTCCCATGTTATTTCCATTACAACCCTATAACAAATTTGGATTAAATGTGTTTTTTTCTCAAAGGGTTACTGTGTATGTAGGTTCTGATTTGTTCACTGTTAGTGATGATCAGATTTTCAAAAAAATTAGGTATATAATAAATCTGAATGAAGCTATGAATTTAATTTGCTCCATACTCTTATTATGAATTGTAAAATGCAGTCAGATGCATTAAGTTCCTCTTGGAATGAGCTGGATGCTATATGAAAAAGAAGCATAGACCAGCTTTAAAAGACCACTAAACCTCCCCAGTCTCTTTTTGTGGGCACAACTAATATAATTTATTATTAATTACCTGATTATGTTTTGCACCTGCAGATCAAGTAGATGTCTCAATGTGATCACTTGTTTCCTCAGCTGATTGTAGGTGCATAATAACCTGAAATACAAAATCTAATGCTGAATTTATACTCTTATTATGCTTCAGGTACATTGAAATTAGTGCTAGTTTTTGACAGGGGGATTCTTCTTTCAAAGGTATTTTCATTTCCAAGAGCAAGATTATGCCTTGTCCTTATGTAGGGCTGAAAAGAACATTTGGAAAGTCCCTTGCCACTTGCAGATTGCAAATTAGAGCTTGTCACAGTCCTTATGCTCATGGGATCACAGATACTGCTTCCTCCTACTGCCCCCAAGAGTGCATGGACGATGCCCTTGAATGAGTTATCTGCGGTAGAGTCACTATTTGACTACTCACTTCCTCCTCTCTTGCTGCCTCTGTATCAGCTGCCTCTGAATCAACTACACAATTAGTCAGTTACTCAATTCTTCACATCTTTAATTTGTGGGGACTGAACCTGGGAATCTTTGGATTTAAAAAAAAATTAGTCTTTCACTTGAGCTAGCAGAGCAGGTCCCTTTGATTATAGACAGAAGCAGACTCCAAGCTGTGGTCTATCTATCTCCTTCTAGCAGCTAGCCTCACTGAGGCAGCATGGACACACATTTGCTCTGGCTAGGGAAGCTTGTCCCAAGTGTTAGCAGTCCACAGCCCTGAACTGGCCACCAGCTGCAGTAACATTTCTGACATGTCTTCTGTGGGAACTGACTCTAAGATCTCTGGGCCTGAAAACATAAGCCTCTCCTGTTTGAGCTAAAGAACCAGCATAGTTAGGTTGGAGGCAGTAGTGACTAGACAGGTGCCTCTAGAGAGGGCCATTAAGGGAACATGCATAACACACACATACAAATTACCTCAAAAGGGAAGGAGGAAGAGGTAGTGCCGTGGCTTGCTTCCCCTTTGCACCTACTCATTGTGGTGGCCTGGTACACAAGCTGCACTCATTAGAAGGGTTTAGCAGAGGGTGCTCTCACTCGTTGTGCCAGAAAGCATTCCACCTGTAACTCCCCCACCTGGAGAAGGGAAGTTTCACTTCCCCCTTACACAGGTCTGTGCATCAATGGCTTGACTGAAAGAATGAACTCACTTTTCTTAGAAAAATGCTGTGGGTTCTTTGACACACCAAACCATTTTTGCTGTCCCTGGAATTCCAAAGCCTGCACAGGTTTTTTAGTGTTAAAATCACACTTACGATGTATGGAAAACAAATTGTGCATTAGAGCAGTTTGAGTACATCTGAGCCTCACTTTAGAGGGACCAAAGTCAAAGCCCCACTGCTCCATGCAGCAGGGCCAAAGCTGAAGCCCAAGGGCTTCATCCCCAGGCAGGGCTGAAGTTCTCAGGCAATAGAACTTGCGATTCCACAACAGGCCCCAACAAGTAAGTCAGCCCTGATGACCCCATTAAAACAGGGCTGCTGCAACCCATTTTGTAATCCTGACCCACAGTTTGAGAACAGCTGAATTAGATAATCACTGAAAATATTCTTAGATCTGAAAGTACGTATAGAGGTTATAAATACTCTGTCGTTATGTATATAAACTAAATTATAGAACAACTAAATTGTGGCTGCAATTTCATTAATCTTGCAAAGCAAACAAAGGTCTCAGCATTAGTATCTGTGACCCCTTTAGTGTTGGGTTGGCTTTTTTTTAAAATAGAGCAGCTACATTTAAAATAAATACGCTTCTGCCATCCCAGAATTATCAAAGTAGGAGTCT
The DNA here is from genome assembly GCF_052426305.1 of Pelodiscus sinensis. Lineage (NCBI taxonomy): Eukaryota > Metazoa > Chordata > Testudines > Trionychidae > Pelodiscus > Pelodiscus sinensis. The sequence goes on along the minus strand of NC_143063.1, from coordinate 26,213,933 downwards.
ATAGTAGCCTATTTAGTCAGTGGAAAACCACTCAATATCAATACATAATTGAACCTGTTTTGATTTCAAGAAGTTTCAGCTTAAAGTTAACCACATGCTTAAGTCTTTATAGGATCAGGGCCAATCTAAATTTTTATATGTGAAATACTCAGTTTTTGCATACAGTATTGATAATCACGTGCACAATTAGACATGCAATACTATGTTCATTTTTGCATTCCCATATTTGAAAACCAGGGCTTATCTACCTTTCTATTCTATTAATTATGTGCCCATCACCATAAAATCTGTGCACTGTTTATATGTTCAGATATCAGGAATGCCAATTCTAATACTATGGGACAAGTTCCTTTGTCTTCTAGCATAGCTCATTTTCTTTGAAATGACTTGTCTTAGATTTTTAGATTAAAAATAACAAGTATATAATTCATAAATACCCCATAAATTTTATATTAAAATTTTAAAAACCATACCTACAGTATTTTAGTACCTGACTTGTATATTTATGTGACTATTGTTAGAAGTGACTAATTGGGTTTGATTAGCTTCATCATTAATATTCTGTCCATAATTTAACATGCTTCAATAAAATACCCTAAAGCAGTATAATGATTAGATTTCAGGAATATGTGTTTTGCAATTAAGTTGCTCTTGATTTTGATATGCAGATTAAGAAATGGTGGTCTCATTTAAAAAAAAAGCTGCCCTTATTAACTCAGCAGTATACTCTGAAGATTAGGTAAGAAATCCAAGATTTTTTCTTTGTATATGCTAGTTAAAATGTATTTCAATCAAGCATATGTGGGCAAATCAGATTTGATTAGTTTAAGTTCACAGTCATTCTATCTAAATGAATAATGTGTCACCTAACATTGCAAAAATTTGATTAATAGTTTATCAGTTAATTAAAAATGGGGTTTAATTTTTCTTTTTTTAGGAAAATGCAAGGTAGATGTTCCTTGTGTTCATCATAAATGCAAATTATTTCAGCTTGAATCTATTGTTCCTTATTCACTTCTTAACCAACTGGCAAGAAAATAAAGCTTTTAGAATGATCTCTTTTAGAAAGAAGCAGTAAAACTTTGTTTGCTTACACATATGGCTGCCAGTTGTCTAACTTCACATGGGAGAGCTGAGGATTTTTATTTTCTGCATGCATTTCACAAAGCCTCTCGCCCTCCCCCGCCTTCAGTATATTGACTTCTTTGAAAAGGCCTCTAACCCTTAGTTCATTCCATTTCACACCTCTCTACAGAGAAAACAACTCTGTGTGAACCAGAACACACCTTATTAGAAAAAAGCTAGAAATGAGTCTATGTATGGCCTGCAGGGAACTCCTGAGGTACATAGGAAGACACTATTTCCATAGATCACTGTTTCTCAAACTGTGCTGGGGCGCCGCAAGACATCTCCAGGGGCTCCGCGAGGATGACAAACTGGAAACATTGATAGGTACAACACATACAATCAGTGGACTGCTGGGGCTCTGCATAAATTTTTACACATGTAAAGGGCTCCGGAGCCCTAAAAATTTGAGAACTGCTGCCATAGATTAAACAAAACAGAGGACAGGAAAGGATTTGCCATCATGGCTAATCCTTTGTTTACCGAGTACACCAGCCATGTATGGTATTTGAAAACCCCAGTCTGATAGCTCAGGATTTAGCCAAGGTCCAAAGCATTCTAGTATTCTATTTGAAAGATTTCTCTCTCTCAATCCGTATTTTATAGGTTACATAGGGTGCAATACCTATAGTTAAGACTGCCAGGCAATTTCCATTAAGGGTACGTCTAAACTACATGCCTGTGTCGGCAGAGGCATGTAGATTTGTTTGTTCAGCAAAGGCAAATGAAGCCGCGATTTAAATGATCGCGGCTTCATTTACATTTACATGGCTGCCGCGCTGAGCCGACAAACAGCTGATCAGCTGTTTGTCGGCTCGTGCGCTAGTCTGGACGTTCCCCCTGTCGACATCAAAGCCCTTTGTCGGCAGCCCCGGTAAACCTCATCCCATGAGGAATAACGGGGCTGCCGACAGAGGGCTTTGATGTCGACAGGGGGAACGTCCAGACTAGCGCGCGAGCCGACAAACAGCTGATCAGCTGTTTGTCGGCTCAGCGCGGCAGCCATGTAAATGTAAATGAAGCCGCGATCATTTAAATCGCGGCTTCATTTGCCTTTGCCTATCTGTCTAATCTACATGCCTCTGCTGACAGAGGCATGTAGTCTAGACACAGCCTAAGAGACCCTATTTTCAGTTGCTTATAACTTTGCCAATTTTAACCATTTAGTCTAAAATTTTCCGTGGTGGATGTGGCTCAGGTTGACTTTTTTTTTAGTTTAGTAAAAATAGTTCAGCTTCTTGTTTTGCTCATGTTAATTTTTTAATTTTAAAAAACATTTTGTTGAGAAGCTCTAGAAGCCACATGCTTTGGAGCAGGAACTTGAAATTTGGCAAAGGGATAAGGCGCCTGGTGTTAAGGACATGTCTTTTGTGGTCCCAATGAAAAATCTGCCCAAATTTGGCCAAGATACAAGCTTCTGAAAATCTTAGTGTATACAAGTCCAGTAGTAGAGACTTGTTACATGTTGATATTCTTCAAGTATTCTATTTGTACTGAACCCACGGGCTATGTTTAGACTGGCATGATTTTCCACAAATGCTTTTAACGGAAAAGTTTTCCGTTAAGCATTTTCGGAATAGAGCATCTAGATTGGCACAGACGCTTTTCCGCAAAAGCACTTTTTGCAGAAAAGTGTCCGTGTCAATCTAGACATGCTTTTGCGCAAAAAAGCCCTGATCACCGTTTTTGCGATCGGGGCTTTTTTGCGCAAAACAAATCTGAGCTGTCTACACTGGCCCTTTTGCGCAAAATTTTGCCCAAAAGGGACTTTTGCCCGAACGGGAGCAGCATAGTATTTCTGCAAAAAGCACTGATTTCTTACAGTAGGAAGTCAGTGCTTTTGCGGAAATTCAAGCAGCCAGAGTAGACAGCTGGCAAGTTTTTCTGGAAAAGCAGCTGATTTTCCAGAAAAACTGGCCAGTCTAGACATAGCCAAGGAGTTTGAGAAGGACATTCCCTGCAATTGCTCCTCCTGGCAGCTACTGTCCATTGTGGTAACAGGTACCAGAGCTGACAGCAGGTAGACTGCCTGTCCTGTGCTCAAAATGCTTCCCACTTCTGGTGCCTGGGCAGCAAGGAGGAATAGGAAAGAGCCTAACTATCATGTAGAGGGTTGCAGAACTAAGCCTTGGGGCTGGTGAAGGGGGAGACTGTGATGGTGGGGTATAGGGATAAGACTCATATAGGAGGATTGGAACTGGGACTGGGATACAAAAAGAGGGCATGTTCCAGGTAAGTGATTGGGAAGTCAAGCAAAGGGGTGGGGACTAGAGCATAGAGCCAATGAGGGGTGGAAAGGACTCTAGTATGAGGAGCCAAGGGCGGATTAGGGAGGAAAGTGGGACAAAGACAGATTGGAGGAGTCAAAGGCAGAAAAAAAATCAGATGAGCAGAATTATCAGTAACTACAAGAGGACATGGCACTCAAAACCTGGACTAGAACTCAAGAATGAGTCTTGAGCATCAAATTTGCTCTGCTGTTCTCCGGTATTCCGAACCCCTCCTCCCCCGCCTGCAGTCTAGCTGTACCCTCACAGACAGACAAACTCTCTCAAACATATGGTAGATAAATGCAGGCAGTTTAAGAATTGTGAAACTTAATGAAGGTGTCCTCTTTAAAGATACCTTAACCATCATTCAATCTTCAGGGTTATTTGACAACCTATTGGTGGTTTTATCATGGTATCTAGTGGATAGAAAATGCCCTCATATATAGTGCTCTTATGGCATTTTCAGAGTGTGCCAAATATTGAATGAGCATGGAAAGTGACCTATTCTCTTGCCCCTAGGTATGGTCTAGTCAGTGGACATATGAAGCTCATTAGTGGGATGATATGGTAGATGTTTCTATTGCCATAGCCCATGATGTTCTAGAGCTATTTAGACAACTTCTGTTTCCTTTTTCCAGACAATATCTCTGAGCTACTTTGTCTGTTTTGTACATGTTCATTTACATATTTTAAAAAACAATCCCACCTGCACAATGATCTATTCCTATTGCAATCTGTATAGTCTGCCAACAGTGATATGCTTATAATGGTTCCTCCTCTCCACTTTCCCCACCCTCTGTCATTGTAGACATCATCACCATTCCCCTTGGTGCTCAAGCCTGTAAGGTGGGCTCTTTATCCTTAAATGCATATCCAGGCTGTGTCCACATTTCTAAGAGCTGTCATTCCACGTGTCTACTCTGCAATAGACACGTGAGGCTGGGCCCTGCCAGCTGACTCAGGTTTGAGGGGCTCAGGCTAAGAGGCTGTTTAATTGCAGTGTCAACATTTGGGCCTAAGTAGCAGGCACCTCCCACCTTGCAGGGGCCAAAACCCTGAGCTCCAGACCTAGCCTGAACATCTACACTGCAATTAAACAACTGCTTAGCTCCAGTCCTGTGAGCCTGAAGCAGCTGGCATGGGCCAACTGCTGGTTTTTAACTGCAATGTAAACTTACCCATTTTCTCTCTGTGTCAGTTTCCTACACAAATCTCTCCACACTTTCTTCTGGGTTGTCCCTTATGCATGGATCACCCTCCCTGAACTGATCCAGAAGGCTGCTACCCCCCTGTGCATTCAAATTTTTCCTCAGAAAGACCTGCTGTTCCCAGGATGTCTGCCAGAAATCAGTTGGTGAATCACAGGCAGATAGGGATAGCTGGCACTTAACCTATTTATAGTAATCCATTTAAAAACTGCAAATATATAAAGGTCTGTAAAGACATCCATTTAGTGTACTCCTCTCTCCTCCCTTTTTTAATGTCATTATTCTTAGGGCCTGATTTTTCAGAAGTGCTGAGCCCACACAGCCATTTTAGTTTTGAAAAGCCCTTTTTTGAAAGAACGCACAACCACCATTATGCAAATGAAGCGTGGGAAATTCAGATCCCGGCTTCATTTGCAATTTTGATCTAATTTACATCACTCTTTCGAAAGAGGGATGTAGTCTAGACATGCCCTTGGTATTTCTGAAAATTAAGCTGTAGGACAGTAAATTCTTCATGTGTTTGTACAAAACCTACCACTTACCTAATTCTAACATCAGCCTCTGGTCACAAAAGCTATAAATATATCGATCCAAATTCCATTTGTGGTCGATTTCAACGGGGCAATGGGCATATCACCAAGAGCACACTTTGCCCCATGCAATTTTATTTCTGTCCTAGTCTCCCATATTTTATAATAATCTGTGGGTAAGAGCAGAGGAAAGAGAGAAATAGACTATATTTGTATGTGAAAAGTGCTGCACATGACACATCTTGATTGCTGCATAAGACTACCACTTGCAAGAGATCTAGGTATACATATAAATATGACAGAGAAGCTGCAGAAGCTGGACATGCAGAGACACAGGGAATCCTGAAATACCATGCTTTCCTGATATCAATTATTCCTTTTAGCTTTATAGACCATCCTATGGTTAGTTGATTGGGGAACTGCAAAGAGAAATATAAGCATTATTTAATTATTCATTGGTTAAAAATAAAAAACAGCTAGTAATTAAACATAAAACATCCAAGTATGCAGTAGAAATATACAATTATAGTTACATGCTCAACGATTATATTAGAGAGCAAGCTAGGGGTTACCCTGAATAATGGATCCATCAAAAAATACTATTGGCTTCAACTGGCAGTGAGAGTACTCAGACTTCTAACCATCAGACACTAATGACTAACACCTACCTAGTAGTATCTCTAAGATAGAAACTAATTGCTCATGGACAATAATGCACCATGCTTTCTCTCCAACATTAATACATAACTAAATTAGTATGTCATAGCATGGTACCGTGGTATGACTAAGAACTACAAACTTGCTTTGTTTAGTTGGTTTCTATGTAGTAGCAGACAAGGTGATTGTTACCGTCTCAAGATTTTTAAGGGAGCCTATTAATATAAAATATTCATTCTCTGACAAACTATACAAAAGCATGCCAATCTCTCACCTCAAGCAGGAACGTTCTATTTATATTACTGTGAATTATTGATATTTTTATCAGAATATTTCCTCAATAAAAATAGCTTTTTAACAATAATAAAATGCAAAGTCTTTGCAGAACATTTCATTTTGTTTGAAATTTTGTGTTTTTTTCATTGAAAACACAATTTTACTGGGAAATGTTTTGTTTTTAGTTAAAAATATAGGTTTTTTTGCTCAAAAGGTTAGATTTATGATTTTTGAGGACCAAACGTTTGTGTCGAAAACTAACATTTTTACCAAAACTTCATTTTCAAAAACTTGTAATTTCTGGGGAAATTTTACAATTGTTGCATTTGAAGCCATAGTAAAATTTCAGAATTATTCCAGGACTGATATTAATTCTGCCCTCAGACATGAGTATTGCCTATACTGTATATTAAAACAGTTGGAATGGAGGACTTTTGACTGATCATCAGATTAAGTTTTGCTTTATTAGAAATGGACCTTTCCTTCCAACATGGTGTATCTGAAGCTAATGTCATGACAAAATCAGTTACAGTATAGGCATGGAAAGAAAAGCTGACAGCGAAACATTACATGACAGATAATTGAGACAACTCCAAAATGGTTAATACCCTATATAATGTTGCTTCATCTCTAATCATTGTTATTGTTTTGGTAGCACTTAGTCTGAGACATTAGTTATTTTATCCAATGAAAATATCAAACCTCTTGCTAAAGCTGATATTGTGACCCAGAGATATCTTGATGCCAACTGGCAGAGGACACAAGGAATACTTAAGAGTTTTACAAGGATCCCTTATTTCAGCTATCTGCATGCTAATTCACTAAAGGGTGGCAAGCAAGGTCTCTGTGAAAGCCACTAGATCACTGGTCATCATAATCATAGATAATATTAAGGACTTATGTGTCTATACTGAAAAATTATGTTCTTATGGCATATAACAGGGAGGTAACATGTCCAATGTGCCCTCTAATCTCTTCCATCCATGTGCAGATTTTTTCATCCATGTATGGAATATTTTTATGTGCACTGAGGCATGAGAAACAAGAAACCTAGTTGTGAGCACCTTGCTAATCAGCTGGGCAGCATTTGAATCTCTCCTGAGTGGTCACATAAGCGCACAGCTTACAGGGAACACTGAACATGAGTCAGACATGCTGCTTTCAATATGGAACATGCTCTCTCTCCTATATATACTAGGCACTATATACTTCCCAAAAGATACCTGTTTATGTACTAAGCCATATGCTAATTGAGAGATTGTGAAATCTTCAAGTAAAGAAACTTACATCAGGAAATAAAATGAAGGAGATCCTGTTTGTCAATAAATAATAGATTACTGGGGGATATGTTGGGGGTTCAGAACACCCGGGTTCTTTTACTCAGGAGGCAAGCTGACAGCATGACTTTCTTCATAAATGGAAGATCACAGACAAGCCTGACAGTGTGACAAAGGTGAGGAATATTTTATATATGAGAGCATCTTGTGACTTAAGTCTAGGCTCTAGAATGTGTGTTATGATTTTATCTTACACGTAACTATTTAGTTGGCAACACAACTTCAGAGAAAGCCAGAAGTCCAGGTGACAAGAAGAGGGTTGGAATTTTGGACAACCTTCTTATCCCCTCTGCTCTTACCTTAGACCTTTGGAACTCAGAATGTCAGCAGAGCTAGGGTTGTGCCCCTTATCCATGCCTCAGCAAGCACCTCACATCTCCCTCAAGCTACTTAAAATCATAGAAATTCTGAGCAGATGTGATTTTCCTGAGTATCTTTAACTCTGCTTTGGGTTTTTCTGCCACAGGACATGTCTGGAATACCTTTACATTGCAGCATTATTCCACAGATAACAAACTGGCAAGCTGAAAACTCTAATGGCAACTAGTACATTTTAAAAGGTGAGGAAAATATTGCTGCTTTTAGGTCTTAAAAACAAAAATACAAAAATAAAAAGAAACAAAGTAAATAGCCACTTTTCTGCTGTGATTAGAAGAATTAATATCACCAAAAATAAGGCTCCAAAACATACAAACATGTCAGTATCAAACATATACTTATTATTGTGAGAATGATGTCAGCATTGGGCCAAATATAAATAACAGAAACTGCCATAAATAGACCAGATAACAAAAGAAGTTATAGCTCTGATGAAGTGGGTTTTACCCATGAAAGCTCAATATAGGTGCATCTAGAGAGCAGCCTTAGCTCGAAATAAACTATGTAATTTGCGCTATGTAAATTGCGTAGCTTACTTCGATGCTATTTCAAAATAGCTTTTTTTGTAATTTGGCACTGTCTACACGGTGCCAAATTTCGAAATAACACGTTACGCTGAATTTCCCCTTTACCCTCGTGGAATGAGGGTTATTGGGATGCCAGAATAAGCCGACTGTTATTTCAAAATCTATTTCAAAATAATGGGATGCTTCAATAAATGCAGAATAGCTATTTTGGGATACTTCTGATATCCCAAAATAGCTCTGTAGTATAGACGTACCCATATTTTTGTTAGTCTCTAGGGGCATGTCTACACTAGGAAATTATTTCAAAACTAGCCAATTAGCCCGTCATAAAACAGGATTGTCAGGTCTTCTCTCCTGAGCTCGCTCTCTCTGTCTTTCTCTCTTCCTGCTGCCTCCCCCCTGTCTCTCTCAGCTCTCCTCCACTTCCTTCCTCTCCCTCCGTCTCTTTCTTTCTCTTCTCCCCCTCCTGCCTCTCACTCTCCCTTTCTCTTCTTCTCCTCCTCCTGCCTCTCTCTCCTCTCTGTCTCTCCCTGCCCCCCTTCCCCTTCCCCTTCCCCTCTGCCGTGGCGCTTGGCTGAGTGCTGCCTGCTCAGCCGGGCTGCCGCGAGGGAGGAGGACGGGGCGGTGATGTACACGGCTGGGGCCGGGGACATGTACATCACCGCCCTCCCTTCCCCTTCCATCCCGGGAGAGCCCAAACAGCCCCTTGTGCTGCTGGCTCCCCCGGCAGCCCGGCTGAGGGGCGCAGCACTCGGCTGAGGGGCGCAGCACTCGGCTGAGGGGTGCAGCACTCGGCTGAGGGGCGCAGCACTCAGCTGAGGGGTGCAGCATTCAGCTGAGTGCCACAGCGAAAGGGGAGGGGGGCGGTGAGATACACGGACCCACCCCCTGGCTGTCTACGTCACTGCCACCTCCCCACCCCGTGGAAAGGGGGCAGTGATGTACATGGCCCCGCCCCCTCGCCATGTACATCACCGCCCCACCCCCCTTCCTGTCCTACCGGGCCCACCTGAGCAATGCTCAGCTAGGCCCCGGTGGGGGAGCAAGGGGTGGCAAGCGGCCCATGGCTGCACCCGCCCCCTCGCCAGGTCTGTTTCCCTCCCCCCTCCTCCCGTCCAGCCCCACAGCCCCCGATTTCCCCCCCCCCCCCCCCCAGCTCTGCTTCCCACCCTCCCTTCCGGCCAGCCCTGTCCCCTTCGCCTCCCTTCATGGTGCTTCGCCCCGCCCCCCTTTCCTGTCCTCCCCCTCCATGGTGCGCTGCGCTGCTCCCAGCTGAACGGCGCTCCCGGCGGGGGAGCAAGCGGCAGCAAGCGGCTCTTTGGGATCCATGCTCCCCACACGTGCCGCCACTTGCTTCCCTGCTGGGACCCAGCTGAGCAGTGCAGCACCGGCGCTGCTCAGCTGGCCCTCGGCGGGAGCGCCGCTCAGTGGGGCCCGGGGCAGCAAGCGGCCCTTTGGGGTTTGTGCTCCCCACGCGCAGCGCTCGGCCGAACCGCCAGGGAGGGAGGTGAAGGCGGGTGGGGCGCTGATGTACATGGCCAGGAGGCGTAGTCGTGTACGTCAGCATCAGCGTTACAGAGGCACAGACAGCGGGCTACTATGTATATGATAACATATTATTTCAAAATAACATATTTTGTAATAATAACCCCCAAAATAGCTTGTCCACACTATAGGGAAGCCTCAAAATTAGACTGAGGCAGGCTCCCTTAATGTGGATGCGCTTCCTCAACTTACAGCCCCAGGAAGCCCTGGGGAGTAGTTATTTTGCAATAGCAGCAGTGGTGCATCCACACTACCGCTATTTCAAAATAACTATTTCAAAGTAAGTGTTATTTCTTGTAGAAAGCAGGAGTTATTATTTCAAAATAATGGGTAGTGTGGATGCTCCACTTATTATTTCAAAATAAGGGGGGTTAAAATAACTCCTTTGTGTAGACCATGGCTAAGGTGCCCCTGCACTACTCATTGTTTTTAAAGAGTAGCTGTACACTAGAAAAATATAATTTCAAATCAAATTCATAGAAGCTTTATTCTAATGTTCTATAACCCAGAGCTTAGAACATTTTTCCCACTATAAGAATTTATACCAAAAAAAGGGGGAAAATATAGAAAAAGCCAAGAAATAATTACTTTTTAATCTTTGATGATATCTACTCAAAGGGTAACTATCTGTGAGGACTGCAAAACTTAACCTATCATTTTCATAGTGACAATAAAATGTATAGATTAAAGCTGTATAGATTTTAAACATTTGGAACGGAACCATCTGGCTCTGAGATAGTCAGTCCCAGTCTCACTGCTTCAATAGCTAGATCTTTTCTAAGTGAACAAAAGCCAAACCTCAAGTCATCAGTAGCATCTGGCTCCAATAAAGCCTTTATCCAACATACAGTATTCAGAATTATACTACTAAATAAGTGGGATGTGTCTGAGAAACAGAGCTACACATTGTAACCTGAAGTGTGCAGGAGGTCAGACTAGATGATCATAATGATGGTCCCTTCTGGCCTTATATGGATTATGAATCTGGGAGACTGTAGTGAGTTCAAGAACTCATCTGGAAATAGTGTCTACCCAGCAGACACTATATTAGAACACACATGCCTCCCCTTCCAGCATTAGGAAGAGATCTTGCCTTGCTGCTTGTATAGGTGAGGAAGAGGCTTCAGACACATTCTTCTCCCCAGTAAACCAAAGTTGATGAGGGAAGTCTATGCTTCTATGGAGCACATTTCCTACACCCACCCACATGTCCTATGTGGGAATTCAAGACTCAGAAAAAGCAGTGGAACTACTGTGGTTCTGTTATGAGACGAAAGAGTAGGAGGCTGAAGATGAAACACGCAACATCATGGAGGGAGAACTGGGGGGTGAAATACCAGGCAATCAACAGGAGCAGGAGCTATGAGGATCTGCTGGCCTCTGATTATGAGGCATGCATGGGTTGCCATTGATCGCTGAATCCCAAAGAAATTCCACTTATCTAGGTGTGGCGGGTTTTAAGGGTGCGAGCCCCACACCCCCGAAATCCCCCGGGCTGAGCCAGCGGGGTGGGGTGGGGCTCCGCGTACCCACCGCCTTCCAAATGCCCAGTTGCCCCGCACTCCGGGGTCCACAGGCGAGTCTGGCCCCGGGTGCGATCACCCCTCGCCCCTTGCGGGGTCGAGGGGGCTCAGCGGACCCGGACCTGTCTTTTCCCGGGCGGCCCCCGGCCGGGGGCCCGACCGGGGTTCTTGAGCCGTCCCTTTACTCTTTGCCCCCTCGCCTTGTTGCCCCTCTCTGCGGGGGAAGGGGGGGTGCTGTGTTCGACCGTCGCCGCCTTTTGGGCTTACGCTGAGGTCGGGGTGTGGGGGAGTGGGGGACCCGGGCCCACCCTCACCACTGGGTCCCAGCCCGAGGCCCTAAGTGAGATGGGTGCTTTAAAGCGCTCCCCTCACGGCAGGCGGGGCAGCCGCCCGAAACTCTCCTGCCCACGGGCGCCAGAACGGCCCCGCCTCGGACTCCTTCCACCCCCGCTGCGCCGGCCCCCTGGGCCGGTGCAGAGTCAAGTCACTTACCCCGTCGTAGACGCCGGGTTCGTCCCAGGGCGAGCCTCCAATTGCCGGGGTCGTCTCCCTTGGTCGCCCGGAAGGCCGGGTGCTTGGGGTGCCGGGAAGCCAGGGTGGCTGCCCGCTCGCTTCCCCCTCCTTGGGCGTCCCGGTGCCCCTGTTATGGGCGCAGCCGGGTGACGTCAGGGGCGTCAGCCCCGCCCCCTCCAGCGGATCCCCACGCGGCTCCGGCCGGAGCGTGCCCGCGGCTTCCGCCCGGGGCACCCGCGCCGGACGCCTCCCGGGCCCCCGGGGTTTCCCCCGTCCCCTCTGGCGCGCGCCTGCCCCCGCCTTTAGCCGCTGCGGAGCCGGCGGCGCCGCGCCGAGCGGCTTCTGGCCGTCCCTGGCCGCCGCTTTCTGCCGGAGCGGGGGGGCCTCCCCTGCTCCTAGTGCGGACCCTGCCGGGCCCGTCACACTAGGTTTTGGAAGCAAGACCAGAATTTAGCCTTAAGAGTTTAACAAAATCAAGTCTAATTCTCCTATCCCATCTTGCTGTGCCTCAGTAGCCTAGTAGTTTCAGAACAGTGGATGATCTTATATCTTATAAAAGCATAAGCATAGTGGGGTGAATTAAGGATGGAGCTGTAGTGTCAGTTCTGAATTCTCTTGTTTTTCTGAATTTTAGGCTTCATCGTTAGGGCTCAATCCTTCACCCAAATACAAAGTTGGCCATGTCCTTTGGTCATGGTTCCAATGCACTGAAAGGCAGGCTATTTGGCTATTTTGTAATTGGTTCTGGTTTTCAGTTACAATGTAAAAATAGAACTCTTAAAACAATTTTTCCTAGCTATATTAGAACCACATTTATATCAGCGGTAGGCAGATACTGGTCCACAGGCTGGATCTGGTCCACCAGCGTTAGCTGCTGGCAGGCTGCTGCTGCTGTATTTACCTATGCCCACACAAGTATAGGCAATTGCAGCTCCCATTGGTGGGGATCACCATTCCTGCTCCGTGTCCTGGTCCATGCCTCTTCCCTCAGCTTCCATTGGCTGGGAATGGTGATCTTTGGCCAATGGGAGCTGCAATCGCTGGACCTGAAGAGGCACAGGTAAGTATAGTGGTGGCAGGGGCTAACCCTGGCAAACTGCTGATGTTTTATTGCCCACCTTTGAATTACACTGATAAGTGTAGGAGACACATGTATTGACATTGTAACAACTCCTTGAAGACAACACCATTTATAAAAAATAGAAGACTAAAAATAAATCTTCCACAGATAGATTCTTTCATTGACATCTTAACAGCTCTTATTAAATTCTTTCATAAAGAACAGCTCATTAAAAAACAGCTCTTTCAGACCCAATATGGCAGCAGTGAGAACGCTGTGACTCATACATACTTCTGGTTATGCCAGACAGAAAAAAATGAAGGTTTCATGAAATAGCTAAAGTGATATGTACATTCACATTAGTGTGCTAGTATGAAATGTAAGATTTCATGCACAGATTGTGTGAATTATGAGTCTAATTTGCTCACACAATCGCTATGACTGCATGTGCACATTAGAACCATTTCACATGTAAATGGTAATAAACATGACTATAACTAATTATGTCTAGAAACTGGGCACATGAATGCTTATCACTCTGAAAATCTATTCTTTGCTGTATCATGTTTAAGATTTTATCTACACAACAAAATTTTCTATTTTGAGAGTTATGGTAGATAAGCAAACAAACTTGAGCAGGATTAAATGAAATACATAACCGATAACATTAAGGGAGTTTAAGAAGAGCATCAAGCTAAGAAGTAGGAGAATATCAAGATGGTGGAATCAATGCATTTTACAAGTGTGTGTGTGAATAGGTAACTTTCCTACCCTGATGTGAACAAGAGCATACACACATCATATGAGGTCCAAACTTATCCCTTTTCTGGGTCCAAATTTGTTCCCTTCCAGAGATATTGGTCTATTTCATGAAAATACCACATTGTCCTCTGTGATTGGAAGTCTCAGTTCACGTGGGCCAGGACTCTACTGACACAGTCCCAATGGATATACTGTATATTGTTGGAACTACATGAGAGCCTTCATAACAATTGTCTGTCCTATACCTGTAGCTCTAGCCATGGTTTTCATAAGCAGCTACTTCACATACAGTATTTTGGTTTTAAGGCATCTGATATTCAAACTTATGGACTTGAAGTACTTTGGAAAAATAAAAAAAAATAAAAGTATAATATTAATGGGAGAAAAACAGAGACCTATAGGCCTGAAACAACTAATAAAGTTTGTGTCAACCAAGTCATAAATTGGCACAGATTTGCTGGGCTTTAATAACTGAAGTAACAAGAGTTTCCTTATAACATGCTCTTAAGAAAACTCCAGAGTTCAGTGTATCTGAACTGCATGCCATAGGTTCAGTTTACTGAAGTCTTTTGTGCCATTTATAGACCATTTCTTCATGTAAAGCAGGGAATTAGTGCATTCAAAATGACTTATGCACCAAATTAGTCTGTTTTCATACTCACAAAATCCCAAAGCAGCTGTATTTAACTTTGACCCAAGCATTCACCTCAGGGGTGAATTACCTAGAGAAGCTGGAAAAGTACTCACAGATCTAGGAAGTAATTTTGCGTATTCACCAATAACTTTCCCCCCCAAAAAAAGTAAGTCCCATATGCCCTATGTCAGGAGCAAACCCTGAAACGCTACACTACTGCTCCACCTCAATACCTGATCTTTTTTTGTTCTTTCCATCACTGAGGTGTATCTTAGAAATTAATTCGAGCTAGTTCCTTCAGTTAAAAATTATGCTATTCTAAAAATATTTTGCTTTGTCCTCCTATCTGGCTCAATGCATTTCAATCAGGTTAAAGCAGTGAGTATAATTTTCCCCAAACCCATTCCTACTAATAACCTTTGCATGTCTGTATCTTTTTGCTTTTATCATATCTCAAACTTTGAGTGTTATCATCCAAGATTAAAGGAAGGCCTTACCTTCATGACTTCCAGGTATAATGTGGGGGAAACCAAGTGGTAGAATCCACATTGAAGGTCCATGACATCAGAGGGTATCATAGTTCAGTGGAGTTCTGAAATCAACATGCTCCCCATAACATGTGTTCCCCTTGGGGCCTGCTGTTAACAAAGTTGAAGGCCTGACCAATTAGTCAAGTCAGTGACTAGGCCCCTTGGTGTCATGCAGCACCCTGACCATGTTATCCAGCCCCCCAGCATAGAATGAAGAACAAATTATTTTCCCTGGTATGATTTCTGAATCTCCAGGTATCATACATAGTTCAAAGTTATTCTGGAGACAGAGGATCCTGCATGAAGTTACACATGACTAGAGTAGGAGCTTGTGAGCCATGAACTGAAGCCAAATGTCAAAGCCAGTATCATGCACAAAGCATTAGCAAGAAGTTCAAGCTAGAGTCAGAATCAGGAATAAGGTGGTGGGGTTCCATGGGTCAATCAAGAGTCAAAATCAAAGTCAGAGGCAAGGTCAATATCAAGAAATGAGAAGAAGGAGAATCACAGTAGTTACCCAAGGCCTCGCATTGTTTCCTGGACAATTACTGGTATGTATCATGAGCTTATATAGGATGAAGTAGACAATAAAGAATTGCTAAGACTATTCTCTGTCACATCTCTTGAGGAAGAACACTCTATGGCATGCAACTTTTTCAGCATGTAGGTCACAGTGAGCAGCCAGGTTACACCTGCTGCTGGGTGACAGTGTGGGGAATGTTGGTTACCTTGTGGGCTGGATTCATGCCCTGGGGAACCTTAAAACCACTAAAATAAGGTAGAATTATGTTGAAATCCTTACTCAAGACTAGGGGACCACTTCATGTCAATTAATTGTACAGATATGCCTTGTTTACACGTTACGCTGACATACAACCATCGTTGTCATTAAACCACTGTTGTGCATTCACACTATGCTCCTTGTGTCAGTGTGTCCTTCACACTATGCTCCTTGTGTCAGTGGAGTTCACCCACAATAGCAGCTCTTGCATCAACACAGAGAGCACTGCACTGTGGAGCTATCCTTCTGTGCAACTGGTCACATGGTACTTTGGGAAGGGTTTGCAAAGCCTCACAGAGGAGGTACAGTGTCACATGATGCAAGTTTCTCATGGGCATCCTACTTGAATGCCAGCCACTTTTCACCTGCCCTAGTAACCTGGCACACAGCCATCTCTGTCAGAAAGCATGGATCCTACACCACTGTTCAGTACTGAGCTGTGTGTTATGAACACAAGATTATGAGAGGGGCCAACGGGAGGGGCTACTCAGCTGGGGGATGCCTTGAAGGAGTATATTAACACTGATCCACAGTAATGTGTGTTGTTGTAGTGTGCAGAGCCTGGTTCTGTTCATTTGCACTGTGTTCTGAATCTTGTAATATTGTGTGTGTCCAAAAAGTAACATATTTTACTTCACTTTTTAAAGTAGCGCTTGGTAATATGACCAAACTGACACTGCTGGACACTGACACTAAAGTGCGAGAGAGTGTTCCCTTGCATCAGAAGCTTTCAATGAGATAGAATGAGGCAATGCTTGTAGCCATAGATGAGGTCCACAAATATAGACTAATACTCCTAGGGCAGGCCTACTCTTAGGCTACGTCTAGACTGCAAGCCTCTTTTGAAAGAGGCTTTTTCGAAAGATACTTTTGAAAAAGCTTCTTTCGAAAAAGAGCATCTAGACTACAATCAGTACTTTTGAAAATGCAAGCTGCTTTTTCGAAAGAGAGCACCCAGGCAGTCTGGATGCTTTCTTTTGAAAATGCACATGTTGCAGTACATAGAGCCTTTTTTTGAAAGAGCACTTTTGAAAAAAGGTGTTATTCCTCGTGAAATGAGGAGTACCGCCGTCAAAAGAAAAGCTGCGTTCTTTCGATTTAATTTCGAAAGAACGCAGCTGTAGTCTAGACGCAGGTGACATTTTTTCGAAAAAAGGCTACTTTTTTCAATAAAATCCTGCAGTCTAGACACAGCCTTACAGTGTTGCATTGGTGCAACTGCACTGTTCTAGTGCTTAAATGAAGATGCTCTATGCTGAGAAGTGAGCTTTTCCCATTGGCATAGTTCATCCACCTCCCCGAGAGCCAGTAGCTATGTTGCTGGGAGAAGCCTTCCCATTGCTTAGGGGGTGAATTTTTTACATTCCTGAGTTATGTAGTTATATTGATATAGGTCTGTACTGTAGACCTAGCCTGAATCAGATCCTTATACCATCACACCAACAAGACAATTGAAGAATTGGAGAAAGAAGTGGAAGCCCACTCCCCATAATTTGGAGAATAAAGCTAATTTTGCTAATCCAAGAATTTTCCAACACCTTTAAAATTAGAACCTCTATAGCACAGTAAACCTTTAGACATAATAGAGAAAATGTGATCTAATTTTCTGTAAACAGGGCTCACAAGCAGTGCACATGCCTCATTGTGGGGCTGCCGTATTGTCATAATCCTTTACTGTTTTAATTATCTGAAACCTATAGAGAGAGTTGGATGAGAAACACCAGGAACAGAGGACAGAAGTCCCAATTCCTGACTACTAACATTTAATGCAAAGTGATAATGCAAACAGACCAGGCCAAATCCTGCTCTCTGTAATACTGAATGGGACTTCAGTTTTAACTTTACTTATTCGCATTGGGGAACAATGAAAGGCAGAAGATATTACTGAGCAGTCTGGTTCTTAAGAGATTATACTAAAAGGTGAATGTATGTACAATAGCATTTGCTTACATTTTAGCAGGTGTTGTAAGTCAGTGAGCAGATACTCGCAAGCCTGAATGTCAGAGACGGACCAAAACTGAGTTTTCATCTTGAGTCCCTTTGAATTTCTGGGTCATTTGGAAATGGATCCCTAGATCCAACCCAGCACTGAATAGGTCTTTCAGTCCAGTGGCCAAAACCTCAAGGCAAGAGCTTGCAAAAATTTCAGCACCATCAAATCCAAACCTCAAGTTCTATCCCCAGTTCTTCCTCAAAACTGAAACTAATCGAGTCAAATGCTCTTTTCCTCAGCCCGACTGTGCTTAGCATGAACAAAAATTATCAGTGTGGAGAGAATATTAACAATTCTCTTATTTCTCTGAGAAAACATTCACTTACTGATCTCTGCAAGGAGCTCTCAAAACCCTCCCATTTCTGCCACACAATGGATCATGTGCCCTCAGCATTAAAGGGGGTAAACACTCCTTAATATGCAGTGACATCCATCCTCCCCCATTGTCATCAACCAAGTAGTAAAACTCTCCCAGCTAAGTAAGAGATTGTTATTAATTATTTTATATGGTCATTCCCAGTTCAGTCTCTTCTGTGCAGCACTGAGGCCGGTTAAGTGCTAATGCCTGTTCAATACTTCACGCACAAAATCATGCATGTGCAACGTAGAGAAAGACAGACCAAGGGGTAGATTTATTTATGCCATGCCAAGCTGGATGCATTTTCCAATTGATAACTAAACCTAGCCAAGATCAGACAGCTGAGATTGAGGAGATATTGTAGCATGCAGCAAGTACTGAGGCTAATTCCAGACCAAAGGGGAAGCAGGATAAGAGGAAATTTATGAGTAAGCTCTTGAAATAATGAAACGAAAGTAATGTTGATTGGCCTCATTTACAGCAGTTCAAAAGCAGAGTGTCACTACTGCAATAATGAAGGATCAACTGACAATCATTTCTGCTATGAGAAACAGGAGTTACCTTAAACAGGTTGAGAGATAAGCAGGGCCATCCCTACTGATACGCAAACTATGTAGCTAATTAGAGTGTCAGGAAATTTGGGGCACCAAATTTCGTGGTGTCCCAGGCATGCTGCATGTTGTGTATTGGTGCCAGCTCTGGTGGACAGCCCCATCCCCTGGCCACCACTCATCAACAGTTTCCCTTTTTCCCCATAGAAGGGGAAACTGCTGCTTGTTGCTTGCACTGCTCAGCACTGCATGCCTGCTCCCCCATTGCCAAGTTAGCCTCCCTACCCTGCTCTCCCCCTCCCCCCAGCTCTGGGCCTGCCCTCCACACCTTCTTTCCTGTTGACCCACAGCCCTTGAGCGCACTCTCCTCCATTCTATGGAGTATCTGCCCCTCACTACAGAGCAGCTTCCGCCCTCCCCACCCCCACGCACATGGGAGGGTTAGATGCTCAGGCTGTATGGGGCACCAGAACAGGTAGGGACAGCCCTGGAGATAACATCTTCTTAGGTCCTCTGGTGACAGCATGGCCTAGTGGTGTGAGTACATGACTAGTGGCATTTAGACACAGTTAGGGTGACCAGATGTCCTGATTTTATAGGGACAGTCCTGATATTCGGGGCTTTTACTTATATAGGTGTCTATTACCCTCTTCTGTCCCAATTTTTCACAGTGTCCGGCCACCCTAGTCCTGGCTCCATGACTGACTGTTCACGTGGCCCTAGGTAAGTCATTTAGCAGAGCTTAGCACACAGAGGCCAAAGTTATGGGTCCCTTGTGATGCTTAATAATAATAATGACAATAATAAGATCACTGCCTCACTTTCTCCCTTTGTGATCTGAGGAGAATAACAGCCACAGGAGTGGTGAGAGAAGTAGCTGGTTAGTACTCAGAGAGTTCATTTGAAGATGAAAAAGCACATTTTTCCTATACTGGAAAAAAATAGTTTATTTATTTAAGGTTTAAATTTTAAACCTCTATTTTCTGTTTAAAAAATGGAATTTTTAAATTAATCCTAATCTACTAATTATGACACAATTAGTTTATAATAATAGTATAGCCATGCTAATGTGAATACGTGTTGTTATTATCATGGTTATTGAAACTAAGTCAAATGTCTGCAGCAGCCACTATTGTTTCTCCCTTAAGAAATGTAAGCAGAGAGACCTGTCACATCTAACAAAGTGAAGTGTTTCAATTTTGTGGTAGGTGATGTGCCCTCTCAACTGCATGTGGCCACCCAGGACCCAATACTGCTGCCACAGTCATCTCACTTCCACCGTGGTACACTCACCACACAGAACCTTGTACACACACTAGCGCCCTTCCCACAAAGCCATCCACCTACCACTTAATGGAGCTCATGACTATTCCACCTCTTCTATGGCTTTTGACACACTCTAACTGCAGCCCCTTTTCTGGACTCTCAGGGGTGCCCAGGTTTCGGTATCTTTCATGGGCCTCATGATTCCCACCTGAGTATCTCAGCCCCTGGATCTTGAACAGCCATGTTCTGGGTCCCTCAGCCTCCCCAACCCCATTCCCTGCTGCAGATTTCTTAGACTCCCCCTTGGATCCTTGTAGCCCAATCCCCTCTTCCTGGGTTTCCATGGGTATGTCTAGACTACAGAGTTTTGTCAGAAAAACGGCCATTTTCCCGACAAAACTTGAATTATGTCCACACTGCAATTGGGTTCTTTCGCAAGTAAATCGAAAAAACAGACAGCTTTTTCCGCAATTGGTAATCCTCATTCTACGAGGAAGAAGCCATTTTGCAAAACAGCTCTTTCACAAAAAGGCATGTGTGGACTGGGAAGAGAGAGTATTTTCAGAAGAAGAGGGAAAAGGAAAAAGCACAGGTGCACTGGTGGTCATTCTGTCCATAGCAATCACTGCTTACATGCAAGATACTGTCCAGGCAGTCTGGACACTATCTTCCAAAAAAGTGCATCGCTTTTTCAATGCACTTTTGCAATGTGGACACTCTCTTTTGCAATAAGTTTTTTTGGACGATCTCTTCCAAAAAAAGCTTCTTGAGCAAGATGCCTATAATCTAGACATAGCCTCTAGGGCTACGTCTATACTACATGCTTTTTGTGCAAGAAGCTTTTTGCAGAAGAGATCTTCCACAAAAACTTATTGTGCAAAAACGCATCCATAGAATGGCCATCAGAGCACCTGTGCTTTTTCTGATAGCCTCTCTTTGCACAAGAAACCCCCTGTTGAGCATCCACACATGCCTTTTTGCACAAGAACTCTTGCGCAAAAAGGAGTTATTCCCCGTAGAAGGCGGTATACCTACACCGCAAAAAGCCCTCTGTTCTGCCGTTCTACTGTAAATTTTCTTGCACAAAAAATGTGCTTGAGGTGTGGACGGTCCGTGGGTTTTTGCACAAAACTAGCAAACCCTGTAGTGTAGACGTAGCCTGAGAGCCTTTAGTTATCCCTTATGAATCCCCCATGTCCCTATCTAACTCTTTCAAACCCCTCTTCCCTACCTCAATATGTCTCTCTTCTTCAGGCAGCTGGAGAGAAATAGAGTTGGGGACCTGGCCCAGAAGGCATCTCTGATCTGCCTTCTGTGTTCACAGAGTGCCTCCCTCCCCCCAGCAACAGGGCAGGCAAAGACTGCAGCAGTCCTTCCACTGGTCCCCTTCAGCCTGTGCTAGAGCCACGGAGGGGTGGGACATAAGAGTTTTGGTGACTAGCATAGCGAAAGGGGGCCAGGAGAGTTAGGGGAAGGAACAGCATAAGCCACAAGAGTGCAGCTGCTCCCCGACAAAAGGACTGAGGTACTGCAGGAGGAGAGGAATGGAAAAGAATCTGCATATGACATGTGATGTCACCTGGAAGTGCTCAAATTTTGTGGAGAGCAGCCAGGGTATAAAACATTTTAATATCCCTACACACACACACACACACACACACATACACACACACTCTCTCTCTCTCCCCCCAAGAGAGGCCACACAATGCAAAACAAAACCAATAAGTAGCTTAGCAGCACACAGCGGTATGACACCTTCTGGATATTGGCACCCCATGGTGACCACCGGCTCTCCTGCCCCAGAACTGGTACTGATGAGGGGCATGGTGTAGGAATCTGAACAGAATGGAATAGGCGGAAGATAAGCCAAGTGGGCACTCATCTCCACCCCCTAAATCCACTCCAGATTCCCTGATGTCTAGACACAAGGGTGTACTGTAGTCGTATCTTAGATGCTGAAAGATGAACATGGCCAACTGAATTTCATGGGAGCGGGAGTGGGCCCATAACTTTAAAATATTCTCAAAGTCACAGGCTTCACTGATTCTCAACTCCTATAGGTGGTTTATCTTCTCCCAATCCCAGCATACCTGTAGTCTTCAGAGAGTCATTAACAGAAAACGTTGAGGCTACGTCTACACTGGCATGATTTTGCGCAAATACTTTTAACGCAAGAGTTTTTGCGTTAAAGTATTGGCACAAGAGAGCATCTACACTGGCATGTACCTTTGCGCAAGAGATGTGCTTTTGCGCAAAAGCATCCATGCCAATGTAGATGCTCTCTTGCGCAAGAAAGCTCTGATGGCCATTTTAGCCATCGGGCTTTCTTGCGCAAGAAATTAACGTTGCCTTTCTACACCAGCCTCTTGCGAAAGAACAGTTGCGCAAGAGGGCTTATCCCTGAGCGGGAGCATCAGAGTATTTGCGCAAAAAACACTGATTTCCTACATTAGAATGTCAGAGTTCTTGCACAAGTACTCACAGCCAGTGTAGACAAGTGGCAAGATTTTGCACAAAAGCAGTCGCTTTTGTGCAAAATCTTGCCAATGTAGACACAGCCTTAATGTTGCCCTCTGATGCAAGGCTAGTGTTACACTTTGGTAGAAACACATGATGAAGAGCATATGACCACAGTTCTCCTGCTGATAAAACCAACAAATCAAAACAAAACCTAGAGCATCACCTTTATTCTAGATCTCATTTTTAGAATGTAGAACAATTGTCTCCCAGATATTGGTGTAATATACTAACTCAGAAGCAAAATAGAAAAAAATAATATCACTAGGTCAAACTGATTACCATTGTAATTCCAATGAAGCCACTGTATTTGTTCTATTATGTTTACACATTAATGATACTGGAATAAATTATATGAATGGGACTCTGTACTCCCACATCTTGAATATGGTATACAGATGTGGTCACCTTATCTCAAAAAAGATATATTGGCATTGGAAAAGGTTCAGAAAAGAGCAATAAAAGTTATTAGGGATTTGGAAAGGGTCCCATATGAAGAGAGATTAAAAAGACTTGGACTTTTCAGCTTAGAAAAGAGGAGACTAATGGGGGATTATGATAGAGGTCTATAAAATCATGACTGGTATGGAAAAAGTGAATAAGAAAAAGTTATTTACTTATTCCCAGAATAAAATAACTAGGGGTCACCAAATGAAATAATAAGCAGCAGGTTTAAACAAACAAAAGGATGTTTTTCTTCACTCGGCGCACAGTCAACCTGTGGAACTCCTTGCCAGAGGATGTGGTGAAGGCTAGAACTTTAACAGGGTTCAAAAAAGAGCTAGATAAATTCATGGAGGTTAGGTCCATCAATAGTTGTTAGCCAGGATGGGTATGAATGATGTTACTCCAAAAATATTCTCACTGGAGACCACCCAGGGTTACACTAGTATGGGTTTATTTCTACTAGGTAAAACTAAAGAGGAGAAAGCAGCCACCAAAGGTTTAAACTAAAGAAGATAGAACTCTCTCTCTCACACACACACACACACACGTGTGCACGCAAGCAAGCACACATCCCTCCATTCATTCACTCATTCACACCCCTTCATTCCTGCCCTCAGGCACTCACACACTTAGGCTATGTCTAGACTACATGGCTCTGTCGCCAAAGCCATGTAGATTAGTTTACTAGACATACCCAAATGAAGCGGCAATTTAAATAATCGCTGCTTCATTTAAATTAAAATGGCTGCCGCACTGAGCTGATCAGCTGTTCGGCGTCTCAGCGCGCTAGTCTGGACGCTCCACAGTCGACATCAAAGGCATTTGTCGACCGCCCCGGTAAACCTCATCCCACGAGGCATAACTGGGCGATCGACAAATGCCTTTGATGTCGACCGCAGAGCATCCAGACTAGCGCACTGAGCCGACAAACAGCTGATCGGCTCAGCACGGCAGCCATTTTAATTTAAATGAAGCAGTGATTATTTAAATCGCCGCTTCATTTGGGTATGTCTAGTAAACTAATCTACATGACTCTGGCGACAGAGCTATGTAGTCTAGACATATCCTTACACAGACATATGGGTTGCAGAAGGAGCCAAGGCATGTGAATCCTGGAGGGTCTGTCTGCTCATCATGGCTGGGGAAATTGGTCAGGAGGAGAGACACTGGAGGGGAGCTTCTCAGGATCAGGAGAAGGAAAAAGAGAGTCTCAGATGTGCTCCTTCTCTTTATATAGTGTCTGAATGGCTCCTGTGACTCATTCACCTCGTCATCAGGGAGCATGCCCAGATTTCCCTTTATCCAGCAGGGAGCATGCCCATACTCTAATGACTCATTGAAATGTGCTCCATTGTTCCAGTCTTCTTCAAACACACTCTCACACTCACACTCTCTCTCTATTCACCCAGGGGAGAATGCAGCTTAGGAAAAGTTAAAAGCAAGGTGGCTGAGAGTTACAGAGATTACAAAGTTGCAGTTTACAGTAAATTTGAGAGTTACACAGTTTACAAAGTTTGACAAAGATCACAATGAGTTACAGTTTAAAACCTTAGACCTTAGAGTTTGGTGTAGCTTCAGAAAATCCATGTATATAAATCTAGTAAGCTCAGGCGGAGGCTTTTTTATGCAACAAATGGTATCCCTAGCCTCTGTTTCTTGGATGACGGGGGAGGGATCACGTGAGGATTACCTGTTGTGATCCCTCCCTCTGGGGTATCTGGTATTGGCCACTGTCAGTAGACAGGATACTGAGCTAGATGGACCTTTGGTCTGACCCAGTACGGCTGTAATTATGTTGCACTATTTTGGAAAACATTTGATACTTTTGAGTTTGAACATAGCCATCAAACCACAGGTTGCCCAGAAACATTCATAGCCAGATATCAGATAGTACTCAGTTCTGTGAAATCTTTTGTCTCTTCCAGGCTGATGTATCGTGTTATGACTAATTTTGCAGGTCACACTGCATTATGTTCTGTGTAGTAATCAAAGTAGCATGCCTGATAAAATCACATATGATACCATGCATCACAATACATAAAATTTGAAAATATGAAGGGGAAAATGGCAATTTCCACATAAATACTGACAATTAAGAACGCAACAAAAATTCACTCTATGTAAACAATTGTTGCTCAGGAATGCAATTTTGTACCAGAATTCCTACACCGAAAAAAATAAGTTTATTTCTTTAAGGTATACATTTTAATATTAAAAACGGAATTTTTAAATTAATCCTAATCTACAAATTTTGACACAAATGGTTTATAATAATAGTTATATAATAATAATAGATGACGTTATTCAAATTAGCAATTTCCTATGTAGGTCCCCATCTGCAAGTGAAATTAAGGCTAAAGCTGTGTAATAATGGGTCATTTTATTTGGCTGATCATCATTTTATTCAGTTCTTGTGGGTTCACCACATGTTTCACTTTGAGTTTCAGGTTGTAGCAGACCGCAAAACCCAAAATGAAATCCAGCTGAAGAGACTAAGGTTTGCCTGTGCTCATGTCAAAACAATCCCAAGCCAAAAGGAGTCAACTACCTTGCAGTTGGCTCTCAAAGTTTTGTCCTTTAGATTGTAAAATCATTAGGGTAGAAACCTGTCATTTTTATTTGTCTGAAAAGCACAATCATTATATATGGTGTCATATATACAGTACCTAATACAGGTCGTACTACCTATAAGTCCAAGATACATTCCAAAAAACTTGGACTTATAGTGAAACAAAGCAGAGAATTTTTTTTCCCCATGGCTGACTTCCATTTGAAGAAATTTGGGACTTTTTTTGTGAGACTTAAGAGTGGGGAATGGGAGGACTTATAACTCATCAGTTCCTACAAGCGTCAATTACTTTATTGCGGAACGGATATATACTAAGGCGACTTATAGAGGGGACGTCCTGTAAGAATATTCAGAACATGGATAGGTCTTTGTGAATGTTATATTTGCATAAGTATATACGTGTCCACAAGATGGCAGTAGAATCTTTGAAATATCCTAGCTAGGTGATTCAATACATACATGAATTTTAAATAAATGGAAGTACAACTGTTTGGCCTTTAATTATAACAATTAAAACTGTAAGGTGAAAGTAGATTTATTCTGAAACAAGTACAGGAAAACTCAACATGTTTGCAACATTCTTTCATTCACTTCTTATAATGAACAAAGAACAAATCTAAATAAATTCATGGGCTGGTTATAAATTTTGGTCAATTAATCAGAGCTTTTTATGCCCAACTTCCCAAACACTCTGCTCCTGATAATTGTCATCCCACCCAACATATCCATACATGTGCCCTATTTCCATAATGTAGGTTTAGAAACCAGGCAATCTGGACTGATACAACATACAAATCTTAAAAAAAAAAATTAAGAGTAACAATAAAGCAACACTCTGTGAATGCCACTGCATCTGTAGAAGTGTTTGCTAATTCATTGCATGTAAAATAATAACTAAGTTACCCACAGATAAAGTTCTCTTCTTCTTCACTGTATTGGTGCTAGTGACTGGTCTAAACCAAAGTTCAGTACCTCCTAACTATAGGAGAGTTTCAGTATTGATCCAAAACTGGGTCTCAGATTTGTGACTCAGATCCATCTCTGAGGGATGGTAGGACCTTGGGGGAATACTGTTCACTTCATAAAAATCTTACTTTATATATTCACACTGAAGGTAAAAGTCCACAGGTTGCCTGTGTAATGAATCTCCCTCAGTGGAATTGTATATTGAAATAGGATACTTTCTTTATCCTCTCTCCAGAGGATGCAATGCAATGAAAGAATCTCTAGAAGGTAGCTTACTTAGTTCAACCTAACTCTCTTGGTTTAGACCTGATAGGAGAGAGATCAGGAGAAAACAGAATCATTACAACAGTCGGTTTCTAGTGGAGTGCCCCAAGGTTCGGTTCCGGGACCGGTTTTGTTCAACATCTTTATTAATTACCTGGATTAGGGGATGGATTGCACCCTCAGCAAGTTTGCAGATGGCACTAAGCTAGGGGGAGAGGTAGACACGCTGGAGGGAAGTGATAGAGTCCAAAGTGACTTAGACAAATTGGAGGATTGGGCCACAAGAAATCTGATGAGGTTCAACAAGGACAAGTGTAGAGTCCTGCACTTGGGACGGAAGAATCCCAAGCATTGTTACAGGCTGGGGACCAACTGGCTAAGTAACAGTTCTAGAGAAAATGACCTGGGGGTTACAGTGGATGAGAAGCTGAACATGAGTCAACAGTGTGCCCTTGTAGCCAAGATGGCTAATGGCATACCAAGTTGCATTAAGAGGAGCATTGCCAGTTGATCCAGAGATGTGATTATTCCTCTTTACTCGGCTCTGGTGAGGCCACATCTGGAGTATTGTGTCAAGTTCTGGGCCCCCAATTACAGGAAGGATGGGGATGCATTGGCGAGGGTCCAGCGGAGGGCAACCAAAATGACTAGGGGCTGGAGCATATGACCTACGAGGAGAGGCTGAGGGAGTTCAGGCTATTTAGTCTGCAGAAGAGAAGATTGAAGGGGGATTTGATAGCAGCCTTCAACTTCCTGAAGGCAGGTTCCAAAGAGGCTGGAGAAAGGCTGTTCACAGTAGTGATGGATGGCAGAACAAGGAACAATGGTCTCAAGTTGCAGTGGGAGAGGTCCAGGTTGGATATTACAAAAACTATTTCACTAGGAGGGTGGTGAAGCACTGGAATGGGTTACCTAGGGAAGTAGTGGAGTCTCCATCCCTAGAGGTGTTTAAGTCCTGGCTTGACAAAGCCCTGGCTGGGTTGATTTAATTGGGATTGGTCCCGCCTTCGGCAGGGGGCTGGACTTGATGACCTTCTAAGGTCTCTTCTAGCTCTATGATTCTATGATTCTATGAACGGCTAACATTCCTTTCTTCACCTTAGTCAAGCTCTTAACAGTCTTGCCATATTAAGCACAGCTTGTTGTGATTCCTGCATATAAAGGCAGGAGACTTGACATACTCGAAATGTCACCATAGTACAAGATGAAACTTTAAAAAAAATGTTTTTACAAAATTGCATAAGTGCCCATCCAAACACAGAGGAAACACAATAAATCACTTGTAAGCAAGTGATATTCCTAGAGCATCATGGCACAAAAGATTTTTTTTCCATTTAAATTTGTTTGTACATTAGGTTTGGGGAGAAGTTTCTTCCTTCCCCAGGCTTAGGAAAATTAAGTTACATATTAAGGTGTCTAAATATGGTTTCAAGGGCCTAACTTTAGAAACTCACTTTTAAAATATTGAATGAGACTTGGGCCCTCCATAATTTCATAATCAAAAGATGAATCAGGCTGGACTGTTCTATATTTTGCTATAGACTGGCCTAAACCAAGGGCCATGACTTTGGCCAGTCTATTATGCTGGCAGCAAGACACGAGATTACATGAAGCATTAGGCAAATCGGCCAGTGGTTAAATGAAACCATTAGGTATAATATTTAATCTGCTTTCAAATATGATACCATAATACTTTAACCTAAGATAAATATATCTGAGAGGGTTAAGGGTTTTTTTTCCATCTTAAGGTTGAAAATATTAACACAGAAGCTCTGTCCACACTGTGATTTTTTTCCAGAGAGCTTATCCACTAATAGAGGGTGTTATACATCTCATACATACTTACACCCCTATATACCTGCCTACCTACATACATACAGTTAAGCAGTCAAGACATACTGAATAATAAATGAGCACAGGAAGAACTCAATGATGCAACTAGAACCAAATCCCCTGATTACCCGTGCAAGTGCTCTGCCAGTTGATTTCATGGAACAATTCTGAAAACTCAAGATAGTGGAAAATATTACAGCTTCTTACTCATCCCATATCATAGAATCATAGAACACTAGAACTGGAAGGGACCTTGAGAGGTCATCGAGTCCAGTCCCCTGCCCTCACAGCTGGACCAAGCACTGTCCAGACCATCTCTGATAGATGTCTATCTAACCTTCTCTTAAATATCTCCAGAGATGGAGTTTCCACAACCTCTGTAGGCAACTTATTCCTCCCTTGCTGCATTTTAAGCCCATTGCTTCTTGTTCTATCCTCAGAGGTCAGGAAGAACAATTTTTCTCCCTTCTCCTTGTGACACCCTTTTAGATACCTGAAAACCACTATCATGTCCCCTCTCAATCTTCTCTTTTCCAAACTAAACAAGCCCAATTCTTTCAGTCTTCCTTCGTAGCTCATGTTCTCTAGACCATTAATCATTCTTGTTGCTCTTCTATGGATCTTCTCCAATTTCTCCACATCCTTCTTGAAATGTGGTGCCCAGAACTGGACACAATACTCCAGCTGAGGCCTAATCAGCGCAGAGTAGAGTGGAAGAATGATTTCTCGTGTCTTGCTCATAACACATCTGTTAATGCATCCTAGAATCATGTTTGCTTTTTTTGAAACAGTGTCACGCTATTGACTCATATTTAGCTTGTGGTCCACTATAACCCCTAGATCCCTTTCTGCTGTATTCCTTCCTAGACAGTCACTTCCCATTCCGTATGTGTGAAACTGATTGTTTTTTCCTAAGTGGAGTACTTTGCCTTTGTCCTTATTAAACTTCATCCTTTTTACCTCAGACCATTTCTCCAATTTGTCCAGAACATTTTGAATTATGACCCTATCCTCCAAAACAGTTGCAACCCCTCCCAGCTTCGTATCATCGGCAAACTTAATAAGCAAACTCTACACCAATATCTAAATCGTTGATGAAGATATTGAACAGCAAGCAAAGACTCGTTTTGATGATGAAAGCTTTTTAGACATCACCATGTGGCCTTTTACTTGCTCAACCCTCCCAGCCAGGGCACAGTTCTAAGGGGCTGAAGATTAAAGAACCCAGTTCAGTAAGAACTGAGGTGCCATTCATATAAACATCTAAATCCCCACTCTTGGCTGTCTCTTTTTCTTCTGCTTACAAGAGCAGTGAGTTCCTCATCATCTCTGCAGCTGAGGGAACAATCTTTAGGATTGTCAGTAGAAAAGCACTGGAAAACTGTTCCCTGGAAAAGTCAGCAAGGACAGTCAACAAGAATAAGGTGAATGTGGCAAGTTTAATAACCTCTTCCTGTGCTTCCTTTGTAATGTACAAATCCTCTTCATTTTTACAGCAAAATATGGGAAGAAGAAATAAAAAAGAAAAGAGGATCATTTTAACACATCTATAAAGGACGGTGTCACCTTATGTGTCTGCAGGTAGTGTACCATTACTTGTAGCATGTGAACCTGACTTGGGCCTTTGGACATGACTATGCTACTAATTAACTTCCAGCTAGATCTGTGCAAAGCAAGCTGTGCTTTTTGCTAGAGAGATTGTCAGAGAACAGCTATCAGAAAGAAAACCGATCTGTTTAACTTTCATTTTTTATTGAGTAGCAAAAAACATATAGGGCTACTGCTTATTGTACATGCACTGAGGGGCAAAGGGCAAGATAACTATGCAGCTGATATATTAACTTTATTAGTGAAGCTATAACCTGATACATAAATAAGGCTAATGTAAATGTTAGGAAGGACAAATGATGTACATAAAAAAATCAGCTTTTTGTTCATTAGAAATTATGGGTATTTTGGATGTTTTCTAATTATTTACACCTGGGCAAAGGGGGTGCAATGATAGAATTTTATACCCACTTCGGGTAACATTTTACATTTGCAACACAATGGAGAACCAGGCCCAATGACTACACATATTTAGAGTAGTGTTATCAGCTAGTTCATTGTTTGGCTGAATGATGGAACCATAAGCAAATTCAAAACAATGACTAAACCCAACTATCCAACTAACTATGTATCTATTTGTCCTTTGGGCTCCTAATGGAGCATGGGGCTTCCAAGTCATTCTCCATCTCTTGCAATCCTTAGCAATAGTCTTGATTTGATCCCACGTTAAGCCAGTTGCTTTTGCTTCGTCCAGGAAGCTTCATCACCGTGTTTGTTTGGGACGTCCCCTTTTCCTCTTTCCCTTTGGATTCCATTCTAACACTTGTCTCATGATCAGGGCTCGACAAATAATGCAATCTACTCTCCTGTGGCGAGTAGATTGCAACCCGGAAGAGCCAGGTTCGGGCGATCTGCGCATGCGCAGAACGATCTGCGCATGCGCAGCTGGCCGGACAGCGCAGCTGGCGAGCAGGGCTCACCGTGGTTCGGTGAGCCCTGCTCATGATACATTCCTCACAGTCCTTACGCAGGATGTAGCCTGCCCATCACCATTTTCTCTTCTTAATCTGGACCTCCATTGGTTTCTGATTTGTTTTGGTCCACAAGGTTTCATCTGGCACTCTATCGTACCACTTTAGCTGGAGAATGTGTCTAAGGCATTTATTGACAAACGTCTGAATTCTCTTAGTATTGCTCTGGACAACGTGTCATGCCTCCGAGCCATACAGTAGCACTGATTTTACATTGGAAGTGAAAATGCATAGTTTGGTTCTTATTGAAATGGCTCTTGTACCCCAGACTTGTTGTACTATGGCAAAGGCTTGTTACACCTTTCATATTCTCACACTTATGTCTTCTTCAATTCCCCCATTCTTGCTGATAACACTCCCCAAGAATACAAACTGATCAACCTCTTGCATGGCTTTTCCTTCAATTATAATTTCACCTTTCTGTCTGTTGTTAATGCGCATCAACTTGGTCTTCTCTTGACTAATCTTGAGGCTACTAGCTAAGCTGTTTCCTGCAGGGCATTTGTCTTTGCTTGTATATGCTCTAGTTTATCCGCAAGCAGAGCTAAGAGCACTAACTGCTTGATAATAAAATGCAAATGTACTTAAAATAAAACATTGCTTATCTTAGGAGGGGAAGTTGATGAAAATGAAACTCACTTTTTGCTGGGTGAAACAATCATCAGTTCTTGCATTGCAATCCACAGTTTAGGGTATGTCTACACTACATCCAGAGGGATGTAAATTAGACATACCGAAATTGCTAATGAAGCGGGGATTTAAATATCCCGCGCTTCATTAGAATAAAAATGGCCACCACTTTTTGCCGACGTGGCACTTTGCTGGCAAAAAGCAGCAGTCTAGAAAGGGATCGGTCAACAAGGGAAGCCTTTTCCGACCGATCCTGTAAACCTCGTTGCATGAGACATAAGCGATCAGTTGGAAAAGGCTTTCCTTGTTGACCGATCCCCATCTAGACTGATGCTTTTTGCCGGCAAAGTGCCGAGTCAGCAAAAAGCAGTGGCCATTTTTATTCTAATGACGCGGGATGTTTAAATTCCCGCTTCATTAGCAATTTTGGTATGTCTAATTTACATCTCTCTGGCGACAGAGGGATGTAGTCTAGACATACCCTTAGTGTCCATAGAACAGAAGCTGGGACTACAGGTGAAAGTAAGGTTTGCACTCCTATGCACAGCTTTGGCAAAAACTGGCTGACCTATGACAAAAGTAGGTCTTTAAAAAGCAGAGAACTATTTAAAGAGCTAGCAGCGAACCGGGTTGCAATAAAATAGTACCTGTAAGATATTTAAGTTGCTTTCACCGCTGGCTGGGACTAATTAGTAGTAAAAGTGTTCAAAATAGAAGTTCAGCCTCAAGGATGTATTTACCTCTTGGGAACTCACTTTTCAAAACTGGGGTCTAATGTTTGGTATAGTCTCGTAATTAAGTGCTAAATTCAGGTAAATCGTGGAGCCGAAATTAAGAATTTTGGTGACTCTGATGTAGGTGCCTAACATTAAGCATCCAAATCTGAAAGTTATTCTGGGTAATTTAGAAACAGGAAAGTTTAGAATTTTTGCAAATAATTCTTCTACCCATTGAGAACTCTGCATGCCACAGGTAGTGCAAGGACCATTGATGTGATAGCTTCTCATTTTTTGCTTCAGTAGACTCATTTTTTATTGAATAGCAGAGTAAATATTTAAGTAAAACTAGTGTAAACTGTTGGCAGGTATGCCATGCTAAGTAGCAGTCATTTACTTTTAAATAATTAAAAGTCAACATACAAGCACAGAATTCTTGTTTCCATGCGGAATACAGCACTGCAGCTTTGTCTACTCACTTTGCTCTTTGTGAGCCTGATTTAGTAGCAAACCATTTGGCCCAGCTCACTTTACAAAAAAGAAATTTTTAAAATTATCCTACCTTATTGAATGGTTTTAAGTGTTTTGGCTGAAAAGACCCATTATTTCTATGTAATGCTAAATTTATGCTACTTGATAAAAAAAAAAGAGTCCCTGATTTCCTTTGCATTATGCATAGCAGAAGTGTCAGGATGACTTTGATGGTGTTTAATTAAATATTTGGCAGTGTTTAATTAATTAAATATTTAAACATTAAATACTAAATATGATGTGATATCTGCTTGGTGGACATTATGTCTCAATAGCCATTAGCCGTTTAATAGAACTCAAATTGGCCCTAGAAGGCTCCCCCCAGCTAAGTGAGATCTTTTAAGTATAGGCACTTTTGGTTCCTCATTAATAAGTAACTGAGGCTGGATTCACACTATGCAGCCACACAGATAGCCCTATTAACTGAAATGTTAATGTCTCTAGCTGAGAGAAGGCTCTCTAGTCCTGACAGCAGAGGCTGTACTGAGAATAAACTAATGAGATGCGTTGCTTTTTAAAGTGATTTAGACCACAGCAAATTTCTCCTCCATCTCCCCGCATTATTAAAAATAGTAACATAAATGTTACTCTACATAAGCATTTGTGGCACTCCTTGCTAACCCAGCCTTCAGCAGGGACCTGCTGGACACCAGATGCACAATGGAACCCATTTGCAAGATTCACAAGGAAAGGGGTCTTTGTTAAAAGCTCTTCAGTGCCACCTGCTGGCCTATAATTAAAAGAGCCATGATTGGCGGACTCCTGCCCTTCACCTGCAATACAAGATGGAAGCTTGTGAGCAGAGAACAAAGATGTGAAGTTGTGTTGCTGCCTGTGCTCTCCCTCCCAGCACACACAAATACAACTTCCTGCTTATTTTTAGGTTGGCTTCAGGGAATTTTACACCAGTTACATGGTTTAGAATTTACCTACTTTTATACCTACTGCCAAAGCTATGCAAAATGGCTATTGCATAAATGAGAATCTGGCTTCATATTTCCACCACCTCCCATATTCTCCATAACCATTCACTACAGTTTTATCAAACCACTGAAGCACTGGCCTAGCTTTAAGCATAGGAATACTCCCAGAGAAGTCAACAGGACTGCTCTTGTACTTAAGCCGGTGCTCAAACATCTTGCTGAATCAAGGCATACCAAAAAGAGACAGACTCAGGCTTTCAAACTCTTATGATGTTTTCCTGATAGAAATTATATTTTACAGCTTGTGTGGTCTTGCATTTCCTATTTCATTATTGTCTATTCCCAAGACAACCACCTGTGGTGAGGATTTCATATTTTCCAGAGATATTTGTGGTAACATTTATCATTTTTGTCACTAAATCTGCATATTGAGCAACAATAGCATGTTATAAATTATGTTTCCTTCCCCACTGCAATTTCATCAACCCTGCTTGTGTGTCAATAATGTCATGAATGACTCATCTGGCATGGGGGAATCCTGGCTCCATACCAGGGTCTGCCCACCTTCTGAGCCCAGCATAAAGAATGTATTGGGCCAAATGTGTAGCCCCGGCACACTGCTCTACCAATCCCAAATCAACAAAATGGACTGTGGGGGGGCCCCACTATAAACTAGTGTAATTTAAAACACTACACATCAAGCTTACTCCCAGACAGGTCCTCGCAGGGTGCGTCTACACTGCACCATAGGTCGAAATAGTTTATTTTGAAATTTGGCATTGTCTACACAGCACTTATTTTGAAATAAATCACTATTACGAAACGTCCCTTACTTTGCGTGGAATGAGGTTTACAGGGACGCTAGATAGTGAGCCCATTATATTTTGAAATAATGGGTGTGCTCAAAAGATGCAGAATAGTGATTTCGGGATACCTCTCGTATCCCAAAATAGCGCTGCAGTGTAGACATAGCCTCAGAAAATAACAAAGTTCCAGGCCACCTTGAGTTTAGAGACCCCAGCCCAACCCCAGCTCCAAGTCCCCAACGTATCTAACTTTGCATCCATAGGATCATACTAAAACCAAAAGAATATATGAAAATGAACATTGAAGACATTTATTGATTAACAATTAAAATATTATATCAATAGTGTGTATATTAAAAATGTAATTTTAATTGTGAGTTTCCACAGCAAGCAAAAAACCTCATTTTAGGAATGCTTTTCTGGCTTTGTTGTGTGCAAACTCGTTTATAATTGAAGAACAATCTAATTTACGTGCAATATCACTGTTAATGTTAAGCACTGCGAGCCCAGTCAAACACTCTTGTCCCATTGTAGAATGATGTCAGTTCTTTACTTGTTTTAATATGTTGAATGTGCATTCACCTGAAGCCACTGATGCAGGGAGACTGACAAAAACATGTAATGCAATTGTGATATTAGGAAATACAGTCGACAGGCCAAGATTGAATATTTCATGAAGCAGTTCTTTTGGCTTGCAGTCTGATTAAAAGTTGGTGGAATATTTACATTTCAGGAAGACGATCTCATCACCGAGATCTCTTGAAATTTCACTCTTGTATCTTTTTTGAAACTATTCAGCCACTGAATATAGAACTTCATCACTTAGTTCCCTGAACTCCCAAAGGAATCCAAAAAGGACTGCTTGCCCTCTGTTGTGCTTCCCAGCCATATTTGATCCATTGTCATAGCCTTGGCCAACACAGACTTAAAAATTTAGTTTGAAGCCTTTCAGAATTTCTAATACACAAGCGGCAATTTCTTATCCACTTTTTCATGAAATTATCAAACAAAATGAATCATTCTTCCATTGAAACATTTGAACATCCTGCAATTTTAACATAGTGAACAATCAAGGTCATCTATTCTTTATGAAAACAGTCTGGAGCTGCATCAATAATAATTGAAATGTATTTTTCATGTTGTATCTCTTCAAGAATTGTTGTTTGCACAAATGTCCCACACAGCTCAATAAACTCGTTTTGCATTCTGGTAGACAAATACAAGGAGATTTTTCCAATTATTAGTTTCTGTGTTTATTTCACTGAGGAGTAAGTTTTCAATTGAATTGTCAGCTAGTGCTGCTCTACTTACTCATTTCCATATAACGTAGTTATCTTTATGTGATATTGAAGTTTCATGTGCAGATATTCGATCTTGCAACTTCCTTCAACCTCTACTAAAGCTCCAACCAGATGGATCAGACATTACTGATGTATTTGAAGTATTACAGTTAAAAATAGAACAGGGTACATGGTATAGAGCCTGCCTTTCCATGCTCTAGCAGAGCCAGTCTCTTGTGTAGATCTCTCCATTTGGAAGAGTTTTTGTAGGCAGACAAATGGTAAAAGCATGATTTTCATAATCTTTTTGTAGATTACCTGGAATCTGAAAAAAACTGACTTTGAGAAATGACTGCATCTGAGCAATATTGTTCTTATCAAGCAGTCCAATATCAGGTTCAGATGCCACTGTTGTTAGATTGTGTCCTGCGCTAGTCAGAAGTTCTTGCTCTTGCTGTGCAGCATCTCTGAGGTCCTCATTTTGTACCCGCACAGTCTCTAAAATGATTCTGCATCTAACCTTAGAGCTGGCATTTCTGTGTCTTGATTAATGACCTCCTCATTTTGAGGCAGTGGCATTGAAATGTCACATTTGGGTACAAAGTTTTCATCATCAGAACTGGAAGTGTCACTGTCTGTATGGTCAGTATCTAATGCCCGAGGCATCTTTTCTACAAGAAATGGTGTTATTGACTTTAAACTCTTAACTGCTGCTTCACTCTGTTGTCTTTAAAGGGGTTCTTTTAAAACACAGTAACACACAATAAATTAATTTGCTAAAGGCTATTGATTATACAAAATTTTAATTGCATATGCATTTCAATGAATATTATATAATAATGGTTTGAGGGTATTATTTACTACGGCTCTTACAGCCTTATTTCAAAGTCTTGAAATTTCATCTGCTAATATGTTCCCCTTATTAAATTCCTCTAATAACTGGTGCATTATTATGAATGTGAACACAGGGCAACTGCCAGATTAGAAATAAAGTTTATTAAACTAGAATTAAAAGTTTATTATCACAAAAAAGCCTTTAAAGGTTAATCTAAAACTGGACGAAGAGGTAGCTTACAGTAGAGCCTGATATGGTTATTGTATATGAAGACACACAAGAAAAAACAGGAATACGAAAATCTCCTACGCAGAGATAAACATCTAATTTAATGGTTAAACTCACCCTCAGGTGAAGCAAAATCACTTTACAGTAAGCGAATTAATTACGACTTTCAAAATCTCTAAACTACGCAAAGACTGTAAACAACGTTTCATAATGTAGAATCACTAATCACAGAACGTGACCAAAAAATCTGCAAAGGCCCAAGGTCCCACAATGATTTAAATCAATTTTTGTAGGCATATAGAGCTTCTTCTGTTGTCTCTGTTATAACTGCAAGGTGTATAATAAATGGAGATTACTTGGGAGAAAAATGTCAAAATCTGAAGCCCCTTTATCTCTTGAGGCCCGGACCAAATGGCTTCCCTGGACCCCCTCTGATAGGGCCTGCTCCCAGCAACTGGGGAAGGGGAAAACACAGAGGCGTTTTAAAGTCACCTTTGCCCCCCATCACCTTCAGCATTTTTTTAAGGCTTTAGGGCTAAGTTGGGTCCTTTGCATAGGCCTTCTGAAGGTCTTTTGCACTGGAGCAGAAAGGGAGGAGCCACATTCCAAGAAATCCGATCCTGAAGTTAGGCCTTATGCGCTTACCTGTGTTCTAAGTTTAGGACCAAATCCATTTTGCTGTCTGCCAGCAATGAGCCTGTCTGGTCTCTGTGTATCAACTGTTTGAATACAGTCTCCTTCTTGCTGCCAGCAGTTAGCATAGTGTTAATTTCTACATTTTAAAAGGACATTGATTTGTAGGATCCACAATTATCTCTGGGTTCACACTCTGTGGAATCAGTGCAATTAATAGTAGCTTGATGCATGCTTTCCAGGATACTATTCTTTTTTGAAATGTCACCAAAGACTCAATAAGGGAATAAATTCTTGTCTCAAAATTATGATGAATTTGACTCTCTAGAGCAGTGTTTCTGAAAGTGTACCGTGGAAACACTTTCAGAAACACTTTAACTGGCTGCCCTGGTTTGTTTAAGTACCAGCACTGCGGTCACAGAGCCTCGTGGCTCTTATTGGCTCCGTTTCATCCTTCGCAGCCAAGAAGAGCCACTGGAAGTGGCGTGGGCTGGGCCACCACTTCCCGCAGCTACCCTTGACTGCAAAGGACTAAACGAAGCTAATGGGAGCCGCCAGACTCCGTGGCTGCAACACCGGTACATAAACAAACCAGGGCGGCTAGTTAAAGTGTTTCTGAAGGTGTTTCCATGGTACACTTTCAGAAACACTGCTCTAGAGCCATCCCTGGGTTTCTCCCAGACTTTGCTGTTTATCGTCCTTTCCCCTCTCTCCCCAACATATGGACTCCTCTAATCTCATTGCATCTTTCCTAGAATTGGCCATTTTAGTTCATTTAAATATTGTTGTGTCTCCTTCTGGGATTGGCACATTGTGATGTACATAAATTTGTATAAAAATCAGATTCAAGTTTTCTATTGCAAAGCTCTCCTTCATGGAGCTATTTATAAAGGAATTGGCATCTCCTCTTCCCTCTCCTCCTGTAAGACTCACAAAATTCAGATTCAATTTTCTTCATTCAACCCCTGCCAGTTACTCCTGGATCCTGGCAATCTCAGTTTGACTTTTACTGATCAAAGTCTGGGCTACAGATCCTCTGCTGTCAATGCTCCCAATCTAGTACTCTGCTCCTGACATTATTTCCATACAAGCGCTTCTCCATATAAAGTTTAATATAATTTACTGTTTTCTGCACAGGAATCATTTGGCCAGTAAGGAGAATAGAATTCTAAAATATTTTTATTTGTGGCTTCGGGATTTCCAGCAACTGCCCTATGTCTGGGTCAAGAAAGTTGGATTCTAGATCAGAGCTATCTGGTAAAACCCATCATTTTACCTTTGTATTTCATCCATACCATCTGCCTGAGGTTCTTACAAGTTGCCATATCAATACTCTGGCAAAGGTTTAATCAGTCCTGCTGGTGAATTTCTGCTGAGCTAGAGCAATCCTCTGCCATCTTAGTCTGTGTAACCACCAGTTGCATCCTTTTACATTTCAAGAAACTGTAACACTGCCTGGAGCCATTGGGCTAGGCACTTTAAAGTCATCTAAAGAAGACAAACCATCAAACGTCAAACAGCACATTCGCTTTCTGAATTACTAGTTAGCTGCCAAGTGCAGATTTATTTTTCAATTTTAATGCATCTTGTTTTGCAGTGTCAAGTTGTCAGAAGAGTCAGTCTAAAGAATACAAAGCAAATATCAGTGCCGCACAAACTAATAATTCAGACAACTAGTTCCCACATTATCTGCACATCTTAAAGTGGGATGAGTGGGTCTGACTGCTTGAACTGCTAACAATCTGGTCCGCTCCCCTGGATTATGCTATCCCAGTCCTTTTTTGTGATAGTTTTTTGTGCTTGTTGCTCACTGTTAAAATTATTTTTTTTGAAAATTTATAAATATGTATTGGAAGGATGAGGGTGAAACAACTGCTGTTTCTTCTTTTAAAGAAAATTAAACATGACAAACTTAGTTATTCATGCAAACCATCAGCCTGTTATCTCTGATTATGCAGGATCCAAATGGTGAATATGAGTGAATGAGTGCATTCATCAAAGTAAACTGTCAGAGGCAGGAACACAGTTTTTAACCCATCCTTACCTATTTTCTTTTGTACTTATAATTCATTATTCTCAACAGGCAGTTCAGTTGCCTAATACTGAGAGTACCTATTTCTTTACAAGTGTAATTTAAAGGAGTTAATAACCTTGAGAAATTGGTGGAGAAAATCTGCACCTATCTGTTGCTTAAGCATCACTTCATCGTGCTATTATTATAAGCATGCACAGTCCAGAACATATGGTCTTTCAAGAACAGAAGCTGAAAACACAGTACATATGTATTCCTTCACACATGTATTCCTTCACACAGAGATCATTCAGAGAATATAAGTATTTTAGTAAGCTTCTCTATGTATGCATATATATGTACATGTGGGGGAAATAAGCAGAAATACATTTCACGGAGAAATAAAAAACACAGATTTATTTTCATCTCTGCTCCAACCTGGCCCATAGCAACAGTGAAAGCTTGGAATGTGTAAACTTGAGAAAACAAGAAATGTTTTATCAAATCATCAGAATTTATGAAAAGTGCCAAAGTTTACCCTCATTTTTTAATCAAGAAAACCCATTCCAGCTGGTAGTAAGATGTAAATTCAGCTCTGGATGATGACCTGTTGCAGCTTTTGCTGTTTGCAACTCTGATTTCAACAACAGGAAATAGATACAGGTGATAGAAAAAATGGCAGATGGTATTTGGGCAGTGGCTCATCACCCTGAGAAGGAGGAAGCAGACCTGGGTTAGAAAATCATGCAGGATGCATGCAGACATGATGGAGAGGATACAGCTAATGCAGATTTTTAATAGCTGCAGAATCCCCTGTGCTGAATAGTTCTAGATCTGGGGCTATAAGCACAGAATGGTGAGATCACTAATGTCAGATGCA
The DNA here is from genome assembly GCF_052426305.1 of Pelodiscus sinensis. NCBI lineage: Eukaryota > Metazoa > Chordata > Testudines > Trionychidae > Pelodiscus > Pelodiscus sinensis. The sequence goes on along the minus strand of NC_143063.1, from coordinate 26,173,461 downwards.
CCAGCAGTGTATGACACTAAGGTGGTTAGAGAATCAGGCTTTTAACTTTTTTGGACAAGAAGGTTCTTTCTTCACTCCCAATAAAATGGGTATCAAGAGGTGTCTTTTCCCACTGGGGACTCAACCCATCCTCTACTGCACTGGCCCATAGAGCTTCTCCCTGATTTCTGAGAACTTGGCAGAAGGTTTAATTACACACTGAGTAATGCAGCATGGTGGTAGAGTGTGTATTTGGCTGACTGAAGGCAAGAAGGCACCACCTACAAATTGTTTGAAGGCAAGTGTGTACAATGCCATTTGGGTTACTGGTTGGTACCTGCTATGGTGATCTACACCTGTGGTTCTCAATCAGCGATATATGTAGAGGTCTTCCCAGGGTACAGTAGCTCATCTAGGGTGTATCTACACAGCACCCTTTCCTCAAAATAAACTATGCAATTTGTGCTACACAAATTGTGTAGCTTATTCCAAGATTATTTTGAAATAGCTTTCTTTGAAATTTGGTGCTGTCTATAGTGCCAAATTTCAAAATATAGCACTATTCCAACAAGTCCCTTAACCCTCATGGAACGAGGGTTACAAGGATGCCAGAATAGCATACCCGTTATTTCAAAATACATTTTGAAATAATGGGTGCATTTAATGCTGCAGAATTGCTATTTTGGGATACTTTCAGTATCCCAAAATAGCCCCACTCTCTAGACATAGCCCTAGATATTTGCCTAGTTTTAGCACAGGCTACATAGAAAGCACAAGTGAAGTCAGTATAAATTAACATCTCATAGATAAAGATTTGTTTATTCAGCTCTATATACTATACAGTGAAATGTAAGTGCAATCTTTATATTCCAATTGATTAATTATATGGTAAAAATGAGAATGTAAACAATTTTTCAGTAGTAGCGAGCTGTGCCACATGTACTGTTAGATCTGATTTTGTAGGTTTTTATGTAAGGTGAAACTTGGGAGTACACAAGACAAGTCTGATTCTTGAAAGAGTTATAATAGTGTGGAACGATTGAGAGCTACTGAACTGCACAGTCTATCTGAGTATAAGGGAGCGAACTTGAACCAGGAAAGTGTCAAGGCCTGTGCTTACTCATAGGCCCACTACAAGTAACCCAGAAAAGCACCTTTGATCACTGGACCTGGGTCCAGGAGGCTGAGGGAAGAAAAGGATGATTTGCATGCTCCCATCCTTGCTTTGCAGGGGGATAAGAATGGAAATATAGTGCTGTGGAATAGTGTCATTCACTCATACTACACATCTCAATTTATCTAGTGCTATTATGAGACTGTATTAAAAGCTTTTGTTTAAACTTCCTGCCTCTTGATTGTTTTCCAAGCACTCACATGCTAATGGATCGTGTAACCAACTGCCCACATAAGAACAAAACAGACAGCCCAGCTGTCACTGCACAGAGTGTGCAAATGTTAAAAGGAGCAGAGAGGGCAAAGTAAACCAATAATAAAGTAAATTAGTGCAACATCACTGGTAATGGAACTGCACATCACCACTGTACTTGTTCTCCTTCCTCCACCATTGCATGGGAATGGTACGAATGGGAAACATCTATCCATGCACATTTACATACTTCCATTCCACGAGTGCATGGACTGGCTCATTTCCCACCCACAATTATCCTATGGCTCCAGAATGTAGTAATGTGGAACAGCATCTATTAGAGGTCGCTGTACGAGGGCAGTCAGCAGGTACTGGGGTCAGCTGCCTTGTGTCTATCAGGCTAAGCAGCATCTCGATCAGCTCCTTCAGTGGTTGGTCCTGCTCGCTCATCACCCTGTCATTTTTTCAGTGTACTCCATCTCATTCTTACCTCCATCTTCCTCTCCTGCTCCAGCATTTCTCTCTGCACTTCTATGTGATACTCTGATCTGTGGTCAAAGTCCTTCTGCGTGTCCTGTATCCAGTCATCCCTGAGCCTTATCCAAGAGATATTTCACTCCCTGATGACTCATTGGCAAATTCATGGAGAGTAGAACTATACACAACGTGTGATTTTTGGTTCATGAGAAATTTGGGGTGGGTTTTTTTTTTTTGAATTTCAGTTAATTCCACATCAGAATTAATCCAAAGTTGCCAAAACATTTCTGAGAAAAAAATAGTTTTTCATAACTGCAAAAACATTGAGGAGTCCTGTGGTACCTTAGGCTGTGTCCAGACTCAGGGTTTTTTTCGGGAAAAGTAGCCTTTTTCCGAAAAAACTTCCCCTGCGTCCAGACTCAAGCTGCGTTCTTTCGAAATTAAATTGAAAGAACGTGGCTTTTCTTTCGATGGCGGTAAACCTCATTTCACGAGGAAGAACGCCTTCTTTCGAAAGTTCCTCTTTCAAAAGAAGGCGTTCTTCAATGTAAATAGGGCTTCTTCGAAAGAGAGCATCCAGACTCACTGGATGCTTTCTTTCGAAAAAGCAAGCCGCTTTTTCGAAAGTTCAACGTGCAGTCTAGACGCTCTCTTTCGAAAGAGGCTCTTTCAAAAGTATCTTTCGAAAGAGCCTCTTTCGAAAGAGGCTTGCAGTCTAGACATAGCCTTAAAGACTAACATTTATATGAATATAAGCTTTTGTGGGTAAAACCCACTTCATCACTTGGATAGATCATATCCATTCGTTGGGTGAAAAAGGTAATCCTGCATTAGTACAAATGCATCCTTTTTAAGAGGCATGGGAACAATTTTTGGAATAGGGGTGCTGAGTAGCACAAACCCCCACCCCACCTCTATCCATGCCCTGCACATCAATATCGGTCACAGTACCCCACCCCCCGTAACTTTTCACAGGGCCTTTTGGCAGCTAGGTTTTAGGGGAGTGAAGGAGAAAATAGGCCCTATGAGCTACCCTCTTACCCTTGGTCTCTCCAAGTCAAAGGGAGTCTGTGTGAGTAATGTGTCGTGCTTCTGTCTATGCCCTACTTTTCTGTGGAGAGCTCAGAGGAGAATTCCTGTCTTCAAGGTCCTGTACCAGAGTCACAGACAGAGAGGTTTTCTATTCTTATGCACTAACCTTGTGTCATGCACATTTAATATTTCAGCTCCTTTATATAAAGAAAAGTCAATCATTCTGCCCCTGAAAAGCACTGACCTCTCCCTCTGCACCCCAGAGTTACCCATGTGAGTTGATGAAAATGGGTGGTCTAGCCTCCGTTTCATTTCTTATTAGTGTCCTATCCATTTTAACTGAATCTGAACTAGAACAGCCTCCACTTTTTATTGTGCATCACATACACTGGCTGCTTTCATCAATGTCCCTATTAAAGGAGACTCAGCACAGGATAAAATTATTTCAAGCACGCTTGTTTTAAATAACTGACAAGGCAAAAATAACATTTAGGCAAAAAGTCAATGTACCATAATGCTTAACTGGCAAGAACGTAACTGATTTGCCCTGCAGTTTCTGCTTGAACTATAACAGTTTGCAACAGAAACCAGGCTAGAGTACATGTTCGGAGAAAGAGGCCTATTCCACGCTGGCTGTGAGCATGCAACTCCCATTAGTGTTTTTTAATACCTTTGTCTTTATCTCAGGGTGCACACACACACTGGGAAGGGCTGATTACTGTTTAATGTGACACACTTGGATCATCTGTGCAAAATTTGCAAGTTAATTAATTGGTTACAAATCTTTTTTTTTAAGAACATTAACGTATTGAAATAGTACTTCCTGCTTGGGAGGCTGTCGATGCTGGCTTCCCACCTCCCACTGTCTCGTGCCTTGCGGGCTTTGCTTTCACCATTGATTCAGTTCGTGTTGGTGGAAGCAGAAGAGCAGAATTTTAAATCTTTAGTGACACTCACAGTAAGCCACTGTCCCTGCTGTGTTGTTGAAGACATGCAACACACAAGGAGTGTAATTGGCCAGGCGCTTTCAGGGTGGAGAGGACGGAAAGAGGCCTGTTTTGCAGTAGAAAAACCTCACTGTAATATAATATGACATTTTGGCACGGGAACAAATCCACACCATTATATTGCCCATGATTTACATGCTGGCTGAGACAGTTTGACAGTGAAATTTAATGTTATCCTTCTCCCTCATTGTTACAAAGTTATGATTTGAACACTGCATATGCATTCACAGTTTCCTTTCCATTCAAATAATCTTTCTGCCTTTCTTCTCTGACAAAGGTGACCATCAGTCCTGTTTTAACGGGACAGTATCTTATTTAAGCCTTCTTGCAGGTGTCCTGCCTTTAAAAAATGGGGGCAAATTGTCCCATATTTTCTGCTCCGGCACTCCCCCTGCTGGTCAGCTCTGATCTGTGGTGACCCCTCATTCCTCCCAACTTCCCAACACTCCTCAGGCTGAAGCCCTGATCTGTAGTGTCCCCCTCCCCACTCCCTGCCTTCTCCAACCCTCCTAGCTGTGAGTGGTGAGGCTCAAGCTAGGAGGGGCAGAGCTGAGTCCCACATGCTCAGTGCTCCCCATGGGAAAGAGAAGACTCCAGAGCCCGTGACCATCATTGCAGAGTGCTCTAGCAAGTGCAGTGCAGTCCTCGGGAGAGCACCTCAGCTCTTTGTCTCCCTGCCCCCTGCCAGGTCAGAGGCAGGAATCTGAGCCACAGGGCAGCTGCTGCCTGGCTGGTGCCATGGAACATACAGCAGTGGTGCTCCCTCCTCTGTTGCTGCTGCTGGTGCAGGGGGTTACAGCTACCTTTTACCTCACGGCCCCCTTTGCCCGCAAAATCAGTAAGAGCTGCATTGGTGAGGGATCCAGCTCCTGGGCTGGAAAAGACCCCAGGGAACAGGGGGACCCCAAAACCCACCTGGGATATAGCCTCTAGATACCCCTTTTCTGAACCTTCAGACAGTTTCCCCCAGCCACATACAGCCCCTAGCCAGCTCTTCCCTGCTCCCTGAGCTACCTGAAACTTCTGATATGCAGTGCAAATTTCTAAATCAACTGCTTGAGAAACATTCTCTTTGGCTATGTCTACACTATGGGGGTTTATCGGAAAAAGGGATGCAAATTGTGTTCCACAATTTCCGTCCCTTTTTACGATAGTTTTTTCAGAAGAGGCTTTTCTGAAATTTGGCCCGTCTATACTGGGCTAAATTTTAGGGAAAAAAACCCTCTTTCAGAAGAGCCCTTCTTCTTCGTGGGAGGAGGAAGGCAGGGCTTCCGAAAGAGCACGTCTGCTCTTCCACAAAAAAAGCAGAACAGACGTGTTCCCTGGACGTGGTGGAGTTTTTCTAGGAAAAATCCTGTAGTCTAGACCAGTGTTTCTCAAATTGTGCTCTGTGGAACCCTGGGGTGCCACGAAGTGAAAGTAAGGGCTGCACGAGAACTCGAGAACTCCCACTCTCCCTCCCCCATCTTAAAGGGACAGAGAGGAGCCGATGTAGTGTTAAAAGCTCCTACTTATGGTATTGTGTTACTTCTGGTAATTTTCAGGGCACTGAGTATGCGCAGATGCACTGAGCATGCTCAGCAGCTCTATTGAAGCCAGTGCCCGTCACCCTGCCCACACTAGCTAGAAGTTTTTGCTTACTATATATTAAAAGCATTTAAAAAGGAAGAAAAGTGTCTAAACAGAGGAGGTGGGTTAACAATGACTTGGCGCGGGGGTGAAGAGGCAGCATGCAGGGTTAGGATCAGTTCTGGGGCAAACTCCGGTCTGGTGGGGAGGGGGACACCAGGTAAACTGCAACACAGAGTGCAAATCCCCAGAACAGGCAGGGCAGGAGGGATAAAAACAATCTTACCAATGGGAATGAGGCACCAGTCAAAGGGTGTCTGTGACACGGGGGCTTTTTTATTTGCTTAAACATGTTTTTTTTTTAATCATTTATTCACCTCAGAGGCAATGAGCATGCTCAGTAGGGCTGAAAGCGTCTCTGCCCTTTGCCCGGCGCAAAGACGCTGGCTCATTCTTTGGTTCCTCCCTGCCAGCTTTCAGACACCTCCCCACTGCCACTCTGCATTTCCAAAGGGACCTTGTAGCAGCAGCAGCTGCTGGTCCTGCTTCTCTAGCTCAGCCCAAGAATCCTCCCCTGCCCCCCCGCTGCCACTCTGCATTTCTAAAGGGACCTAGCTGCTGTTGGCTGCTGCTAGGTCCCTTTGGAATGCAGAGTGGCAGCGGAGGTGGTGGTGGTGCTGTCAACCAGTAGTGCAATCACGTGTTTTATAACACTGGAAATCCACAAACTCACTGTGAGGGAGCATGGCTCAAGTGCGTGACTTTAATAATACAAGTTAACAGCACCTACATATAGAATTACATTACTGATACCAAAATTCCCCATGGATCATTGGCTAAAAGAAGGAACTTTAAAGAAAAAAGTGAGTACTTCAAACACCCGTGTTGTTACTGAAACCAGCAAGGAAGATACCGAGGCAGTTCAAGTTAATTATGAAAAATCACAGCCAAGTAATATGAAATGCAGATATTCCGAGGACTGTTATTAGGGCTTCCTTGAAATTTGAGTCTAAAAGTGTTCCATTGCCAAATAAAATTGGGAAACACTGGTCTAGACATAGCTTTAATGCAGGGGTGAGCAAAAGGGCCTCCACAGGGCCTGGGGGCGGGGAAGCGCCTGACGCTTCCTCCCGCACTGTGAGCAGCACGCAGAGCTTTGAAGCACCACGCGCTGCTTGCAGGGTGGGAGGAGAAGTCATGCACTCCCCTGCCCCCAAGCCCTGATTAGCCTGGGGGCAGAAGGAGCATGTGAAGTTTCCTCCGCCCTCCCCCCGGCCCTGTGAGGAGCGCACGGCACTTCAAAGTGCTGTATGCTTGAGAAGGGTGGGGGCAGGGCGAAGGAAGCTTCACGCAGCTCCCCTGCCCCTAGGCCAATCTGGGCCTGGGGATAGGGGAATGTGTGAAGCCTCTTCTCGCCCTGTCAGGGGTATGGGAGCCTAGTGGGAAGGGGAGGCAAAGGGGCTCCTCCACCTCCCAGACCAATTATGCCCAGAAGCATTATGGCCCTGCCCCTTCCGGATTAGGCCCCACCCCTTCCGGCCCAGGGTCACTTTAAAAAGTGGGCAAAATTATTGCACACCCCTGCTTTAGTGGAAAGTTTGTTAGGCTTTCTATAGACAATGCCAATAGAGGTTGTGTTAGTGCTAAACCCTCTGGGAAAAATGATGTATGGCAAAAACTGCAAGTCAAACTAGGGGAAGAGATCTTTGGTTTTGGTTGTGGAGCTGTCAGCAGACGGTCAGGGCAGTGTGTGCGTGTGTGTTATACCCAAGTCTTCAACTGCTGAGACAGAGTCTCGTTGCAGCGGGCAGCCTAGGAGGCTGGAGGGCACCCTGAAAAGTAGTTTAACGTCCGTGACTTTACTGCTAGGACCGAGGTCCCGTCGCAGAGGGTAGCCAAACAGGCTAACAGACGCCCCAGTGTGTACAGGAAGAGCTTATTACGCTTCAGATTTCAGCTGCTAGAATTTCATAATTCCTTCGCAGCGGGCAGCCTCGGGGAGACTGAGAAGCGCCCCAACTGAATTTTGCCACCTGGGTGTGACACAAATTCAAACGCCCAAGCTCTCCCTATATCTGTCCCTTTATGACCGGCTGAAATTCTTTTGTTTGTGTTCGGTTCGGGTACAGCAGCACGGGTTCAAGTCAGAAGCTTGACACGCACTGGCTTATTTATAGGAGAAAGAAAGAGAAAAGAAATAAAGAAACTTGGTTCAGTGTATATAGATATATATATTTTATAAGTGAATGAGGGCACCCCACTTGTTCCCAAAGTTTATAGCAAAATCACCTTACCAAAGGTGATTTACAATAGAAATGGAGCAGTTTGACTTTAAGAAAACTATAATAAAGTAACTAACTTACAACAGAGAGACAATTAGAGTGTACACATAAAGAAAAACACATTGCAGGTACAATTCTCACCCCTGCGTTCCAGACTTGGCGTGGCCAGCGTCTTTCTCTCAATCCCTCGGGAAGAAGTAGGGCGAGGTTGGGCGTCCCACGGACCTCGGGAGACAATCAATACCTGCCAGCAGGTGTAGGTGATTGGAGCTCAAATTGGGTGGGCAACTCAACCCTCTTTATACCCCTTGGGTCACATGGGCTTCTTCCTGGTCTTAAGTGGCCAATCAGGAAAAATGGCTTTGAATGCCAAGTTTCCCACGAAGGGTGCAAAGCATAATTCACACCTGGGAAGATGCAGACAATGGGCACCTCTGGTATGTGATGGGCGAAGATTCCTCTCCCGAGACAGTGCAGGCGTGTCAATTACTGATACTAGCCATCACGGCGACGGGAGGCCTCCCAGTCGTCAGCTAGCCCATTTACTGTCTGGTTTCTGTTTATGGTAGAATAAGGGACAGGCACCACACCTGCGTTCCCAGGGCATCAAAGGCTGACTGCCTTTCTCTTGCTCTCTGGGGGGGGGAAAACAAGATGGGGCTCGTGGAAAAACAAGATGGGGTTTTGTCTGGCTACATTCCACCCCCTTGACACGCCTCACTATGTCTCAGAACGCAAGATGGCGGTGATGCCAGCACCTTTTGCCCTTCTTGGAGGAAGCTAAAATCGCCCTATCGGCAGGGTCTGATCAGATAATTTTGGATCAAGGGATTGATTAGGATCGCTTCCCAACGCCATATATCGGACCTGTACAGAGGAGGTAGCAGTGTACACCAAACGCTTAACAATACATAGAAGCATGCAGCAAGCAATTACAACAAGTAAAACGGTTAATATAGTATTTACAATAGAGTGAAGGAATGGAGTTAACGAAAATCCTAGGTGTTGGGCTAGCCAATCTAGCCATGAGGCTTTTCCATCCTCAGTTACAGCATGTAGTACCTTAACAGCGCCCTTTATAGCGAGTACATCTTGTTCAATTTGTCCTGATTTATTTACATAGAAGCAGCAAGATTGGTTGATTACCGCACATACTCCCCCCTGTTGGGCCAAAACTGCATCCAAGGCTATTCTGTTCTGCAGGGCAAAACGGGCTACTGATTGAATTTGCTCGTTAAGCAAGCCCAGAGCATCTGCAGTGTGGTTGAGTGCCTGTTCTATTTGCCCAGATACATTTACTATTGCCTTCTCTAGCTCAGCTACTCCAAGCCAGGGCAGGAGCGCACGGACGAACTGGTGGAAGCCTGTGGGACGTATTATAAGGGGATTAGTGGAAAACCTTCGTGGTGACCGGTGTAAGAAGCTCCCAAGATTAGTAATACCAGGAGCCATAATGTGAGGGTGTACAGTGAGTCCCCCAGGGGCAGCGTGCCCCATTGAGCAGCGCCCCATCCAATTCAGTGGCAGATACTTGTAGGCTTTCTGCCCGCAAATGAAAAAGAGTCCTGGCTCCTCCTTCAGAATGGGGGAGTAGGGTCCCTTATACCACCCTGTTCCAGTGGGTCCTTTCTTTGGGGTATGGTGGGTAGCACAGTAACTATCATTAGCAGCTGTGCAATGTAAGGCAAGCAGCAAATCCTGTAGGACCTGGTCCGCTGCAAAAAGCTCTGTCCTAGCGCACTGGTTTGGGAGTAGGGTATTACTGGTTACCAGTGTGGGGTTGTATATTTGACCGGTGTTAGGAATTATGAATAATGACTGATTGTACCAGGCTTTTCCCTCCAGGTATTGGCTGAAGTTTAGGGGAATAATGGTGACATTGCTAGATAGTGGTGTGCCACTGTGGGAGATATTATATCCCCCGCACCTTAAGGGTTTTTGGTGGGTTGCACTGGGATAGACATCCCAGACCTTTAATTTCTTATTAAAACTTACTATGTGGGTGCACTGCTGATCCCCTAACCACCCGAGGTGAGGTCCTGTACCATTTTTGTTCTCAAAGCAGATGGGGTATACTTCCCTAGAGGTTCCTGTTATATACTCCAGAGGTTGACCCCATAGTGTAGGTTGCCATTGTCCATGCCACCCCCAAGTTCCCTTCCCAGAGTCATTTAAAAGTTTGTAGTCGCTGGAGCTGCTGTCATCAAACCAGGCTGGTCCCCACTTGAAAACGTTGCTCTTGTTCCACCAGTCATTTAAGTTTAAAGGGACAAATTCAACTCCCAGTCCTGTGGGGGAACCTAGCAGGGTACATATCCAGCAGTTTGTAGCATCGGCTGCAGAGGCAATAGTCTGGATAGCATTCCTGAGAGGGTGCTCTGGTACAGCGGAGATCGCAGTGATTAGGAGAAACAGCAAAGCTCGATCCGGAGTCATGCTGCGTCTTGAGTTGGGTAATGAGGTATTGTTCTCTTGTTAACTCCTTCCCTGCAACAAAACAAAAAGTCAGCCGGTCTTGGATACAATCCAAGCCTCAGAAATGGTTAGTGGCAGTTTGTTGGGGTTTGCAATAATCCAAACGCCCTTGTTTTTATAAGACTGAAGTACACAGGTATGTGTGCCCAGGCTGGGGTGTTTGACCACAACAGTATCCCCAGGGGCATATTTGGAGTCCGTTAGTGGTGTCCCTGGAGTCAGAGAGGCTTTCCTTGTTGGGAAAAATCCTTTGCTAATTGGGCTACCCGTAGGGGTTTGCCGATTGTTTAGCCGTTGAACCACGGCATCCAGTCTGCCTCCCCAGGTTCCCTCTGTAGGCTTAAGGTGGTATTTTAGCAGTCCATTCCATCTCTCAATTATGCCATTGGACTGAGGTCGGTATGGGAGGTGAAAGGTCCATTGGACTCCATTCTGGAGAGCCCACTCCTGGACAGGCTTGTTTTTAAAATGTGAGCCATTGTCAGATTGAATTTCCTGAGGTGTTGGGACAAGTGCAATTAGGCGATTCAGTCCCATAATTGTGGATAGTCCTGTTGCTAAACGAGTAGGGTAAGCGAACCCTATACCTGAGATGACTTCCACTCCTGTGAGAATGTATTTCCACCCTTGCCTGGTGGTGGACAATGGACCCACATAATCGATCTGCCAGGTCCCCCATAGCGTTTTCCCATCCCTTAGTTTGGCAAACCGTTGTCCTTCCGTGATATGCCTCCTGGTCTCAGCACATGTAGTGCAGGCTTGCACTAAATCCCTAGCCTGTTGGTGGGTGATGGGCCACCCCCTGATATGTGCCTGCCTCACCAGCTCCTCACTCCCCGTGTGTCCCAGATTTTCATGCAGCCAGATGTATAGGCGTTCCCAGTCCACCTGGGTAACAGAGATCTGTGCTGCTTCATCAGCTAGGTTATTCAATTGTGCAGTTGGGGTGTTATTCTTTTGGTGTGCTGACACATGTCCAATACTTAGGGGTTGCTGGGTGGCATGGTGGTATATCCACTTCCAGTACTCTAATCCCCATACGGATTTCCCTCCTATTTCCCAGTGGTTATTTTTCCAGTTAGTTATCCACTGGGTGGCTCCTGCCCATACAGCATAGGAGTCCGTATAGATAGTACTAGCACCTGCTTCACAAGCCAGCTTGATTGCTGCTAGTTCTGCAAGCTGAGCTGATCCGTCCACATCGGTGGTTAAGGGTGTGGTGGAATTGTCTGCTGGAACAGCTGCAGCCTTTCCTTTCCATCTCCCTTTAATCAATTTAGCACTACCGTCTGTGAACCACACTCCCTCAGGGTGAGATGGGTCAAATGCAGCGGCGTTTTGAATGGGAGAGGGCTGTGGGGGCAGGTGATATTCACTGGGCATTCCTACCCTCCACAGAGACTCCTTAATCATAGTGGGGTTCTGTGCGGAGTCTGCACCACCCACTCTGTAGTGTATGTACAGTGCCCATTTCTGGGTGGTCATTTTCTGTGCTACTCCTGGCGGCAGCTCCTTTCCTTCCAATATGGGCTTAATAATTGGAAGGGGAGTGTGTATGGTTATAGCGCGATTTTGTGTTAGCTCCTCAGTCTCCCTTAGAGCAGTATAGGCTGCCAGGAGCACTTTCTCATAGGGAGTGTAATTGGCTTGCGATCCCTGCCATGACTTTGAGCCGAATTGTATGGGGCGGCGGGGTGCAGTTTCACTCTCTTGCCATAGGGCATAAGACATTCCCGTAGCTCCTATGGTGAGATACACGTGGAATGGAGCATCGGGATGGATTGGACCCAGAGCTTGGTATGTGTGTATTTCGTTTATTAGCTGCCGCAGCGCTTCCTCATGTACAGGGGTCCATTCCCAAACAGAACTTTTCTTTAGCAGATTATACAGTGGTCGGGCAATTACAGCAAAACCGGGCACATGTTTTCGCCAAAACCCTAAAACTCCCAGAGTTTGCCTTAGTTGGGACTTGTCCCCAGGTGAAGGTGCCTGGCTCAGTTCCTGTACAGTGTCATCAGGCACAGACCTCCGCCCTCCCATCCAGACAGCACCCAGGAACTTCACCTCATGAGAGGGACCCTGGCACTTATCTGGGGGTAAAGCTAACCCAAGATTTTCTAAGGCAGTCTTTACTAAGTCCACAGCTTGCTGCACTTCTTCAGTAGTGTCCCCTCCTATTAGGATATCATCTATATATTGCAGCATTTGGATACTAGGTGGCATGGTTAAACCATCTAGGACCTTTGACAGTGCCCCATGGCAAATAGTGGGGGAATGTTTGAACCCTTGGGGCATACGTGTGAAAGTGTATTGGACACCCTTCCATGTAAAAGCAAATCTGTTCTGGTCTGCAGGCTGTAAAGGGACCATGAAAAACATGTCCTTTATATCTAGCACAGCTAGCCATTGCTTGTTCCAAGTTTGTATGGTATTTACAATGCTTGCTATGTTGGGGACTGCTGCTGTTAGCGGTCCTGTGTTACTGTTTAATTTTCTGTAATCAATTGTGAGCCTCCATTTACCATTAGGTTTCTTTACTGGCCATACCGGGGAGTTGTAAGGGGAGTGAGTGCGAATTAAGACTCCCCTTGTTTCCAGATCTTTAATTAGCTCAGTGACAGGCACTACAGCTTCAGCTGGGACATTGTATTGTTTTACATGAGTCACAGCTGATGGTGGGAGAGCAGGAGCTTGGGCTAGTAACCTGACACTATAAAGAGGAACTTTCCCCTCCTCCAGGATTGTTGTGCTGGGTTTGCAGCCAGCTCCGAATGCCCACCTTTCCCCACCAATGATTCCTTCCTTGCCCTTTAGGATGTCCATGCCCAGTATATTGGCATTCCCAAGTATTAACTCATGTTTCCTGGGCTGCTGGTAGGGGTTTAAAGGGATATCCAGTTTTACTTTGACCAGCGGGTAAGACACAATAGTGCCGTTTACTCCTGTAACCAAAACCTGCTTTCGGCCAGAAGGTGGAGGTCCAAGAAAGTTTTCTCTTTTAATCATGGATAATTGGGCTCCAGTGTCTACCAGGAAAGAGACAGCAGTCTTATCATTAACTGTTACTAAAATCCGGGGGTCGTTGTTAGGATTTTCTCTCTCTGCCTGCTCAAGTTTACTTATACAGAGAGAGATTGGACCCCCGCTTGTTAGTTTCCCTGGTCAATTTCAACAAGCGGCAGCAGCTCATGTAGTTGCTGCCTTAGCTGTGCATGAGGAGGGTCAGAGCTGATGTGGGGAGCACTAGGAGTTACTGCTGCTTTCTCCTGCTCAACTCCCTTTGAGGCAGCCAGAAGCTTTAGCTTATCGGTTGCCAGCCCATGTAATAGATCTCGGGTGAACCCTAGATCCAAGCACCGTTTCCACAATTTAGTCCTAAATTCCCTCTCCTGTGGTGTTACTTCGCGTCTAGGCCTAAAGCCTTCCTGCTTGCTTCTATAATCTCCTTTTAAATTCCGCACCTTAACTTTAACCTGCGGTGCCTCAGTTTCCCCAAATTCTCGGAGATCCCGCAGCATAAAATCAAATAAGTCTTGATAGGTCATGCGGTGGTCCTGAGCATGATTTCTTGTGGCTAGTGCTATAGCCTTATAGGATCCGGGAGCCCCTTTTAGCACTGGTCTTAAATCTCCTGTCACTACCTGTTGTTCCCATGGGCTCTCTTCCTGCCTCCCATTTTGGGGACCCCCTTGACGGAGCATAGCTATTATAGCAACAGTTTGTAGGGCTCCTCTAAGTTCATCCCCATTAATCCATGGGATGCTAGTGGGTTCACCTCTGTCAGCGTGGTGAATTCCCCGAGCCCATCTACAGGCAAAGGTCCAGATAGACTTTGGACCCTCCTGATTCCTGGGGCTAAGGAATACTCCTGCACCCAGATTTACCCTGCCACACTCCCGGGAGGACAGTTGGGTATGGCCAGCTCCTGTGTCCCATATCCTAGCTAGCCACTCTATCACCCCTTCCCCAGGTCTCTTGGCAAATTCGTCCTGGATCTTTCTCAACTCTGCAGGCTCATAACTGCGAGTAGTAATTCGGGTGGGTCGGGATTCTGTCCTTTTGCTAGTGGAGGGGTTATCTTCATCAACCTCACTCTCATCTTTCTCAGTTAGGTCCTTTTGGTATGTGATGATGGGTCTCATGTGGACAGGGGGATTCCCTAACTCAGGGGAGGTGGGACACTCATCATCGGAGGAGTCCCAGATGTCTCCATCCCAATCCTCCGGATCTACCCAGAGAGCAGCCTCTACTTTGGCTTGATTAATTTTTCGGGGCTTGCTCTCTAATCTCGCTCTCCTTTCTGCTCCCTCCCTTTTTTATTATTGGAGCAAGACGTTGTTCTAATTGGTGCACATCATTGCTCAGCAAGCGCGCCCGGGTGTCTAGGTTCTGGCAGCGCCGCTCTAGCTCATCCCTCTCCTTTTGTACCCTTTCAAGCTCTATTTCCAATTTTAAATGGCTTTTACATGCTGTTTGCAGGGCACTTTTAAATAGCCAAATGCATGCTCCTTTCCCCTTTCCCCTTTTCATTTTACAAGCAGTTCTCCAGTTACAGAACTGCAACCACAGTTCCTCAGGGTTTCCCCACTCCTCTTCTAACATTTCTTTATCCCATTTAGGGTCAGCCCAACCTTCCTGGGCGAAACTCTTTTCTACCTTGCTAAAATCAGTGACAGGCTTCATGCTGCTGTATTTTGAACCGATATCACAAATCCTGCCGACTACGCCAATTCTGTCAGCAGACGGTCAGGGCAGTGTGTGCGTGTGTGTTATACCCAAGTCTTCAACTGCTGAGACAGAGTCTCGTTGCAGCGGGCAGCCTAGGAGGCTGGAGGGCACCCTGAAAAGTAGTTTAACGTCCGTGACTTTACTGCTAGGACCGAGGTCCCGTCGCAGAGGGTAGCCAAACAGGCTAACAGACGCCCCAGTGTGTACAGGAAGAGCTTATTACGCTTCAGATTTCAGCTGCTAGAATTTCATAATTCCTTCGCAGCGGGCAGCCTCGGGGAGACTGAGAAGCGCCCCAACTGAATTTTGCCACCTGGGTGTGACACAAATTCAAACGCCCAAGCTCTCCCTATATCTGTCCCTTTATGACCGGCTGAAATTCTTTTGTTTGTGTTCGGTTCGGGTACAGCAGCACGGGTTCAAGTCAGAAGCTTGACACGCACTGGCTTATTTATAGGAGAAAGAAAGAGAAAAGAAATAAAGAAACTTGGTTCAGTGTATATAGATATATATATTTTATAAGTGAATGAGGGCACCCCACTTGTTCCCAAAGTTTATAGCAAAATCACCTTACCAAAGGTGATTTACAATAGAAATGGAGCAGTTTGACTTTAAGAAAACTATAATAAAGTAACTAACTTACAACAGAGAGACAATTAGAGTGTACACATAAAGAAAAACACATTGCAGGTACAATTCTCACCCCTGCGTTCCAGACTTGGCGTGGCCAGCGTCTTTCTCTCAATCCCTCGGGAAGAAGTAGGGCGAGGTTGGGCGTCCCACGGACCTCGGGAGACAATCAATACCTGCCAGCAGGTGTAGGTGATTGGAGCTCAAATTGGGTGGGCAACTCAACCCTCTTTATACCCCTTGGGTCACATGGGCTTCTTCCTGGTCTTAAGTGGCCAATCAGGAAAAATGGCTTTGAATGCCAAGTTTCCCACGAAGGGTGCAAAGCATAATTCACACCTGGGAAGATGCAGACAATGGGCACCTCTGGTATGTGATGGGCGAAGATTCCTCTCCCGAGACAGTGCAGGCGTGTCAATTACTGATACTAGCCATCACGGCGACGGGAGGCCTCCCAGTCGTCAGCTAGCCCATTTACTGTCTGGTTTCTGTTTATGGTAGAATAAGGGACAGGCACCACACCTGCGTTCCCAGGGCATCAAAGGCTGACTGCCTTTCTCTTGCTCTCTGGGGGGGGGAAAACAAGATGGGGGCTCGTGGAAAAACAAGATGGGGTTTTGTCTGGCTACAGGAGCTCACATCATTCATAACTGCCTGCAAACAGCACCTGACTGTCTTCCAGTTGTTTTGGAGTCCTTTGCTGTGAAAGTTTATAAATATTTTCATGTTTACACTGTTCGTGTTGAAGAACTGAAAGACTTCTACAGATTTGTCAACCTTGAGAATATTAAATTGCTAGAGCAAGGCAGCACACAATTCCTTTTTCTTGGACCAGTGCTAGACAGAATTTTGATGGGCATAAGGCATATTTTTTATCTCTAGACACATGCGCAACCTGTTCAAGAAAGTCTTCAGAGACCCTTGGAAAAAACTGTTGCTTGCTTTTGCTATAAAGCAAACAGCCACCTTTCCGAAGATAGTAGAGGCGATCAAGAAAAATGACTCATCATTTTTGACAGAAGTTGCTCTTCATATTCATACCCTTCAAAATGAATGAGACTCAGAGAAAGATTTGTCCCATCATACATAAAAACCATGCTGCAGTCTTTGGTTGAGTGTAAGGAAATTAAGGAACAGGAATTTTACAATTCTGTTGAGAATTTGTATTCAACATCTCTGAAGTAGTTGGAATGCTGGAAACCAGCCTTTGAATGCACACAAAAGCTTGAGTGGGCCCTGTTGAGAAGCATACCAGTGTGGAATAATACACAAAGCAATCTTGCCTTTGCCACACAAGAATTCCAACTGTAAGTTTGATAGATAACAATTGAATGGACAAATGCAAAACCAATAATATCCTGTCACATGTCTGACTTGAACAGTCAGGAAACACCCATTTCTGAAAGGTGGTGAGATGTTTTTCAAGAGACGGATAATAAGGCAGTAGATTAATCAGAGCTGGCAAAGGCAGTTGAGTTCATTTTGTGTTTGCCAGGCACCATAGACCCTGGTGAACGTGTCTTTTCACATGACAAATATAGTCCAAGAAGCAACATGCTGTGGAGAACAGCAAGAAGAGGACAAGCCAGGCACTTCTGAAGAGCAGTAACCACTTAATTGCCAGTATATATTTTTAATTATTTTACCTATTATTAGTTATAAGTATACAATAACAGGTGCACAGTCCACTTCATGATATTTTGAATGTTTGTACTGCATACACATTGTCTGAGTCATTGATTGATGTTGAACTCTCTTAAATTCAAGCAATTTTACTGGGTGTCCCATATTTGGCATGGGGAAATATGGTCACTCTGTGGCTATGTCTATACTGCAATGAGGAAGAACGGCTCTTGTGCAAAAGGGGGGGTTTGCGCAAAAAGGAGCTGTCTACACAGCTCTTTTTTGCATAACAACCTCTTGCGCAAAAGGGATCCAAAGAGGAAATACAAATGTGTACGTAACATATGCAAATGAGTGCTCCATTTGCATTTCCTCCTGGGGAAGAGCCTTGCAGTATAGATGTAGCTTATCTCTGACTCATTTGCAAGGTGCTCACTGATGATCTTCATGTTAATTTATAATTACCAATAGATAAGGATAACATGATTTCTGAACTGTATTTTTGTGCGCATGCTACTACTTGATTGGCATATTTCACATTTTTGACTGAACTGAAATCATTTGAAATTGAAGCAGATCCTGGCAGACAACTTTCAAAGCTTACAACACTTTAAAGTGTGTTAAGAATTGCACTTTAAACATAGCAAACCACTGCAACGTTCTATGCACCTGTGACTGGAACAGACTGAAAAACACTTCACTCCTTTTCACCATAGACATATGCTATATAGGTCTCTTATTAGCTATTATAATTCGATGTAATGATGTCACAGAGTACTTAAGCATGCTATTAACACAGTAATCTACTTTATAATTGAGAGAGTTTGTGAACGAGCAAGCGAATCTGTTTGTCTGTTTTTCTACCATTTGTTCAAGAAATCCTCCTGAATGATAAGAAGTAGGACCACCAAATTTGGTATGTAGCTTCCTCTTATCATAATTTAACCCAAGGTCCAGGTTTGGCTGTGCCAAGACAATAGGATATGCCTGGAATGCAATTTTTTTTTTATAGTACAGAAAGGGAAGGGCTGCTGGTAGGGACAGTTATACTGTGTAATGACCACAGGGGTGCAGCAAGTGGCCAGAGACGGGGACCAGGACCACTCTAACCTCACTGGGGAAACAGGAGGCAAGGGCAGATGTAAGCTTCCTACCCACCACCCAGGCAGCAAGGGCCCTGCTGTGGCCAGCCCCAGGAATCCACCCCCTGGCCTGCACAGCCCCTTGCCGTGGCCAACTCTGGGGAGATGCCACCCAACCAGCACATCTTTCACTGGTTCCTGCACTTTCCTACCTTTGCCCCCTGCTCTGAGCCCTCCACACTTTCAAACCCTGACTCCTGAACCGCCCGCACATCCCCAGCCCTGAAGTACCTGAGCAATGTTGAGTAAATCTTCTAGTTCTTTACATATTGTATTTGAGCCAAGGACCTCACAGCACTTTACAGATATTCACTAAATAACGCACAAAAGCGCTATATCTATGTTTGTAGAGAAAAGGAGTTCTGTTGTGAGCTAGAACCCTGACTCTCTGGTTAGCTTTTGAAAAGTCTCTTTAAATTTGTGTGACTCGTTTTAAAAATGGTAACATTAATCTACATTACTCTAAGGTAATCTGAGTCACTAAGAATTAAAAAGTTTTAAAAAGCTAACCAGAGTCAGGGCATAATTCAGAATAGAACTCAGGAGTACCAGTCAACGTTCAACTGTTCTCTCAGAAAATGCTACCTCTATGACAAAGTGATTATGAACAGTGTGTTTCATTAATAAATGGATTATTATTGGAATCTCGTAGATAAAGCCATTCATCTTTTAAGGCCCGTTGGAAATGGAGTAGCTGATGCATACCAAGACACACAGAGAGACAAACAATTTACATGAGTACAGGTGACCAGAGAGATAGAAGCTAAATGGAAAGGTAATTATTTACCTGGTAAACAGCTCTTTATCATTCAGAAGATGTGTGCATATTCCAAAACAGGTGAGATTTTCAAAAGTATGTGAGTGAATTATATAGCCAACTCCTATTGACTTTCAATTGCTTTTGAAAACTCCAACAATACTCAAGTGTCCAGTCTGGTTATTTGTATGAAAAATTACCTGAGTTGCATGTACAACGGCAAAAATTGTATTTGAAAAATAAGCACACAATTGCATGCTTAAATTATTTGGTCATCTGACTCTATAGTCTTTTGCAATGATTGAAGGGAAGAGAAATATTCTTTAGGCCTGATATCTAGCAAGTGCTCTGATGGGTACAATATAAGGGCCTGATTAAGATATAATAGAGAATCAATAATGAAATAAATGAAGTTGGGTCGCACATCTTATTTTACTAATACTCCTTGTAGAAGCGTTCTGAAATGGGTTGTGGTATGAAAGTTGTGTGAGGCTCACAGCTAGACAGAATACAAAGCACCATATGTGAACTTCTCTCAGATTATACAGAAATCGGCAATAGTCAGTAAATGGATATTCCTTTCATTCTGAACAGATCATTCACTCCATCATCTTATTTAGTTATTGATTCTTTTCCCAGAGTGACAGATTATGTAACTGGCATCAGTCAGGCAATCATTGTACAGACATTGACACAATTACAATTTCTATGTCATTAGAAAATACCAATAAAAAAGACCAGAGGTATGTTAAAGTGCAGTTGGAAATGCTGGCTGTATGCATATGGAGAGATTAGGAGGTTCCAAAAAAACCCACCAAAAAATAAAATAAATAAAAGGTCAGGCTGTACACACGGTCAGCGCTCACCAAAAACACTTTCAGAGTATGAATATGCATCCTATCTACAGCAAAAGAGACTGTCTTCATCAGTTATGCCAAACATGCAGACTAGCAACAATGCTGTGGAAATGGCTTTGCTGAGTCACAACATGTTCTTATAAGATATCAGGCTTTGTAAGTAAGCAAAAATATTTAGCTGTCTGTTTGCTTTAAACAATTATGTCAGCTTTGTAAGTAAAATACATTCCCTCACTTGACCTCCCCACAACAGCTAGGTGGAACAGCCTTTCACTGTCTCTTAGCTATGTCTACACTATAGTTTCTGTCCACAGAATTTATATTGTTCAGGGGCGGGAATAAACCACTGAGCAATGTAAATAATACTGACATAAGTGTTGGTGTAGACAGCATTACATCAGTGGGAGAGCTTCGCTCACCAACCTATTTCTGCTGCTCTCACAAAGGTGGTTTTATTATGCTAATAGAAGAGCTGATGGGAAAGCTTCACCAGACATGCAGGTGTACCAATGCAGTGCTGTACATTTAGTCGTGCCGTTAGTTTAATACCGATCACCTGGGGCAGCTGGAGATTTGTGACAGGAAAGGAATGAGGAGTGCAGAAGGACAAGAGTATAGCATATGGATCCACCAGGGATGTGAAGGCTTATTGCAGTGGAGAGGAAAGCCTACAAGGCATATTATTAATTTGTACTACACTGGCACGCAAGGACTCAAGAAAGATCAGGGCCCATTTGTGTTAGGTACTGTACATGACACACAGTAAGAGAGCCTCTGCCCAGAATGGTTTGCTACCAAAAGGCCAGAGTTTCAGACATGTTCAGCATTTAGCAGCTCCCATTGTTCCCAATAGAATTTTCAGCATTTTTGCAAAGCTGGCATCTTTATAAAAGCCCTGATTACAATAGTAAAATTCACATGGTTGTACCTACTTCAGTATAACTATATGGCTGGAAGTTTCTCTAATGTAAACAAGACCTTTGGCGCCTAAAAGAGACCGAACTATTCTGAAACAAAGGTACCTAAAAGTAAGCCCCTAAAAAGACAATACAAAGGTTGAGTGAAAAACAGTCATTATAATCCACACTTTACAGGGGTTCTGACGCAGAAGGAAATTAAGTTACTTATCTATGATCTAATGGGAAGTTGGTAGAAGAGCTAGAAATTGAACTGCCATCCAAAGGGTACCAAGTCCAGTACGTTAAGCACAAAACCATTCTTGCAATCACTAGAAGAAAATAGTCTTAGATGCTGAAACAGACTATCATCATTTGTAAGAACAAAATGATCAACTCGCACCACATCAATATTAGAAGAGTGTCTTGATAAAAGCAAAGGCATTCTTATGCAATGATTAGTCATCCTGGGGAATTCATCAGTTCGGAGCATTGCCTCTTTTCAACGTATAACAAACTACTCTCCAAGGGCAGCCATTTGAAATGTCTGGTTCTAATCAGTCCCAGTTAGAAAGAGCTGAGAAGTAAGGGACTTCAAATACAAACATACTGATTCACAGCTACATACCAAGGATTATTAATACATTTTTAAGGATATACAAAGATGATAAATTAACTGCTTTAGAGTAACCTACTGTTTTACACATATAGTCTCCAGAAGTTTAGTGTCTCATTTTTCAGTTCCTACTTGGAATGCAGTACCTTAACTGATCTGAATCAATAGCTTTAATAAGTAGTTTATAGTTTATAATTACACAAGTTTATAGTTACACAAGGTGCATCAACAGGGATGAAAATTGGGTGCAAAATTCTCCCTCAGTACAGCTCCATCAATGCAAACTGGAGTGGAAGCTGTAACACAGACAAAGCCTATCCCACTCCACCCCACCCCTCTGGAGCAGAAGGGGGCAATTAGGCTGTCCCAAAATGATCAGAAGAAGGAAAGATATATTGGTTGGTCCGTCTCTGTGCATGTCTGAGAGAGAAGGACACATGGGGTTGGCCCACAGCTAATTTGTATGGGCACAGAAGGCATGTGGGATGACCATGAGTGTGAGTTTGATGGGGAGACATATGGTTCAACACACTGTGCATGTGGGTGAGGGGTCCAGAAGAGTCACCTGTGGGGGAGCGGGGCATGTGGAATATGGAAAAGTGGGCTCATATCTCTCAAGTATACTCACATTGTTTGCTTCATGGTTTAAAGGCATAGAATAATTTTCCACTCCTGCAAGACAAGACCTTATTCATTACCTTGGCCCAATACAGAATAAAGCTAATACCTCAAGAAACTATTTTGCAGACACATGGAGGCATTCTGAAAACAAAGGACAACTGGCAACCCTACAGTGATCTAACTACAGGTTGAATCTCCCTGGTCTGGCACTCTCAGAACCTGACTAGTCCCAGATAAGGGAGTGTGTCAGACCAGGGGAGGTCATTTCTGGCCCTCCTGCTGCCAGCCCTGCCCCTACCCCACAAGGCTTCCCAGCTTCCTCAGGCAGCCCTGCTGGACTGTGCGCTGGGCTTCCTGTGCCCTCCAGCAACCCACCTGAGCCATGCACCAGGCTTCCTGCCTCCCGGCCCCCTCCCAGGTGGCAGCACAGAAGCTTACTGGCTCCTGCCCCCCTCAGACAGCGCAGCTGGGCCATGCATTGGGCTCCCCCTCACATCCACAACCCAACTGGGATGCATGCCGGGCTCCTGGCCACTCTCTGCATCACACTAGGCTCCCTCACACCCCCTTGCAGCGTGTCAGAATTCTCTGATACTGGAACATCAGTGATCCGATGTTACCAGCCCAGAGAGTCCCAGTTGTAAGAGGTGCAACCTATAACAGAAAACACTTCATTACTTTATATTGTAACATTATAATTCACCAGAGCAAGCCTCAAGCAAAGGCCCAGAACTCTTCTTCCCTTCAGCAGAGCATTCTGGGCTTCTAATTTGTAATACAGAGCTTTCCAAACCAATCCCTTCAAGCCCAGACCATCCTCTTCTTTATTTATGATGCCTGTCCCCGTACAAAACTACGGCTGTTGTCCGCTGCCAGGATCTTTGCTGCAGTGACTGCCATTCCATTCCACTAAAGACCTCTGCTGGCCCCTGCTCTGACAACCTTCCACTAGGACTGAGTAAAAGATTCCTTTTAAATCATGCAAAACAATATCCCACAATTAAGCTCTTTCAATATAAATCACAATTTAAAGCAGCCCCCACATGTGAGCACATTGGAAACTTTTGCTAGTCACCATTGGAAGCCTCCAGCCTGTCCGCATTTCCCTTTGAAGCCTGCCTGCTGGCGGGTCACTTGCAATTACAATTCTTTTCAATGTCCTTTGTTTTTTCATTTAAAAAGACTGAGAGGAATTTTAAAATAAATCCCTCATCCATCAGATTTATTAAATGCAATTTCTGAGGTAAAGTCAGCTTCAGCTGTGCTCTATCAGCACGTCTACACAGCAGGGCAAAAGCTGAATTAAGATACGCAACTTCAGCTATGTCAATGGCGTAGCTGATGTCGAAATAGCTTAATTCAGTTTTGGCGCTGTCTACGCAGTAGGAAGTGGAAGGAAGAACACTCTCCCTTCCACTTCCCTTACTCCTTGTGAAACAAGGGGTACAGGAGTTGGAATAAGAAGTCCTCCATCTTGACATTATTTCGAAATAATGGCTTGCTGTGTAGATGCACGTTTTATTTTGAAATAACTTCAGTAGCCAAAGAGACCACACAGACAGCTGCAGCTATGAATGAACTGTTGGAATTCACAACTGACATGCTCTAATTTCAGCTTAAGGGGATGATCCCACACTGAAGTCAATGGGGCTGCTTATAGGCTTAAACTTAAGTGCAAGCTTAAGTGCTTCACTAGATCAGAATCAGAGTACTCTGCACCCCACAGGATGAAACCCTAATTGCACATTTGGATTTGCGGGTGAGTATGTGCTGCTTCGTTATCCATGGGTGCACATATTTCTCATGCTTCTTTATATGAAGCTGACATTATTATTTGAATTAATGTAACGTGCCTGTTAACTTTGTGCAAAGCTAGAATCAGAACAGATTTCCTGTCCTTCTCCTGGGATATGTTGGTAACTAAAGAGCGAATAATAGGAAATGTTAGATTGAAAGATTGGAATTATTTTTCCATGGCATGGGGGGGATCCGGGCAGGAAAAAACAATGACATTTGTGGATAAAAGATGTGCTGATGAGCAGCATGGATACACTGTTTTTCTGTGATAACAGTCACATGTCATTCACACTAGAAAAGGTAGGATGAGAGAAGGGGACATAGGGTGAAATTCTTGTCCTACTGAAGTCAATGGCAAAACTCCCATTAATTTCCACAGGATCAAGATTTCATCCATTTCATCATAATTTTTCCCATAGAAGAAGTTTCAACTCTTTTCAACTCTAAGGTTATGTCTACACTCGCGGTTTCTTGTGCGAGTAATATGCAAATGAGGCTAAGCTGATTAGTGAGACCCCTGGGGATCCTCTTTTAAGGTGGAGGAACACCTTCCAATTTACTCTTTCCTGCTCACACCTCCAAAAAGACAGCCAATTGCAATGTGGCCACTTCACAAGAAACTGAACTGTGCTGTCCAACTTATTGTGTATAAACTACCAAAGCACTATCAAATGGTAAAGACTTTCTGTCATTATTCATCATACCTAAGTCTGAAATAACAAGCTATAGGCAGAAAACATTTTTAAGCTATTTGACTAGCCCTCTGAGCCAATCAACACTCCTGGTCAGCTGCTTTTAGTATGAACAACCTCTGCAAAGAAAAGTGTATCAAAATAAAATAATACATGATTATCTTTGGTGTGTGTGAAAATTTGGGCAATTCTGAAAAAAACCCAGTTGGACTTAAATTCAGCTTTAGCTACTGCAGGGAGAGCTTACAAAATGTATTGAGAAAATAAATAGTCAATTTGCTGAAATTTAACCATAATAGTGGATTAATGTTTAATCTATTAACATTCAAATACATTAATTACTTAAACGGAGTTTTGGACCCTTCTTGGTATATTTTCTTCATAACAAATAAATAGACTATATGCTTTTCAGACATTGGATTTGCTTTTTCTTTCATTATAAGCAAAAATGATGTTTGGCCACTCAGCCTCTCTCAGGACAAATGTCATCATTCATCTTGTAGAGGCAATGAAAAATTAAAGGAAATGCTAGATGCCAACATTAAACGTCAAAAAATGATTTTAAGTGATTACTAATATGCTGGTGGGTGGGCATTTTATTCATAAAATCCCTTTTAAGCATATTCATCTGGGAATATTCAATTTTATTATGTAGAACAATATGGCATTAACATGCTAGCTCCTATTTAATGCTTTGGTTCATAGCAACAAAGATACCAATGGGAAATCATTAAACCAATATGTGATTTTTTGCAGTATAATAGGTCTATGTTTGGAACATTGGAAAAAACTCACTGAGCTCAAACTGACAGAAAAATTGCAATGATCAGGCAAAGTACAGCAACATTGTAAGTATTAACAGATTTCAGAAAGTGATTTTATGTTAATTCAAATGTTAATGTTGTCCACAGCAGTTGAAAGGAATGCAAGTCTGCGAGACGAGATAGATAGTGTAGTCAATAAAAAAGCAAAGGGCACACAAAAGGCTAGCTTTTTGTTGCAGGTGGGTGAGTTTTATTAATTATATTTCTTTTAGAAATGTAATAAGAACATGCCAGTAATCTACACAGAATGTATTTAATTGATGTTAATGATTTCACTGTTCCATTGTTTTTGCTGGTAGAATCTCTCCATGCCCACTCCAGCCAAAATTCTCCCAGAGAGGTCTGGAGAATCCTTGCTTTTTAACACTCTTTTCTCTTGGGCTTTATGCGCCCAGTTAAGTCACTGAGGTCATGTCTAAACTACACTTATTTTGAAATAACTCCTGAAATAACTATTTCAGAATAGCATGTCCACACCACAGGAAAGCCTTGAAATTAGTTCCAGGCAGGCTCCCTTAATGTAGATGTGCTACCTTTATTTAGAGACCCAGGAAGCATTGGGAGTAATAACTTCGAATGACTCTGAGGAGTAGTTATTTCAAAATAGCAGTGGAGCATCCACACTGCTGCTATTTCAAAATAACTGTTTTAAAATAAGCATTATTCTTTGTGGAAAGCAGAAGTTATTATTTTGAAATAACCAGCCTCTTATTTCAAAATAACAGGCTTGGTAGGGTGGATGCTCTGCTTGTTATTTTGAAATCAGGTGAGTTATTTTGAAATAACTCCCTCGTGTAGACCAGGGCTGAGTTTTGCCATCAAGTTTATATATTCATACCACTTCCATACTCCCTTCTTTCATACAAGTCCTCTGACAACTACTGCCTCCAACCTGCTTTCTGAATGTTAGAATCACTCACTTACCATTGGGCCAACAGACTTGCTGGGCCCCTGAGCAAGGGGCAAGCACCTCACTCCTGGAAAGGGTGGTGCTGGGAGCAGCCAGATCTCTGCATCACCTGGAGAGTGCAACCTCCCACCCTCCCCTACCCTGCTGTCAGAGCCATTTAAGCTAAGCTTTATACTGCAGAGCCCACAGTCCATGGAACTGCTGAGATTTTCAATGGTTACAGAGTTACCCTATTACACAATTTTTAACATCCTTACTTGGACATTCTTTTGAGGCCATTCAAACTTACTGGAAGCTCAAAAATATTAGACTACTGATAAACACGTAGAAGGTTAATGTCATATAAAAACTATTACCTATTTAACCCATCGCTCCAGTGCTGGGGGAGGGGGGAAAGGGGAGACTCTGAGGTGGTGGGCTGACACTGGGGGGCCCTGGGCCGAGGAGCTGCCACTGGAGGGGCTCTAGGGATGGAGCTAATATTGGGGATTGAGAGCTGGCACTAGGGGAGATCCTGGAGAGGGCTGGGTGCAGTGGGGCTCTGGAAACAGGAGACTGGCACTGGTGGGGGTCCGGTGGTGGGGGGGCTTTAAAGGCAGGGGGCTGGCACTGAGGCATTTGAGATGGGGGATTGGCACTGAGGGTGGTTGGGTGCAGGGGAGTCCTGGGTCAGTGGAAAGGTTGGGGGGGAGGCTCTAGGGGGTTACAGCTGGCACTAGGGGGCTCTGAGGGTCAACGCTTTTGGTGGACTGGTAACATTTTATTTGCATATTCATTATTTGCATAACAAATATGCAAATAAAATGTTATCAGTCCGCCAGAAATTTGTGAATGGGTATGCTGGTCCTCGGTATAAAAAAGGCTGGGAACCATGGGCCTAGATAGGATAGTTTTACTGTGCTTACATGCCTAGAATTTGTGGGGTTTGCTGACTGAACCGTATCAGCACTTTGACTGGATGCAGATGGCGTGCACAACTCTCAGGGTGCGTCTACACAGTAGCACGTACCTTGAAATAAGCTATGGAATTTGAGCTATTCAAATTGCAGAGCTTTTGAAATAGCTTATTTTGAAATTTAGCGCTATTTACACCACGCTAAATTTTGAAATAAATTGTTATACTGGTGTCCTTCCTAATCCTCATGCAATAAGGTTCACGGGAAGCCAGAATAAGAAGCCCGTTATTTCGAATGTATTTATCCCAAAATAGCGCCACTG
Source organism: Pelodiscus sinensis (assembly GCF_052426305.1). NCBI lineage: Eukaryota > Metazoa > Chordata > Testudines > Trionychidae > Pelodiscus > Pelodiscus sinensis. The sequence continues at coordinate 26,145,963 of NC_143063.1, read as the reverse complement.
TGGACACAACCTCACAATCAATGCTGTGTACAATCAACGTGCACGTCATTTCACATGTCCTTGCTTTAGTGCATGTCATTTTAATAATACTGGTAGGAAAAAAGGTTACATTTATGGAAACAAGCAGAATCTGGCAACCCTGCACATAGGTATTGCCATATCAGTAAAGAAAGTATCTTGTGGGCTACACATAGAACCCTGTTGGACCACGTACAGACCTGGAGCTGTAGGGTGCACACCACTGTTCTAAATTTTTGTAAAACATGCAAGTGAAAAACAACATGAGTATGAGGGTTATTAAAACAGCATACAGCAGTAACCACCTTTCCAGGATATTGTTCCGCTTTCAACAGGCTGATTTTTCTGTAACTTTTGTTTTCTTGCACGGCCAAGGGCAGCTAATGAACATTGTGCAAGAAACTAATTTTGGCCTGAAGTGGGGAGGTGGGGGGGCGGCAGAGGAGCAGGAGGAAGGAGGGGAGACAAGTCATGGAATGTCTAAGTTTTTCTTCTATTTACACAGCAAATAAAAGAATTAGCTTCTACAACAGAGAAATACCTGTGATATTGAGCAATGTGTACATGGCCTTTGTTTGTAGTGGTTGAAGCCTGATTTCTGTGACAATTTCCTGAAATACTTTCCTTTTCGGGGATGAATAAAACATTTGATATTGTTAATTAAGAGGTGAAACTTACGTTAAACACATTCAAGGCAGCAAGCATAATTCACTTCTTTACCAAGAGGTGGGTGTAGTTTGTGTCACCCTTGTCTTTTAAATCTCAATTTGTACAAATAACCCTACCATTTTACTTTTATAGCTCATGAGAACTCATTTTTGGCCCAATAGTGAGGGTTTTTTTAAGGCTTTTTATAAAAGTTCAGATCTCTTGAAATACTCCCATGAAGATTTTTTTTTCAAATTGAAGTGAAAGTTATTTTTAAGCATTTCAACATTCCCTTAGTGCATTTTCATTGCAAACGTTGCAGGCCAGAGAGGAAAAAAGTGTAACTGACTTACATTATAGAATGTATAACAAGTAGTTCTGTAACAATGACAAAGCAACAAATGTGATCAGGTAGTCAAAGTTTATACTTTTATATCTTTTGGAAAATATGAGAGCTAAATAAAAGTTGGACAGGACAGCCTTGGTCCGGCACCCTTGGGACCTGACAAGTCCTGAACAAGGGGATTTGCCAGAGCAGGAGAGGTCCTCTGCCACCAGTCCCCAATCCCACCGCCAGCTCCTCTTCTGGCCCTAGCTGGTTATCCTGCCACTGGCTCCTCTCAACTGCCACACAGCCACAGACCCAGATCCCCTGCTGGACTGCTGCATGACCCCATCAGGCACGAGTACCAGCTGCTAGCCCTTCTGGTGCCTGACTCCCAGTCACCCAGGCTTTTTGGCCTGGGACCATCTGTGGTCCCGGATCATGGATGCTGCCAGAGTCTCCCAGTTTAGGGAGGTACAATCTGTACAGGGTCTGATTTTAAGATTCATACCCCTCTCACCCAGCCCAACATTACAGACTTACTCTTTATCTGCACAATTCAAATAGTGGAAGGTATCAGATGCTAGTTTCGAGCCTCAGAGCAGAGGACTTCCATACCCCTTCTACCTAAGCAGCAGTGGGTTTTTTAACTCAGTGAGCAGATATTTGTGAACTGAAATTTCTACAGAAAGATGAAAAATAGGTCCACATAAGCTGTGTCCACTGGAGAAAGAAATGATAGTCACATTCTATTGCCCCAAAGCCCCAGGCAATCACAGTAACTTCATTGAAATTGCACGAAGCACAAGTCAGGCCATAAGCCAGCCCTTCACACATTTCTTTCCCTTAAGCAGGGCAGTGGAAACCCCCGGACAGATTTCCCTCCACAAGCATGTGTGCCACTCTTTTTTGACATGCATTACTCTGACCCTGACAATATTTTCAGATGCTAAGTCTTCTCATTTTAAAAGTTCACTCAGATAATAAATGACATGTACCCTAGTGTATCCTGATGGACACAGCCAAGTGAAGTTCACTCATACTTGTTTTTAAACTCCATTAAATAGCAAAGTTATTGAATTCTCTTACTGCAGATGTTACTAAGGCTAGAGACATTAAGATACTAGACATTTAAAGTAATTCCCTACTTGTATTTCCAGAGCATAAGTCCACTTTACTATTAGGACCAGCATATAAAGCATAAAATTCTTTTATACAGGCATGAAATGCAAATAGCTATGACTACATATCAAACAGAAGTCAGAATGACGTGATGAAAAAGGCTTTCAATATATACTTATGCAGGATACCAATGCCTTTCAACACTCTAGGGAAAGCTTCTGAATTCTGTGGCAGAGCATGTTACTGAAAGCACAGAAATAACTCTGTTAAGCAAGTACACTATCTGGGCACTCTGGAACTGGAAGCACTTTCCCTTCCCTTGTTTCAAGCTTGCTTGGATAAGTTTTTTCAAAGATGTTGGTCTGTGGCTTCAAGGCTCACAGAACTGAGGTTTGTAATTACAACTCACAATACTTTTTTCTTTATTCTGGTGCCTCTTCCCCCACCCCTACCCCCCCCCCCCCCCCCCGCCATACAGCCTGATTTGAAGGGTAAAGTACACTGTTTTGTGATTGACACAGCTCTGGGAATGAAATGGATATCTTAAAAGACTAAAAGGTGACATTTAAAAATGGTACAGATGCGGTCACAAGCAGATGTTTAATTTAAAAATTTGAAAGGAACAATTATGTGCAAAGTGAAGCAAATATTTAATTCAGACTGTTTGTTAATGATGGAATCGTTAGTCAAAATTACACTATACAAGAACCTACAAGAGTTAAGGTTAAAAAGTATGTTTTATGAGTATTTTATATGGTGCAAAAATTCAACAAATTTACAAAACTCAAGTAAAATGATCCATCACTCACATGCCATCCATCTTACACCTCCCTCCTCAGACAATGTGGCATTCTGAAATCTGAAGGAAAAAAAGATGCTTCCATTTTCTGTTCAAGTAATCGTTTTCTAGAAATCCATTATTTTAACTTATTGGAAGAGCTTTCCATTCCAAGACAACATAGCATCACTCAGTCCACCGACTCCCATCACCTATATATAATCCATGTGAGCGTCAAATGAAATCATAACACATTCCAAAAATTTCCAACTCTGCTTCGTCTAAATTCATGGGCTGTGTCTAGACTGGCATAATTTTCCACAAATGCTTTTAACAGAAATGTTTTCCATTAAAAGTATTTGCGGAAAGAGTGTCTAGATTTGCGGAAAAGCGTCCATGCCAATCTAGACGCGCTTTTGCAAAAAAAAAAAACACCCCCGATTGCCATTTTCGCGATCAGGGCTTTTTTGTGCAAAACAAATCTGAGCTGTCTACACTGGCCCTTTTGCACAAAAGCTTTGTGCAAAAGGGACTTTTGCCCAAACTGGAGCAGCATAGTATTTCCGCAAGAAGCACTGATTTCAGACAGTAGGAAGTCAGTGTTCTTGCGGAAACTCAAGCGGCCAGTGTAGACAGCTGACAAGTTTCTTGCCAGTCTAGACACAGCCATGTTGTTAACAGTTTTGTATTACTGTGGCCTACGGCATAATGGTAACCCTAACCCTTCCCAAGCCCCCCTAGTTAAGTCCCCTTTCCTCAAAAATAAGGCATTTAAAATTACCATCACTTACAACTGAGATTAGGGGCTGCAATGAATCACAGTTAACTCTTGTTATTAACTCAAAGTTAAGTGACTAATCACAGTTTTTAATTGCACTGTTAAATAAAAGAATACCTGTTGAAATTTTTTAAGTATTTTGGATGTTTTTTAATATAATCAAATATATTTATTTTAATTACAATGCAGAACACAATGTACAGTGTTTACTTTATATTTTTATTAGAAACATTTGCACTGTAAAAATGATAGAAACAGTATTTTTCAATTCACCTCCTAAAGTATTGTAAAGCAATCTCTATCATGAACATGCAACTTACAAATGTAGATTTTGTTACATAACTGCACACACAAAATAAAACAAGGTAAACCTTTAGAGCCTATAAGTCCACTCAGCCCTACTTCTTGTTCAGCCAATCGCAAAGAGAAACAAGTTTGTTTACATTTACAAGAGATAATGCTGCTCACTTCTTAGTTACAAGATCACCTAAAAGTGAGAAAAGGCATTTCCATGGCACTTTTGTAGCCAGCATTACAAAGGGGACATATGCTAAACATTCATAGGTCTCTTCAAGCTTCAACATAATTCCTAAGTATATGCTTCCATGCTCATGATACTTGTTAAAAAATAATGCGTTAATTAAAAATTTGTGACTAAACCCCTTGGCAGATTATTGTATGACTCCTATTCCATGGTTTCACCCACATTCTGCCATATATTTTTGTTATGGTAGTCTTGGATGATGACTATGTGCCAGCACATGTGGTTTGATTTTAGAACACTTTCACTGCAGATTTGACAAAACACAAAGAAGGTTCCAATATCAGATTTCTTAAGGTAACTACAGCATTCAATCCAAGGTTGAAGAATCTTATGTACTTTACAAAGCCTGAGAAGGACAGGTGTGGAGCATACTTTCAGAAGTTTTAAAAGAGCAACGTGCTGATGCAGAAACTAGACTCCAAACCACCAAAAAAACCAAAAACCAAAAACCAAAAAACCCCAAAAAACAAAAAGCCACCACCAGCAGAGGGTTGGATCTGACTCAGATGACAAAAATGAACGTGCATTGGTCCTGCACTGCTTCGGATCATTATTGAGCAGAATCCATCATCAGCATGCATGCATGTGGTAGAGAATGGTGGTTGAATCACGAAAGGACGTATGAAACTTTAGCGCATTTGGCAAACAAATATATTGTGATGCTGGCTACAACGATGCAATGCAAATATCTGGTCTTGCTTTCACGTGACACTAAACAAGAAGCAGGCAGCACTCTCTCGTAAATGTAAACAAACTTGTTTGAGCAACTGAACAAGAAATAGGGTCTACAAATCCACTCAGTCCTAAAGTTTTACATTGTAGTCTTATGTATAAAAATGCATTCAAAATAAAACTTTTGCAAGTTCATCTTTCATGAAGAAACAATTGCACTACAGTATTTGTATTAGGTGAATTGAAAATTGTTTTACAGATATTTGCACTGCAAAAAATAAAGTGAGCACAGCACTTTGTAGTCTGTTGTCATCATTGAAATCAATATATCTGAAAACATCCAAAATGTTTAAATAGTATTCTATTATTTCTAACCATGGGATTATAGGCACTCTGAGTTACAAACATCCAACTTATGAATATCTGCACATATAAACAAAAGCTCACCTGTAGACTGAGGGGACAGAGAGGCAGCACAGGTGGTGGCAAGCCATGCAAGTGCTGGCCAGAACACTTGGGAGGAGCAGGAGCAGCAGCAGCAGCAGCAGGGCGGGCGATTGGACAGCCAGCGGCTGGAGAGAAGTGATACTTTGAAGGGGAAACTGCCATTTCTCTTCAGCTGCTGGCTGCACAGCTGCCCCCTGCTTGCTGCCTCCTGGAGAGCAGGGGAGGCAATGGCAGGAGCCAGGGGTTGGAGCAGGCCATGAAAGCCAGAAGTCAGAGGGGCAGCCAGAGAATGCCCAAAAGTCTCTTTCAGAATCTCCATCTACCTCCCCATCCTCCTCTAATTAAACCTGTTTTTCCTCAAGCACCAGCATTCAAGTTAAATAAAAAAAATATTTGTATTATTTTCCATTGCAAATATACAGTATCGGTTAAATTGGTTATGTGGGCTAGCCTGAGACCCTAACTACCCTTTATAACTTTGTTTCTATGGAAAAATGCATTCCAGTTCCAAACAACTGACTTACAAATGAACTTTTGGCACAATACCCATTCGTAAGTTGTGGCCTTCCTGTAATTTTTTGAAGTCACTTAACAGGCCTCCTTAGAACATAAACTATGATTAGTATGTAAATGAATTTAGCCAGTGAATTTTGGCTAAAAACGGCTGCTCATTGAAATTAAGTTCTGTGAGGTACAACTAGCTTCCTTCTACCAAGGAATCTATCCACAAGGGTATGGAACCCTTTTATTTATTCTCAAACATTAGAATGTCAAACCAGAAAGATGTTTTTGTTAACTGAAAATTAGTGCTTGTCACATTCACCATGTTTGCGGACTTCAATATTTCACAACTGTAGGGGGCAGACTATTAAAGTCCTACATTAAAAGTGAAACTTTCCATTAAATACAGTCAATTGGGAGTTTGTATATGGTGCTCATTATTTAATACTGAAGCTTTTAGAGAAAGCACTAGAAATAATGACAGGAATGATTTTTCATCAGTTACAAGGTATGTCTAGACTACTCTTTAATGAAACAATTCTGAAATCATTTAAAACCTGAGCAAATGTGTGTGAGGATATTTAAGTGTAGTACTAAGCTATATGCATTTTCACCACTCATGAGCATTTCTAACATTTCTTTCAATAGGGTCCATGCCTCACCCTCAGTCATATCTGCTACGAGAAGTGAGAACTTCATGTGGTAGCTGCCAACTTGTTCAACTTGCATTATACTTATTCTTTCAGGATGCGTCTACACTGCACCCTTAGCTCGAAATAAGCTACACAATTTGAGCTACGCAAATTGCATAGCTTATTTAGAGTTTCAAAATAGAGTGTTATTCTGAAATGTCCTTTAATCCTTGTGAAACGAGGTTTACAGGGACATCGGAATAGCACCCCCATTATTTCGAAAGCTATTTTGAAATAATGGGTGCGCTGCCAAGATGCAGAAAATGCTATTTCAGGATACTGAAAATATCCCAAAATAGCGCCGCTGTCCAGACACGCCTTTGTCCAATGTACAATCTTTCAGAAGAGGATCTTTCAATAGACTGAATAACATCACTAAGATAAAATGAATTCTTTAAGTACTGGTAGCATTATTTAAACACTTGATCTAGTCTATGCTTTGTCAATGTACAGCTGCTCCCCGAGTTGCAAACGGTCGAGTTACGACCGTTCGCACTTACAACCAAAGCTCCCATGGAGCAGTCGTAAAGGCGGTCCCCGAGTTACAAACGTGACCCGCACTTACACGCAACCGTGCTGTTTGTAACTCAGTGGGGTCCGAGATACAAATGGATCAAGTTACGGCCAAGTGTTTGGTCCATAACTTGTTCGGAACTCGGAGAGAGGCTGTACCAGGCCTTTAGATTGTCATTTCTACCCCTCCCCCCACTGAATTACTTCCAAATACTAGTGAGCAGCAAGCTTTAGTTTGAATGCCCAGAATTTAATGAAAACACCAAACAACTCATATTCCATTCCTGTTTCATGTGTTCCTGTTTAGCTTATGAGAAGCTAGCATGAGTAATGTTGAAAACCTTCCAGAATGTTCAGCACTGAATTTGCAACAGAAATTGCTGACATTTAGAAAAACAAATGCCATGAACTGTTTTACATCTCCTCTCTGCAATACATGGAAGTAGAATACCAGCTTCCAGAAGCAGTCAGTCAACATACTTGGGGGGGGGGGGGAGAGGGGAACCACCCCACTATTTCCTGTTATCAATTGCATTATCAGCTTCATTCTCTAGAATCTAGATGCTTGTATTTCTGTATCCTAGAAGAGACTAAAGGTGCATCTACACTGCACCTTTATTTAGAGATAATTAGTATTATTTTGAAATAATGTCTGCACAGCCATTCCGTTATTTCAAAATAATGTCAAAATAACAGACAGTTTATTCTGAAATCTGTAAATCTCATTCTATGAGAAATAACACCTACGGCTATTTTGAAATAAGGCGTGTGTCGATGCACCACTGCTGCTATTTTAAAATAGTCCCTCACCAGAGCCATTCTAAGTTATTCTTCCCCAATGCCTCCTGGGGCTCTAAATTAAGATAGCATGTCTACATTAAGGAAAGCCTGCCCCGGACTAATTTTGAGGCTTCCCTGCAATGTAGATATGCTATTTCGAAATAAGATATTTTGGAATAATTATCCCAGAATAGCTTATTTTGAAATAAGCATGCAGTGTAGACGTACTCTTAGTTCTCAGGGAAGCAGTTGGTGGTAGCAGAAGATATCCTTACTTTAACAATCCCCACAGCCCCATGTTTTCTGCTCTGAAACAGCTACATTTACCACAAAGAAAATACATCAAATACACATAAAACCAGCTGTCTTGGACAGCATTTTTATTTAAAAATTGATATACAGAGACATAGCAGCATTCATGTAAAGGGTTTTTAAAAACTCAACAAGTTGTAGCAAACAACTTGAAAAGAGGCTCTAAAATGAAGACTTCCACAGCATTCTCAAGCCCATTTGCCCCCACAAGGTGAAATGACCCAGGGTTATCCAAAGACACAGTTGCAGTTTTTAACTTCAAGCCTTTTTTCTGAATAGTTGGTCACATCAAGTATTACCTTCCTTAGCAGCATTTGGAGCACTCTTCAGCGTTCTTTTAAGTGGCTGGTGTGCTTGATCCATTTATTTAAAATATCAATAGTTAATAAAAATACATATAGAAGATTCTTCTGTCACAAAAGATTGCAAGTTTCTTTTTTAGAATCCATAAAAGCTTATAAACTTCACTGGCAGCATTTCCATAATGGAGCAGGATTCAGAACCAGCAAAAACAGGCACTTCAGCTGAATTCTTTCTGATGTAGACAGTTTGCAGTCATAGTAGCTACAGCCCAGTGGACTGTTTCTTACTACTCTGAGGTGGTGTCAGGACACCACTGGGTAAAGGAGAAGTCCTATTTTGCTCAGCCAACATGGTATGTTTTGCTTGAGCTTTGTCCTAAACAAGTAAAATAATATTTAAGTTAGTGTGTTATGAAACTAAATTTGACATTTCTGCCATTCATATTAATACACGATGCAAAAGACTTGAGCATTTAAATATCATTCAAGTAATGCCTCATTATGTTTCCAAAGCTATCATTTACCCCATTGAAACCCCACTCATGTTTTCACCAGTCTATTATCACATTTTAGAATTCTTACACTATACCACTGAAGTTGCTTCAAAGCCAAGAAAGACTGAACAACCGGCTGATAGAGTAAGTAAGAGTAATGCAGCAGTGCTAATTCTTCAATTTAGATAATTTTCCAATTTCAGCTTTGTCTTAAAAGTAACACCAACATGAGCCCAGAGTGAAGTTTGGCAGGTTCCCATGAGGATGCTAAAAGTCAGTTAAATAGGTAACCGTGTAACCGCTGACAATCTCAGTGGTTACATGCTGCAGACCCTACAGTATAAAGTTTAAATAGCTTTATATTGCAGAGTCTGCAGAGAAGCCTCCACGGGAATGGGGCCACCAGTCTCTACCAGCTTGGCTCCCAGGCAGGTGGGTTCCTGCCACAGGGGACGCTGGCTCTACTTCCAGGGAGATTTCCCAGCCAGAGAAGCCACTTTCCCAAGAGCCAGGTTGCCAATCCCTGCTGGTCCAGCTCTGAGGGAGGGAAGCCTCCTACCGCAGGAGCTGGGCCAACAGGAGCTGCTGGCTCTGCTCTCAGAAATGTGGCTTCACTGCCACAGAGAAGCTACCTCCTTGAGAGTGAAGTGGACAGCCCTGAAGCCCCCTCCCCAGGAGCTGGCTGAATTTAATCCACACCATTAACTGATAAGCATCAGCTTATCAGTTAAATGGTTAGTCAGTTACACTAACATCCCTAGTTCCTATACAAACCTACCAACAACTTTACTGTAATAAGATGCATGTATTATATCCCTCGTCAAATACTATAAATCATGATAGATCAAAGTCAGCATCATTTTGAATTTTATTCATAGTATCAGTATTATCTGTAGACCTTAAAGTGTATACAAATGCAGAATTCCAGTTGCTACTAAGTTTTAGTCATTTTTTATAAAATCCATTACATTAAAATGATTTTGATTAAAAAGAATTAAATTTTTATTCACTAGCTCCAGTTTATGATACAGGGAACTGTAATTGTATCAAGCAAATACATTCTGACCCTTAAAATATTATTATTTGACTCATTCAACTAGTCAATTGCTAGCAAATCTTGGACTCAGAAGATATTGATTCTACGGGGTCTACAGTAAAAGGCGAAAGATTTATATGGTCTGGAAAAAACAAAAACAAAAAACAAAAACAAACCACCAGAGTATGTAGTTACAGGCAGAGGAAAAAAAGCTTTAAAATAATTCAAAAAGCTGCCATACAAGTTGAGGACTTTTTTCTTTCCTAAAAGTTAGAACAGTATAGCTTTCCAAACATCACGAGAAAGCTGCATGTTCTATAATTTTTATGAAAAAAAAATAAGCCCAATATCAAGTATCTGAACCATCCCAAGCTAGGGGAAAGCGAGTCTGTAAGATGGTAATCTGTTTCTGACACAACGTACACAGGTTTAACTTCTCTAGTTCGACACCCTTAGGACCTGACTGATGCCACATTTGACTACTGAACTATGGGAGGTCTGCATTATCTAGCAGCATTACCAATACTTCTACTGCTTACTAGGCTCTTAGAAGACATTTAGAGATAACTTAGCGCTAAATAACAGTACTGAACATTGAGAGCCAGGGCTAGTGGCTGCAAACAAACTTTATGGGACTGTGGGAAACTTGGCTACACCCACAATAAGTGAATATCCGAGCCACAGATATTGGACTGCAGATATTGTCAAACCAGAGAGGTTCAACCTGTACTTCTTAAATCACTTCTTAAAGTCATTTAGTTTATGACTTTACTCTTATTGGGTCACAAATTTAAAAAAAAAAGCCTTGTAATTCCTATACTCTACAATATAGTTTTGCCTATAGAGATTACATAAAGATAAAAAAATACATACCAGCAAATCCAAGCTGTTTATGTGTGTCTGTATATTGTGCAAATCTTCAGGAGCTATGCCTCTGAAGTGTTTGAGTTTGGAGCTTCCTGCTTCCCTTATAGCAATAGCAAATGGAACCATCCATTTTACACACTCTTCTACATCATGCCATTCGTAACCTGGAAGGTAAAGATACTTATGTGAGTCTTAGGTTAACCTACTTGTCAAGCAAACATTTGCAACTAGAAAGTGTTAATTACCCGAAACTTTCTGCATCACTTCAGATGACGAGAAGTGGTACAAAGCAGATGCGGCAAGTACTCCATATGTATATTCCAAGCAGCCAATATCGAGCACACAGAGATCCAGAAGCTACACAGGGAGAAGACAGGCTACTAATTTGTAATATGAGATTGTCACATGTAACAAGTCTTAGCATGAGATGTATTTATAGTGCTTGGGGATTAAATCAACCTTACCTCTGCTATCTGTACAAAGATTTGCTGGGGATATTGTGGAAGCAGCACTTCATAAAGCTCATTTAGATATGCAACTTGCATGTAAATATTCAGCCATGATACAACAGTCAGTGGATTTAAGTTCCAATTAAGCTCCTAGAAAGAAATATATATAAAGTTGATGAAAATGTTAACAAAGATGTGAATATTAGAATATGCAGCGTACGCTTTACATCACTACTTACTGCTGATGGGAAACTGTATTCTCATTTACGGTAGCAGTGTAAAGAAAACAGTGTTCTGTTTCGGTGAAATTGAAAATGTAAAAAAACCTAATCAAATGTAAAAAAACCTAATCAAACCACCTTATGTGTAACATTTTAAAAGTATGCAATTACTACATCTTACAGGTCACTAGCTTTAACTAAAGGAAAATAATTCTCTATCAGAATATTACAACACTAATTGTAGCTCTTTACTGTAGTCTGATCACACCACATTTTGGTCCTTACAGTAATGTAAAGTGATATAGTGTTGTAACTACCTTCATAATAATCACTTCCATGCTAAGGATTTCATCTTCTGCACAAGCTCCATCTGTAACATAAGCAAACTGGTGCAACTTTGGTGGATAGATTTCCTGAAAGATAAAAGATCAAAAGTATAATTTAAGTAGAATGTAGTTATTTCACATGTAAAATCCCCCTGAATATTTCAAATACAGGCTGAACCTCCTAAATCTGGGACTCTCTGGTCCAGCAACATTTGTGATCAAGAAAGCCCCGATGCCAGTGAATGCAAGCCAATCGGCAGTCCAGCAGCAGGGAGCCCCATCCCTCAGGAGTCCCTACTGGGCATGGCAGCAGCAGGGCAGCTGGGCAGCCCCATCTCCAGGGAGCTCCAGCTGGGCACAGCAGCAGCAAGGCTGCTTGGGAAGCCCCAGCCAGGTGGGACAGAAGCAGGACTATAGCAGCTAGGGAGTTCCATTTGGGAGAGCCCCAGCAGACTGACAGCAGTAGGCTGGAACCAGTAGGCTTTTTAAGAGCCAGCCAGAAGGAGGAGCAGTGTCCTGGGAGGCCGATGACAGGTGATGTACCCCGATCTGGCAAATTCCCTCATTCAGAACCATTCAGATCCTAAGAGTGCCGGACCAGGGAGGTCCAAACTGTAGTGTAAAACTAAAATTATAATAATATGGGCCAAAAAAAGAATTGTAGCAAGAGTTGAATTTTCTTTCTTCCCACAAACCTCAAGCTTTGCAGCTATGAATAAAGATGAAATGCCAATGAGCTGCAATAGTGTTTTTACAATGTTTTGTTGTGTTGCCATAAACCGATCAAAGAAATCTTGTGCCAAGTAAAAGGTCTCTCTGTGAAGCTTGTAGACCTCACAAACCTGCAAGAAATAAGCAGTTACTGATATAAGTATAGAGTACGTTCAAGTCCTTGAATCCAGCCAACTCAAGCATCTAAAATGGGGGTTTTGTTTCAAGAAGTGTATAACATTTAATATGGCAAATCTAGGGATATATTTCATACAGAAGCTTTTAGTATAAAGAGAGAAGAAATCAAATATAGGATAAGAAAAGTGGGGGCACGTTCACACTACAACCTTAAGTGGACCAATGGTAGGTCAACTTTCCACCACTGCACTGATGATCTTCTAGGGAACATCTGTGATCCTTCAATCTCAGTAATTACTGTGGTGGCTGATGTTCACACTGCCCTCCTTCCGAAAGGTGAACTCACCAGGAACACTTTCACAAATCAAAGAGGGGCAGCATGGGAGTGCAGTGAGTTCAGCTTCTCCCCACACAGCTATCCAGGTTTCTCAGCTCCATAAGCAGGGAGCCTCTGGCCAGCAGCCCAAATGCGAAAGGAGAGCTGCTCAGCTTTCTTGTCAGACACTGGGTTGCCCTGACTACACTGAAATAGGCACTACACCAACATAAGCACTCTCATGGAAGTGGAACTATGTTGGTATAATATGGCACTTACATTGGTGGGACAACGCTGTAGCGTGTACACTGACATAATTAGGGCGACATAACATGGCTTATGTTGCCTTAACTGAATAGTATAGACCAAGCCTGGGAGTTCAATGGTTTCATATTGGGGTTCTTTTCATAAAAGGAATTTTTAAGTGGCTGCCTTTGATTTTCCAAAAACAACAACAACAAAATAATTTAGGAAAGCATGCATGTCACAAGACCAGAGTATCAGGCCTTCATTTTCTCAAACATGTAGCCTCCCCACACTTCAAAACAGGGGAGGGGGGGAAATCTCAAACTGGTTGTAATTGAGACAGAACTTGTCAGATTTCTAAGCCAATAGGTGGCCAACAAGATGGTACTGTGGTACAAGAATATTTAAAAATAGCATATTTTCAATTTTAAGATAATCATATTAGAAACAAACAACTAGAAACAAACAACAAATGGTCTGGTAGCACTTTATAGACTAACAAAATATTAGAAACAGTTATATATCATGTAGTGTATGCAGAAACTAATTAGAATTATAACAAGGAATCCTGTTTTTTATTAAACAGACTAGGGATCTTAAGTAGCAATTAATTTGCTACTCAAGTAGTTGATGGAATTTCCACTGACTACTCGACTAGTAGAGAAGTACTTTCACGTTCTACCTTTGAAATGTGCAAGAACCCCAGAAGGGGCTATTGCGCATTTCAAAGTTGGACCACCACATGTAGCTCAGGCCAGCAGGAAATCCTGCTGACTCTGGGCTCCAAATGGGTGCTTCCACTTTGAAATGCACAAGAGCCCCACCGCATGAAGCCTGGGGTCAGTGGGTGATTTGCACTGGCCCCAGGCTCCATGCTGCACTTCTTCTTTGAAATGCACAAGAGCCCCCCGCTGTGGACTCTTGTACATTTCAAAGATGGCATGCTGCATGGAGCCCATGGTTAGCTGATCCTGGGCTCCACGCAGCATTTCAAAGCGGCAACACCGCACGGAGCCCCCCCAGCTGATCCTGGACTCCACGTGGTGCTGCCACTTTGAAATGCCGCAAGGAGCCTGATGCTAGGCTCCCCACAGCATTCAAAACAGCAGCGCCACACAGAGCAGCTGACCCAGGGCGCCGTGCAGCGCTGCTGCTTTTAAGTTCCCCCCTCTTCTCCCCCATCCTTGCTGCCTCTATCAGATAGAAGCAGCGGGGGGAGGGAAGGGGGGTGACTAGTCGACTATCTTGTCAATTATCCGATAAGCAAATGTTTATCGGATAGTCAACTAGTCCTTTATATCCCTAAAACAGATGAATATGGCTACCTTTCTGAAATCAGTTATCAAAATTATGAAACATTAGGAGCTATGGAGTTCCCAACTTCTCTATACATACCATTTCTTCCCCTCCACCAGAATTTTGTTTGTTCTGCTTTAGTCTAAACTACAAAATGCTGCAATACATGAAACACTAAGTTAAGTTCCAGGCAGAAGTAGGCATTACCAAACTTATATTCAGTGAATTTAAAATCTAATATAAGAATAGTTTATCAGCTTGCACACTTGAAACTAAAACCATTAAGTTCTATTTATTTGGTGCCAACACTCCGGTAAAATTTCTTAGATGTCACACTAAGTAGAATAAGTTCCACTAGTATTCTCGTGCTTTATGCATTAAATAAAGTTCATGAAAATGCAGATCATATTAGGTATTTAGAAAAATCCATGTTATTCAGGACATCTCTATACTTACCTACAGAATGCTTAATTAAGCATTAGCAAGAGCAGCAAAACTCACCTCCATTAGCCAGTCTAGAAGAATTGTTCGCATTTTAGGTTGCAAGAGAGGGTGCTTTTTCATATATTCTTTATCCCTCACATATGTCTGTTCTTTGTTTAGCATGTTTTTCCATACATCCTCTCTATTCGCCCAGCTAAGAAAAAAAAATATGTTAAGTATCAACTGTTAAGTGATGAATGGGACAGACAAAGAAAAGGGGAATGAAATACAATTACCCCAGAATTGGTAGCGGTGAAGCTCTAGATGGACTAAGTCTTAGGTGTACAAAATGAGAGAAGCCAATATTAACTGGCTCATCTTTATCTGGTGTGGGAATCAGCATATGGGGACTTTTCTGGACATCCTTATTCCAAGATGGCTATTAAAGGAAAGAAAAAAAATGTTGCACTATAACTGGTTTTATAGTTTCTAGGGCTATTAATGCACAAAGACTACAGACAAGACGCATAACATCAGAGAGGTGGTCACTCCTATTAGGTAGCTAAAATTGAAAACAAGTTTAAAGGTATATTTTCACATTAAGACAGACTTTCAATTGCTGTTCTTAAACAAGTCATTTACTATTCATGGTTTTGGACTGAAGGGTGACAGATGTCCCAGAGAGAAAAGCATTCTATATAGAGAGAGTTCTGTTGCTATGTTCTGGGTGGAAGGAGATTTTGAATGAAAGCAGGATTTTTATCTGGGAATCACATCTGCTTATTCCCCCTCACTCCTCTCCCGCGCCCCGCCCCCAAAAAAGTGCTAATCTCTCTGATCCTTCAGTGTCAGAATCCCAGTCAGCTTCCCCGGCCTGGGCCTGGCACTCCTGATCCAACAACAGCAGATCAAACTTGGGGATGAATTCTGGTCACGTGCCACATGAGGCATTTTGCATTTATGTTAAAACAACTATCAAGGATAAGAACTCAGGTGAAGAATAAGCAAATGGGATTCTTAGACAAAGATCCAGCTTTTGCACAAAACGTCCTTGATAATAACCACAGCAGAGGAATGCTGATTTTGTTTTGTCTTTTAAGAGTCAGATTATTGACTGCTCCTCTTGTGAAGATAGTTAAGCAGAAAGCAAACACTTAGCTATCACTTCAGATATATGAAAAATGACTGCATATATTTTGTTTGCCATAAGATGTTCAGTCTCAAAAAAGAATGAACAAACTCATAATAGCTAGACTGTTCATATATAGAACAGATACTAACAAATTTGAAAAATGTTAAATACCTAGCATTTTCCCCACTCTAACTTCTTGTTGGTGTATTTGGAACTTGTTTGTGTATTTGGAACAGGACACAGAACTACTGCTACTTTCCTTTAAAGAAGGCTTATCTTGGCAAACAGATTTAAAAAAAGATATCGGTGTAAAGTTACCACTCCAGTTCCTAAAGACAGAGCCCATGTTGCTTAGCCCAGTGTTTTGGAAGTTCATAAGTAAGAAACAAATCCTATCACCATGCGTAAGCACATTTATTTTTATTTTAATTAAAACTTGGCATTTGAGCCTAGCACTGGAGGCAATCATCTTACTGAAAAGGGATGTCATTTGTACCAGTGGCAGGGTCAAAACTTCAGCAAGACCCCAAACTGCTCTGAATAGAAAACACTTATTTTACAGGTTAAAAATAAATTTATGAATCAGTTTCCAAACCTAGAGTTTTAGTCTGGCTTTGTCACAACTGACAAAACTTTCCAAGCATTAGATTCAAGAATACTGAACCACATTTCATACTCATAGTGAAAATTTGCTTTGTACGACTTGAGCCACCGCCTGAAACACAATCTAGGCAGTTTTATTCTTTAAAAAGCAATCTCAGAATTGTGCATGCAAATCTGTCATAGCCATTCATACCAGGGGTACTCAACTTTAGAGGCCCCCGGGGGCCTCTATGATACTCATGGCACATGCCGAGGGCCGCAACTTAAGTGTGATTGCATAGACATGCAAATAGCTTTTCACACTGACGGGCAGAAATACAAAGATTAAGGCAAGATTACACAACACATAGGCCCCACTTAAGTCAGTTCTGCTGATATTAATAAATGCAATATTTACCCGATTTCCACCCATATAACAGCACTTTTAATGAGCAATGATAGTCCAGGAATGTAACTACTAAAACACTTATCAACAGAAAACCATTATGTTAACAACTTTTTTGTTTTGGCTTCCACCCGTGAGCCACGTGTTGAACCCCAAACTGCGCTGCAGGCTGCAAACAAACCAGCTGTGGGCTGCATGTAGCCCACGGACCACATGTGGAGTACTCTTGATGTATACAGTTGTATCTAAGACCATAATGCCCCTTGTGTTACTATTCAAGTGGAGAGGAGAAGAAGATGCATCATTCAGAGTAATATGACAGCAGATTCCCTAAGAATTTCAAATTTGAAGTGTTGCATCAGTTCTTAAGTTAACTTGAAGGATCAAAATTACATTTTAGTCACAACTTGTCCTTCAATTACATTGCAGGCCTGGTCAACAGTCCTTTGAGAACAATTAATTAGATTGTGTTGAATACAAGTTGTAAGGAAGGAGAATTATATTCTTTCTGCATAATGGCATACATGCTTGGCTCCTCAGGGATGTCCCTGCCCCAAAGAGTTCACAATCTAAACAGACAAGATATAGACAAAATAAAGGCAAATGGGAAGAACACAAAGTAATGCAATTCATCAGTGCAGTAACTTACAGGGCTTGGATGTCTTACAATAAAAGAAGTAAACCTCAAATAGGATTGGAATGAGAGAACATGCTTGGGTTTAAAAGCAAAATTACATTTAAGAGTGAAATAATAGGTGAGGGGCTAGGTGTGGTCAGAGTAACAATCAAGGTAGATTATCTTTAGAGAGATCTTTTTAGATAGCCGTCTTGCTTCTCTTTCAGGGCATGTCTGCACTGCACACTTATTTTGAAATAAACTATTCCGGAAGAAACACTCTGAAATGTGCTATTCGAAATAGCAATCTTACACTACAGGGAAGCCTCAAAATTAGTCCGAGGCAGGCTTCCCCAATGTGGACATGCTGCCTCGATTTAGAGCCCCAGGAGGCACTGGGGAATAATTAGTTTCAATGGTCCTGGGGAGGAGCTATTTTGAAATAGTAGCGAGGTGTCCACACTACAGCTATTTTGAAATAGCTATTTCAGAATAGATGTTATTCCTCGTGAAACGAGGCTTACAGAAATCAGAATAAGCCATCTATTATTTTGAAATAATGGAATTGCTGTGTACACACTCACAATGTTATTTTGAAATAATGTCCGTTATTTTCAAGTAACTATCCTGTGTAGACACACCCTCACTCATCTAGCACACTAGGTAGGAGGAAGGTTATAGTCATTTAAGTGAAGGATCATTATTTCTTTAAACAAGGGTTTTGGCAAGGGAGATGGAGACTGCTAGAGATTTTGTGACAGCACCAATTTCAGAAGAGGAAGCGTATCAACTGAGAGGATTGTCTATTTACCATTTATTTCACTAATGGCAACGGCTTAGATGAAAATACATTCATTTTTTGCCAAGTTTAGTTTAGGTTTACATAAAACTAGTCCTCAAATCCTGGAGCTGAAATCAGCTCCTCTGCAGGGACATCCCTTGAATCCAAGATGGCAGTTGCCACTGAAAATCTTGGCAGCATAGCAGAGGAAATCCTATGGTTCCTGGGCTCCTCCAAAGGCACTCTGCAATGCTGCAGCAGGAGCTGAAGTGGGATGTAAGCCAAGACCAGGATTCAGCAAAAAAGGAAAAGCAAAAGAATCTAGTGTGGAAGAACAGTGATTTTATATGTGAGGCCCACGGAGTTCTTTGGCAAGGAACCTCAAAAACTGAAATGACTGCTGTGTGTTTAAGAACAAACAAGCCAGTATTTTATCTGTATCCTACCTATATCAATAGGAAGGAGTTGGAAAATTCAAGACAGCTTGGCTGCCACAGGACAAAAAGGAAAGGCAGATGAAGAAATCTATCCATAAGTGAACAAGCAGCAACCCACAGCTCTAAAGAAAGTCTACACCACTCCTATATATAGGGATTGATTCAGAATTACTGAGGCAAAGAAGACATAAGAAGGTTGGCTGGATTGTCAGCATGGATGCTGAAGTTACCAGTCATGAAGGCGAGACTGGGAGAAGAGAAAGGGATATAAAATGAGTCCATCCCTAAGTCCCAGCATCTGCTGGCAACTAGTGCCCTAACTATGGGAAGGGCAATAATTTGAGCGGGGGCCACTTCAGAAATTTTTGAAGTGACCCCAGACCACCCCGGAAGGAGCGGGGCAAGGACACTTCCGTGCTTCCCCACGCACAGGCCCGGATTGGCCTAGGGATGGGGGAGCGCAAGAAGTCTCCTCCCACCCTGCCAGGAACACACAGTGCGTCTAAGCGCCATGCACTCCTTGCAGAGTGAGGGCAAAGCGGGAGGAGACTCCACGCACTATCCCTGCCCTCAAGCCCTGATTGGCCTGGGGGCAGGGGAGCAGCAGGGCCTCCAGGGGCAGGATCCAGTCCACAGGGGCCCTTTTGCCCACCCTTGGTCTAAAACCAAATGTTAGAAATAATGCTGTTCTCCTGCAATTTGCCTAAGGAAAATGACATGTAATGTAATTCCAGTTATTCTAGACCAGTGCTTCTCAAAGTGATAATGCAAAACCACTTTGAAAAACCTGCTAACTGGCCCCTCCAGCGTGTTTATTTACCGGACCTGCGGCCACAGAGCCTCGTGGCTCCAATTGGCTCTGGTTTGCCATTTGCAGCTGCGGGAAGAGCTGTGGGCCGGGCCACCATTTCCTGTATCTCCCCTTGGCTTCAAACAATGAACCAGCACCAATGGGAACCACGAGGCTCTCTGGACACGGAGCCGGTAAACAAACACAGCACAACAGCCAGTTAGCAGCTGTCTCAAAGTGGTTTTGCGGATCACTTTGAGAAACACTGGTCTAGACTAGCACCAAGCATTATAGTACAGGAAAGATACACAAGGCCATTCTACTAGCAAGTTTCAAAAAAGCAAGAAAAATAGAAATGGACAGTAATTTTTAATAGGGTGGGGATAGGGGGCAATCCACAAATTTTGGTAAGTCATCATAGGATGCACATTTCTACCACAGGTTGGACTCCTCTGGTCTGGCACCTTTGGGACCTGACCAGTTCCAACAAGGATTTCGCCAGACATGAAGAAGTAATTTCTGTTCTGCCCCTCCGCCCCCGCCACTGTCCCATAATCCGGATGTCGGTTCCCAGGCCACCAGCCACTGGCTCAATTGGACTGCCAGGGCAGGGCTCCCGAATGCTGGCTGGTGTCCTAACACCTGCCCTCCACCAGGACTCTCTAGTCCAGGAACATCTGTGATTCTACTGGATCACATATGTTGCTGGAATGGAGAGTTCCAGGTTAGAGAAGTATAACCTGTGTATCAATGGAGGGAGGGCAGGGTCTAGGAGAGAGTTTAGGAGCTCTGGAGTGGGGTAGGGAATGGGGTCCAGGAAGGAGTGTGGGATTTGAGAGAGAGTTTGGAATGCAAGAGGGAGCTCCAGGTTGGTGCAGTGTTGAGGTGTAGGAGAGGATGAGGTGTGTGAAGTCTGGGAGGGAGTCTGCACTAAGGCAGGCTGTCTGCTTACTGTGGCACCAGGCCACTCCTGGAAGCAGGAGAGATAGCTCAGTTGTTTGAGCATTGGCCTGCTAATCCCAAAGTTGTGAGTTCATCCCTTGAGGGGACCATTTAGGGATCTGGGGTGAATTTGTCAGGGATGGTACTTGGTCCTGCCACGAGGGCAGGGGACTGGACTCCATGACCTCTCAAGGTCCCTTCCAGTTCTATGAGATAGGTGTAATTCAGCATACCCCAGGGTGGCAGGGGAGGAAGAGGCAACTTCATGTACTGCCCCTGATCCCAGCACTGTCCCCACAAAGGGCATGCAGCAGCTAGCTTCTTTTGGGGCATGGCATGCACACAGACTGCCTGAGCCTTGCTGTGCTGCGCTGCCCTGACAGCTGGGAGCCACCTGTGGCAAGTATCTCCTGGCCAGAGCTTCAGCACTTCACATCCCTCACCCTCTCCTACACCCCAACACTGCACTGCACCAACCTGGAGCTCCTCCTGCATCCAAACTGCCTCTTAAATCCCACACTCCTTCCTGGACCCCAAACCCTACCCTACTCCAGAGCTCCTAAACTCTCCCCTAGACCCTGCTCTCCCTCCATTGATACACAGGTCATACCTTTCTAACCTGGAACTCTCTGTTCCAGCAACATATGTCGTCCAGTAGGATCACAGATGTTCCTGGACCAGAGAGTCCTAGTGGATGTCAGGAGTTTGGTGCAAGAAGGGATTCAGGCCTAGGACATAGATGCAAAGTGCAAGCTCTGGCCAGGAGGTACTTGCCACAGGTGGCTCCCAGCTGGCAGCACACCAAGGCTCAGGCAGGCTGTGTGCATGCCATGCCCCAAAAGCAACTAACTGCTGCAGGGATCTCTCTGCATGCCCTTTGTGGGAAGAGGTGGGAGCAACCGGATTCCACGTGCTGCCCGCACTGTGAGGACAGTACTGGGATCAAGGGCAGTACATGGAGTTGCCTCTTCCTCCCCTGCCACTCCTGGGGTATGCAGACATAGACCACTTCCAGGAGCAGCTTGGGGCCACAGTAGGCAGCCAGCCTGCCTTAGTGCCCTGCTGGTCCACAGGACTTTTAGTGACCCAGAGAATAATGGTGGACCAGATGAAAGTGGACCTGCAGGCCATATTTTGTCCACCTCTGCTAGTTTATCAGCAGCCATGTTAGGTATGAACAAACAGACTGAGAACTGCTAACAGTGCCTGTTACTTTACTTCAAAACCAGAATGCCTGCATTATTCTGTTTTCACCAATCTCATATAACCTGCCCCCCTCCCTTCCAAACCACATAAAGGATAACTGCATCCTAATTAAAAGCTCAGGCCTTATGTTCAACAGAAACAAGCTAACGAATTGGGCATTAACATGCTGTAAGTGGGATGTGACAGTGCTACTTTATACATGGAGTAAAATGGAGCTTCAGCTAGTATACAATACAAAAAGCCATGTGGTGTATACTGTACAGGACTTACAGCTACTGGCACATTAAAGTTTGCTATGCTATTGTTATGCACCATCTTGCTTGCTCACTAGAAATCATATAAACTTGCTCTACTGCTGTTGGTACTGCACACAGTCTCATCAGTGACTTGTGGCAATTTATATCAGAGAATAGCTTGTGTCACACCACAGACAGAAGAGCTGCTGCTGAGCAGCCAAATGTTATCATTTGACAAATCCATGAAACTAATCTGTTATAACAACGTATCCATAGTATCTTCTTAATGTACAGATTGATACTCAGGTACCTTTCATTTGTGAATTAGAGTTACAAGGCCTTATTTTCATCAGTGCCAAGTGGGTTATAGAAAGTTTAGTTTTAATTTACACTTCAGGGACTGGTGCTTTAACTGTATTTCAATATACCATTTGTCCTTAGAGTAATCGCCATAGCATCTATTAAAATAAATCTAATTTTTATGTTAAGACAGGACTGTACTTCGACAAAAGAAAAGGTTACAGTAAGAATGTTTTATGCTAAACAGGTCAGCTTTCTGCCTACTGCCATTTTGGAGGGGATAATCTCTGATAACATGAACCTACGTATTTCTTAGTTTGTAGCTACTATGTAATATTTTTTTAAAAACCAAAAGCTTCAAATTCAGGGATGCTTCTTAGGAAGGGCAAAGAAAATGAACTGCAGTGAAGGACAGACTGGTCTCCTTGTCAGAAGTGAGAAATTACTTTAATATACTGCATAAAAGGAAGACAGACGGAAAGGAGAGATTCCCTCATTAAATGCTCACCATTTGAGCCCTGCTTAATATGTTGAGCGATAACTAGTATATAAAGTTGCAACAAGCAGAGACCATGCCAAATAATGATGTCCATCTGTTATGTAGTACATTAGTCTTCAAATTTGCAGTTGCCACTTTTGGTTAAATCAGGGGTGGCCAATATGCGGCTCGCAGAATGTTCACAGGTCACCAGGGTTAGCCCCTGATGGGCTGCCAGACACTTTGCTTACCTGAGCATCCGCAGGTATGGCTGCTCACTGATCCCATTGGCTGGGAACAGTGAACTGTTTACCTATGGATGCTTACGTAAACAAAGAGTTTGGCAGCCTGCCAGAGACTAACCCTGGCGAACCATGTTAGGCCTAAAAGCCGCTTATTGCCCACTCCTGGATTAGATTTATTCAGTAATAAGGATGTCAAGAGGCAGGTAATTGACTAATTTGTATCGACTACACAGTTAATTCCTAAGAAAAGGTGCGCTGTCCCAGCTCACGCCAGTCCAGGAGCTACCCCTGCTGTGGCTCTGCATTTTACAAGAAGAAGGTGCTGGGCATGCAGGCAGCCCAGCATCTCCTACATTTAAACTGCAGAGCCGCAGCAGAGGTAGGTCCCAGACCAGCAAAAGCCTGGACAGAGCTGGGACCGCTGCAGCTCAGCAATTTAAATGTAGTAAGAGCTGCCCAGCTCTTACTACATTTAAAATGCTGAGTTGCAGTGGTCCCAGACTAGCAGGACTGAGCTGCGTTTGCTTGGTCCCAGCTTGCACCAGGTCCAGCAGCACACCTGTGGGGGATCCTAGTGGGGAGCGGCCTCCCCTACCCGCCTTTTTGCAGCAGGCTCGGCTACCTCCAACCTCCCACGCTGCTGCCTCTGACAGGTGGCACCGCAGAAACAGTGCTGGGGAACCAGCTTTTAAGCTGGCTCTCCCCCAGCACTGGCTACTGTCCCCCTGCCCTTTCTGCCTCTGATAGAGGGAGCAAGGTGGGGGAAAAGCAATTAGCTGAGTACTTGACTCAACTATCCGAGAAGCTTAGCCTTATTGGGTAGTCGAATACTCAACTACTCGCTTACATCCCTATTCAGTAATAGGGTTACTTATGCATAAACAGGGTACTATAGTCCCCATGCAAGACTACAATAACTTAAATATCATTCGATATGTGCATTATTTAGCTCAAGTCTCAACAAGGAAGAGCCTATATGTATATTTTATTTTTCATGCCTCAACCACATTTTATCTGCACATACGTTTGAAGATATACAGGGAGCGCATCCTCACAAACTCAGTACATATCTCATATTGTGTATGAAAGTGTGGGGAAGTAACTGATCGTACACCCAGATTTGTGCAACAAAGGAAGAATGGGAGAATGGAACAAACAAATGAAGTTTAGAACAATCGCTATTTCAAAATCAAAACTAAGTTATCTTAATATTGTCACAGGGAAATAGAGAAAGCTGGCACTGCCTGCTAAGAACAATGTTTCTTCTCCCCATGTCCAGCCCTCCTATGCCATTCAGTGTGGTCTCTCTGAAATCTAGTGCCTTTATAGGGACTACTATGACTTACCTGTGGGCCCAGTAATGCCACTAAAACTTACATCCACTGTAAATTTCCAAATCCTAGTTTTGATTTTTGGCACTCAGACAACAATCAATGTCACAGTAACAAATAATTAATTGATGGTCTAGATGAAGCATACAGATGTCCTCTTTTTATATATATGTTTAAAGTAGAGACAGTTGCAAAAATACAAACTGTCAATTATACTGAAATGGATAGGTTCTAGGCTTTAGCTCTCTAATGAAGAAAATGATGTTCTGTGACGTCATCTATCCATGAAAAATTAAGGCCTTAGACCATAAAGGCCATGAAAACACAGGATATTTGGTCATACTACCACAAGAATTCAAGCAGATCTTATTTGTTTTACGACAGCATTAAGGATCCCATGTCATCTTGTAAATTGAGGGGTTTCTCTTAGTTTCCCTGGCCAAAAGTCTCCCCTCCTCTAATACCATTCAGTATGCTAGAAGTGAGGTATGCACAGAGCTGGTGAAATGCCACAAGTTCCAAGAAAACGCCATAAATTACAAAGATCAGTAACTATAAATCCCTAGCCAAGTCAGTTACCTGGTTTTCATATTGCTTTCTCTTGTTCATTTCCATTTTAACAATTTCTTCATCAGGATCCTGTAGGAACTACAATGGGGAAAAAAGAAAAAAGAGCCATGTGCTAACAAGAATACAGACTCCAGGCCAAACTCTACTCTGAGTCACACCAATGTAAACCCAGTTGTTATCCCAGGCAGATATAGGTTGCATGACAGAGCACAAAACTTTAGCCAGTTACAGCAGTCAGAATGCCACATGGCCATTCACAATCCAGCCAGGGCACAAGAGGCCACGGTCCAAATATTTCAGCAGCCAGAGAGTCCAGATGGACACGGAATGACAGAGCAGCACGTAGAGGATCAAAGTGAGCCATTTTGTACTTACAGTCGCCACATCAGCTTTTCTCTTTCGGGCTCGCATGGCAAGGTCGGCAGCACCCTCACCCTTGGGGGGAGCCTTCTCCTCCACGTAGTCACTGCCAAGAAACAGAGATACAGGGACATAAACCCCTCGAGGAAGTCTCCTCTGGGATCTGCCTAATGGAGACCTCGGCCTACTTCACTTTCCACCCCCACACGCCCTGCAGGGAGCTAGGAAACTCACCTTTCCCTGCGCATGGTGCCTGGATGGGACTGGGAGAGGCTGGTTCCAACCCTAGGAGAAGGGAAAGGCAGAGGGTTAGGGGGTGGGGGCAGGTCACCGCCTCACAAAGGCGAGAGCGGCAACAGCTGCAGCGCCCCAGCCCCCACAAAGAGCGCCGGACGCGCGGGCGGCAAGGATGGGGGGGTCCTCATCGCCGGGCGGGGGCACCTGAGGGGAGCCCCTCGGGGGCGGATGTGGGTGCATTGGGGGGCATCGGGTCCATCCATCCCATCCCCCCCCACTGGGGCCGAAGGGGGGCCCCGGGCACAGGCACCCGATTCCCTCCCCACCGCGGCCGCCTTACCCCGGGGAGAGGCTGCCGGGCCGCACGAGCCCTGCGCGGGAGCTGCCCGGCGCTGCAGGCGGGGCCGGGCGGGCGGGGAGCAAGGGCGCGGGCGGGCTCCGCTGGGCGCCTCCTGCCTCACAGCGCGGCCGCTCCTGTCCCTGCGCAGAGAGCGGCCCCGGCCGAGCGGGACATTTAAACGAGAGGGCGCGGGGCCGCCTCCCTGCCCGGCCCGCACACGTGGCCCCGCGCGGGGCGCCGCGGGGACCCGGCCGGGGCGGGGTCTGCGCGGGGAGGCGGCGAGGCGCAGGGGGCCGGGCCGGGGGCATGGGGCGAGGCGCGGGGACCCGGCCGCGCGGCGACCCGGCCAGGCGGGCAGCCGGCTCGGGCGGGGCCAGCGGGCGCAGGGGAGGAGCTGGCGGCCCGAGGCGGAAGCGGGAGGAAGCAGCGTGGCTGCCCCGGCATGTAAACAAGGCGCCCAGGCCGGGCCAGGCCGAGGGGGTCGCACGGCGGGGCTGCTCCGAGAGGCCCGGCCCAGGTAACGGGGAGCGGGCTGAGGACGCTGCCTGCGTTGGGAGGGGGAGAGCCCGGGGGGAAGCTGAGTGGGGCTGAGCTTCCTAGCGCCTGCCCGTGTGGGCTGCACCCGCCTTGGGTCGGTGTAACCAGGCTTTCCGCCTTGGGAAGCGCCGGATCCTTAAATCGCTCCTCTTCCCTTCCCATGTCTCCCTGGACTGCCCCTCTCAATAATGAGCCTCCCGGCGCTGACTGAATCCCCACCCCCGGTCTGTTTTTCCATAGACTATGGAGTTTCTGAAGCTCTTCGGGAGACTCAAATCCGTTGTCATTGGGATGGTGCATGTGGGGGCATTACCAGGTAAAAGAAGAGTTTTTATATTGACTGTAGCTGGGAAGATCATGTCTCCAGTGAGTTTGATTTAAGGAAAAACCTCCCTGACCCATGCTGCTATTTCTCAAGGTCTAGAAAGGCGCAGAATAGAAGTGGGGGTGGAGCTAGTATATTGACAGTCTTTCACCCTGTTCGCCATGCTGCCTCCTGCTGCCTCCATGTGACTGTAATCTAGCAAAGTAGAAATGCTCTCTGCAACATAGCAGGTGCTGTGATGTGTAACAGATACAGCCTTTGCGTAGGAGTGTGCTCCCTGGACTTTACTTAAGTTGCACAAGTTTGCTGGCTGGATTTGTTGTATCCAGAACGTTAGAGTAGGTGACTTTTTATGAAATCTCCATGCTGCCCTGCAGCGGGGGGGGGAGGGGGGAGGGAAATAGAGAATTTGTGGAAGCCAAAAGATCAGGGATTTTTGTCAGGATACAGTGACCTATTTGGAAGGCTGGTAGCTGAGATGAGCATGCATGTTTTTCAGTGCAATATTTGTCCTTCACAATGGAGCATCCGTAAAATTACTGTCTGGGTAAAATTACTGTCTGGGTAGTGTGACTAGTCAGTGTCAGGCAAATTTTTCACTGTGATCTGTCCAGAGTGATCTTATGGCTGTCTCAGATTAAAAGTGAGCACTGGGTTCAATCTTTTTAGACTAACTTCTAAATTTGGTTGCTCAATTTGTGACACCTCCCACCTGAACTTCAAAGGTATTGAATGCCTTTTCTGTTATAGCAGCAAGGAGTCCTGTGGCACCTTATGGACTAACAGAAGTGTTGAAGCATAAGCTTTCGTGGGCAAAGACCCACTTCGTTAGATGCATGTACTGACGAACATGTTTTCTGTTACAGTTGCATTTATAGCATTTCTGAAAATAAAGCCTGAAGTTACGCATCAGTATATCAAGGAGACCAAAAACTTTCAAGTGTTTCATCTTAATTTTGGGGAGAACAGACAGAAAAACAGTAGCCTTCGCTGCTTTTTGTCTGTTACTCGTCCGTGCATTATTTTGCAACAGTTTACAACTATAGTTGTATCTTTGTGTCTTGGCTACAGTCCTGTGTACTGGGAAACTTCCTTTTAGCACTAATGTAGTCCTTACATTTTCTCCTGTGCATCATTCCTGTTTTGTGTGGCTTTGAGAAAATTGGCATGCTAGACTTAACCTCCAGCCTTCACGAATCATTGGAGGCCTACCAAGCATCCATTTGTGTGACTTTGGTCTTCTCTGTATTAATTTCCCATCACCTATGCAGGCTAGTTGCCTGAGACACTGCCACAGATTGAAATACAGTGCATTGTCACCAATATAGAATGAGGTGTAATCAGAGCTATAGGTGAGAATGACAAGTTAGGTGTTGGTCCAGTTCAGCGTAAGGTTACGTTTGATATATCTTGAAGTGTGAATGCTTTTAAATCATTTTTAGGAACTCAGTGGTCAAAGCATGTCATTCACATTCTACTAGAGACAAAATACCATTGAAATACGAGACATGATGGAGCAGACTACTACTCACATTATTTACTTTGCCATTTTGTGCCTACTTTGGCACTTCTATCAGTGCTTGCAGTAATCTAAATTTAATTCTAGCTTTGTTTTGATTTCTACTTCTATCATGGCATATAAAAACATTGTTCTTTGCAGGGACACCACAGAGCAGTTTGCCACTGACCCAGATCACTGATAAAGCCTGTTATGAGGCTGAGATTTATAAGGATGCTGGAGTTGTAAGTTTCATTGTTCATTCTTCTATTCCAATTTTTGTATAAAAATATTGCTGTATAACAAATCTTGGTTCTGTGGAGTTAATATTTCGAAGATCACATTTATATTAGAGTTCACATCAAACCTGTATCCAGACTGATGTGCAGATTGTTAGAAAATGCTTGAAATTCAATCCTATATCCCTGTTTTGAAAATGGCCTCAATTTCTATAATAGTTTAAACCAAAATCATGGATCTTGTTATTCCTGAGCTTTGGAAGACTCTGGACCAGCACTTTGCAGCTCAGGCTGATCGCTTAAGCATATTTACAGTCAATTCCTAAAACAGGGGCGGGGAACCTAAGGCCTGGGGATCAGATGCAGACCCTGTCTTGCCTGGATTGCCTTCCGAGATTTGCCTCCCCCTTCCCTCCTCCCTCCCCCGAGATTTGCCTCCCCTTTCCCTCCTCCCTCCCCTCAGCCCTCTCACCATCTACTAGTCTGGTGTGTGAAGAGAATGAGGCGAATGTGTTTCTCCTTCTCAGTCTGGGGCCACATCAGTGAGGTGGTTTTTTTTCCCCCTTCTCATTTGTGGCTCTGCCTGTTTTTCTGTGGGTCTGCGGCCTCTCCGACCTAAAAAAGGTTCCACACCGCTGTCCGAGAAGAATCAGACCAGTTAAAGAAGTTACATTGTCATCTCTTATTTTCTGTTTTTACAGTGCCAGCAGGATAGCAGAAATAGGCACTTCTGTTCGCTTACCAATTTATGGCAAGACAATCTTTGTTCTGGCACATGGCTCAAGGGACTATAAAGTACTTTCACAGGCCTTCTACACCACAGGGCACTGCTCAGCTACATGAATTCCTGGTCCATAAATATCTTAGGCACTATAATAATACAAATAGTAATTAATATGATGAAGAAAAGTTGGTTATTGAAAAAAATCTAGTACACTCTGGTCTTTGGTAAAATTGCTCATCCAGTCTGACAAAGTACTATATTTGTTTGCCCGACATTTCTCTCTCTCTCTCTCTCTCTCTATATATATATATATTAAAAAAACTTCCTGCAGGATGACAGAATGACATCATCACGTCAGCATCAATAGGTTGGGGGGAGAGGCAAGCAAGAGTGAGAGAGATTTCCCCCAGTGACGCTGCAATGCCACCCCTGGCTCAGTTCAGGATAGCCCATTACAGTGAGTGTTGGCTGGAGTGCATGGCACCCTGCCGCTGGGGGAGCTTGGAATGCTGCAGAGAGCTGGGGAAAGCCTGCCCAGCCATAGCCGACGCTGTCAGCGGGCGCAGCATGGAAAAGCCCTGGGCGTTGGGCACCGGCCGCACCACAAAGGGCTCTTTGTGCGCCGCTCACCTTCCTCACAGGCAAAGCCAAAGTAGAGGGACCCCCAAGGACAGCATGGTCTGCAGCAGTGGGACGCAGTGCGTCCCGCTCACCCTGCTGGTGACTTCCTCACTCCTATCCCTCCACCCAGTCCACCACGCTCCAGCTCAGCCCCCTCCTATTCTCCCCACAGTAGGGAGCCCGTGCTGGTGCTCGAGCCTCACCCCCCTCCAAAGCCAAGACCCCCGTGTCCTCACTCCCCTCACTCACCACCCTGCTGAGCAGCAGGAAAAACCTCCTTGAAGTGCATCCCTGCTGTTGCCTCTGCTAGGAGACAGAGAAGGGAAACAGCAGCATGTGAGGAGCCTTGGAGCTTTCTCACCTTTGCCCCCACAGGAAGCTGGTGCTTCAAGGAGCCTTTTCCCTCCGCTCTGCAGGGTGGTGAGTGAGGAGCATGAGGTGTGGGGTCTCTGCTAGGGGGAAGGTGAGGATGGAGTATTAGCGTGGACTCCCATTGTGCCCTGCTCACTCATCACCCTGCTGAGACCCCACACCTCCTGACTCCCCTCAGTCACCACTCTGCTGAGACCCCGCACCTCCAGTCCCCTCGCTCACTGCCCTGCCGAAGACCCCGCACCCCCAGTCTCTTCGCTCACCATTGTTTCCACTGAAATTCCACACCCCCAGCTCACTCCTGGCCCTTCCCTCCTGGCCAGACATCTACCCTCAGCCTGCTCCTGCACCCTCCCCTGCTCTTGCACCGTTTCCCCTGGCCAGGCACCTACCCCCTTGCCCTCCCGCCTGCTCTTGTCCCCCCTGGCCAGTCATCCTGCCCCCACCACGCTCTTGCACTCTCCCCCCGGACAGACCATGACCTCCAGAGAGAAGGATGTTGGCGAGCATAGCTCTAGTGCTGCAAAGGCTGCCAGAGAGAGGGGGGTTAGCAAACATAGCAAGTATATAAAGTGTTCTTAACCCTTTTTATTGTACATACTGTATACAGTATACTGTAATGTTTTAGTTTTTTAAGCCTTTTTGACCCTTTTTGCTCAGTTCAGCTGCTGCCGCTGTTACCTTGTGACTCATTTTTTGCCGAAGCTCACTCACTAGACTCTTGCCATTTTGATGCTGGACTATCAGGAGTGCCGGACTATTGGATGCCAGACTATTGGAGTTTTACTGTACTTTAATATAATTAAAGTGCTCTGTTTTGTGGACATGCTGGAGAATAGTGTGTGCCCAGGCAGAAGATCAAGCACTTCCACTGCCTCTCCAAGGAGATTTAACCTGTTTTAGTTGTGCTGGCTCCTTTGTAGTATATATTATGCGGGGTACAAAAAGCACCTGTGTCCATTTGTACAAAGTGTAGCCCTTCCATGATATACCCCTGGCAGTAAGTGCTCTTCTACTTTGCATATCTAAAAGAGAAGATCTGAAAGGCCAGTCTCAGCCAAAGGCAACAAATGCAGGTACTAGTGACTGAATTTCTATTGACCTAAGGTGTTGTAGTAATTTCCATAGTTCAGCAGATTTTTAACAGGGTACGTGTCCTTTTAAAAGGTCAGGGTATGTTTTAAACATTTCATTGCACTCTATAGCATGTGTTGCTGTACTTTTTTCTTTGACTGCAGTGAAAATATAAATTTCTGGCATGACAATGATGAAGGATCTCAGTGGTTGGGTTTTAAGCAGAGCTTAAATGGATACATAGCTGTGAATTGTTTTCTGCAGAGCATTTTGAATGTTTATTTTTATAATTAATATTTTTATATATATGTGGTACTTTACAGTCAAAGTAAGATTGAAGCTAAGAGCTTATCCCAAGTTACAGCATGCTAGAAATGAGACATAACATAATATTTAATGTAAAGAAAAGTGGGCCAAGTTGATTGGATGGGTAAACTAGAAGGAATCATGTGTGGGAGGAGAGCAAGGGTGCATGAAAGTGAAAGAATGAGATAAAAGGAAGTATTAAAACTTGAGGAGTAGGAGACGTCCTTTGTAAGCTGGCACAACATTATGTATGGCCTTGAAGGCAGAGACCACAGTAGAATTTGAGATGTTTAAAAATGTAGGCCCAGACCATATGAACTGCTCCATGCAGGCAGACCTCTGTGCCCACAGAAAGGGCCATTGGCTTTACAGAGTTTATCCATGCAGAGGTGTTTTCTGGACTGATGCCTCAGACTATAAGGCAGTTAGGGCAGGATCTATGTTGTTTTGACTTCTGCAGCAAGGGTTCTTAACTTTTTCTTTCTGAGCCTTTGGCCAACATGTTACACCACAACAAATAATGTATTAAATTGATAGCTACACAGTTAAATATATTTATAATATAAAAAAGAAATGTAGAAAAGAGGCACAAAAATAAAAACTGAATTATTATTATTATTGTTCTATTTACTCAGTGTAAATCTGGGGATGCATAGGCCTCAGCTTGAGTGCTGGATGGCTACTTAGTCTGTGCCCTGGGCCCCAGTGTATCTAACAACAGTAATGAAACTTGCCTGTGGACCCCTAGTTGAGATCTGCCATTCTACAGCACAGACCATTCTGAGCAGTTACTTACTATCTGACAGGAACTGTGACAGAATCAAGGCAACTGATCTGGTGAGTAGAGAGGAAGGGGACTAGTAGTAGAGCTTTGTGTAGAATACCCAGGATAGGGAAGCTAGAGATTAACATTTTAATGCAAGGATTGGGTACAAAAGTAACCTGTAGTTCTCTTAAAACCACTGTCACACATTCCATTATTTGACTATGCTTTTAGGGCATCAATTAACATTTAGCAGTGGGAATTTTGTTTCCTTTATATAAAGTGTTATACATTGAAGCTTTTAAGGACAAAACTGAAACAGCATCAAAATACATTTAAGAAAATTAGATGAAAAAATGAATGCGCTTAACTGTAACTCCCTTCATTGGCATCTGTTTTAGAACACCTTAGAACACACAGCAATTTTAGAAAAGTCACTACTATTAATATTATGGGGGTTAATTTAGTTTTTGCCTTTCTCTGCTAGATTTTCAGTTCCCTTTCTTCAATTAATGTAACAAACTTTGGTCTGGCAGGGCTGCCATATTTTGCAGTATCAAAATTGCTAAACTCTTCACTTGCAAGCTTTAAACCTGGCTCTGTAGATAGAAGAAAGGTTAATGCAGTAATTTCACTGCATATTAAATCTGATACTCAGAGTAGAAATAATAGCACAAACATTCCACATAGCATTCACAGGTTTGATGTATCTGTTACTGCACTTGTCTTTTGTTCCAAAGTTGAACATTTTCAATTAGTCTTTACAGTAGAAACATGTTATTTTATTATGTTTGCAACACTAAACATGTGAGAACCCGGAAAAGCAGTGAAAACCACACACCTAGGCTACGTCTACACTGGCCCCTTTTCCGTAAGGGGCATGTAAATTTCACCTATCGTCGTAGGGAAATCCGCGGGGGATTTAAATATCCCCCGCGGCATTTAAATAAAAATGTCCGCCGCTTTTTTCCGGCTTTTAAAAAAGCCGGAAAAGAGCGTCTAGACTGGCCCCGATCCTCCGGAAAAAGCGCCCTTTTCCGGAGGCTCTTATTCTTACTTCAAAGTAAGAATAAGAGCCTCCGGAAAAGGGCGCTTTTTCCGGAGGATCGGGGCCAGTCTAGACGCTCTTTTCCGGCTTTTTTAAAAGCCGGAAAAAAGCGGCGGACATTTTTATTTAAATGCCGCGGGGGATATTTAAATCCCCCGCGGATTTCCCTACGACGATAGGTGAAATTTACATGCCCCTTACGGAAAAGGGGCCAGTGTAGACGTAGCCCTATTGTTTTGATAATGAGAGTGAGAAATAGTTGTAAATATGAATAAGGAGATTATTCTAAAGTTGTGCAGAGAACCTCTAGCACTTCAAATGGTATACTCTCTCTCCTGATACTTCAGGATTCCTGGTTTCAGGATACTGAATGAGTTCTCAGTTCCTCCAAACTTAGCTACCTCTGCTGAGGCAAGGAATCTATTGTCTTTCTTTCCCAGGACCTACTTGGGGTGAATGGTTAAACTGCCTCTTCACTTCTCTTAATGGTTCTCCTCTCCCACCAGATGATGGGTATTTGTCAATGGCTCAGGTACTGGGAATGTTGCTGAAATCTGCCCAACTGCTGTTTGGCAACTACCGTTTCTTACATAGGCAAGAGTGTTCCCAAATCAGTTAAGAACTTAGTATCTATGAGAGAGAATTGAAATCCTGAACAATAGTTATGGGTCTTCATAAAAGGTCTTCCTCTAACTCCATATAATTATTTCATCTATGCTAAGAACCTTCACAATATTGTAACATTTCTGTGACTAAGTGAATTGGACATAACCGCTTTTGAACTTGAAGCAGCACCATCTATCCTAGGTATTCTTAATGTGTCTATTACCATGGTAGGAAATTGACAAGATCAGCTGTCAATCTTTACCACTGAACTGGCTCTTCCTCTTTTGGAAGAGGCTCTTACACAGCAGTTGGATTTTTTATCACTCACTAGGAAACACAGGAAGTTACTATTATCACATATGATCTCTATCTGCTGTAGACCTTTTTAGCCAGCATTTCCCACTAGGACTATCAGCATTCCTACTGTAGGCAAGGCTATTGGGACTTTAAAGCTGAGAATTTGTTAACATTGCTTTTCAGAAAAAGCTATAGAGAGTTTTAAATTTTCAAAGCACTGTATATACATATAATTGATTAAAGGAAGCCCAGGATCTTCGGAAGGTGACTTGCCTGGTCCATTAGCAGTTTTTAAACATAATAAATATGAAAGATTTATAACGTTGGAGCACAATAATGAAGACAAGTGAGTGTTCAGCTAGGAGGCCATCTGTGCTAAAAAAAAACCCCCATCAAATCCTATGTACTTGCTTTGCCAAATAACCAGGTTCCCTAGATGAGATATTATAAGTGACAAATCTGAGATTTTAAGGTCTCTTCAATTTTTCCAATGTACTGCTTTCATTTTAAGAAAATTTTTATAGCAAAAATACAGGGTTCACTGTATAAATTACTGGACTTCTGTTAACTCAACCTCATAGAAAGCTGTCTGCTTCAAAACAGCAATGCTTCAAGTTTTCTTCCTTTGCATCATTCATTTTAATTAATAGTTACTTTCATCACTTAGTTGAGACAATTTAAATACTATAATGAACTACAGGAGATTTAAAAATACCTCATAATATTCAACTAGCACGGTGACATTGCTTAAGAAGCATTGACACTGTTGTTATCATGCTTTTTACTTATGTAGTTTCCCAAACAGGTTTTGTGTCATTGGCTCCTAGTAAACAATGTGGGATTCTCCCTGCCTCCTTTGTACTTGCAAAGTTTTACAGCTATATACCTAATTTTTATTAGTTTTTTTGGCAGTGAAAAATGAGCACCTACCCATATTTTTAACAGTTGTTACAAGCATCTGTATGGATATGGCAAGGAATGGCGGTTAGTGTCTTAGTGGAGCTTGTACTTCAGCTTGGAGAAAAGTCTTTGTAAGTATCATTTACTCCTGGAAGAATTTTGCACCACTGTGCACATGCAGAATTTGTGTCCCGTGCAGATTTCCCCCGCCCAGCAGAAAACAGTCTGTCAGAAGGGTGCTGCAGTTACACTTTTTGCCCACCAGGGGCTACTTTGACACCAAAAGAAAGGGCAGGTGACTGGCCGGAGCAGCCAGTTAGGACGGAGCATTGATTGCCTTCTTTATAGTGCCCTGCCTGCAGGGCCAGGTGAGGAGGCATGGGATGTGAGGGAAGGAGAGAATGGACAGAACAAGGCACTAGGAAGTCAGACAGACTGGGGTTCAAAAGACCTGGGGGGGGGATAGCCTGGAATGGGGGCACATGAGCTATTTGGATGACACCACTAAGCCAGGGGCTGATTGCTAGTGGAGGTGCAAGGACATGGGGATGGAGAGAAGAGGAGTGATTGAATGGGGAGACCAAAAGAGGAGGTTCAAGGATACAGGAGATAGGGGGAGATCTGCTTGACTGAATGAGAGAAGCTAAGAGTGAGCCAGTGTCTGTATGGGGGAAATTCCTCAATTCCCGAACAATCTCAACTACATAAAAACCACCCTGATTTCTTCTTCTCCCACTACACTTAACAACCCTCCAGGTTCACTCCCAGCCTCCTTCTGACAGTTATTTCCTTCTTCCTCAGATCCTCCACTACCCTGACATCCCAAACTTTTGTACTGTCTCTGAGAAGTATGGGAAATAAGTGTATGTATTATAGTTTAAATGAATTATTACTCAAAAATACTAATATGCCTGTAACGCTGAAATGCTGGCTGTTCTCTCTGAGCGGCGCTGTTGCCTGAAATACTGGCTGTTCCCTCTGGGCAGCCCGTGCTGCATGGGGAGTGCGGGGCCCAAACGGCCCCTTGCTCCCCTGCGGCAGCCCGGCTGAGCGGCACAGGAGTCAGCCGAGCGCCACAGCGGAAGAGGAAAGGGGACAGGACAGTGACGTACATGGCTGGGGGCGGGGCCTGGTCCACTTGCTTCCCCATGGCGGCCTGGCTGAGCGTCGTAGAAGTCAGCTGAGCACCACGGCGGGAGGCAAAGGGGGGCGGGGCGGTGACGTGCGGCATGACAGCGGCTCCAGGCTCCTCCCCCTGGCTGTGAACGTCACTGCCCCACCCCCCTTCGCCTCCCGCAGTGGCGCTCTGCTGACTTCTGCGCCGCTCAGCCGGGCTGCCGTGGGGGGAGCAAGTGGCACATGCGACCGTTTAGGCTCTACATTCCTCATGCAGCATGGGGAGTGCGGAGCCCAAACAACTGTTTGGGCTCCGTGGTCCCCCGAGTGAGAGGCAGGATGGGGAGGAGAAGAGAGAGAGAGAGAGAGGCAGGAGACGGAGGAGAGTTGAGTGGAGGGGGGAAGGCAGTAAAAGGAGGAGAGAGAGAGAGAGAGACGGAGCGAGAGACCGGAGGCTCAGGAGAGAAGACCGACGTGGAGGAGAGACCTGAAAATCCCATCTTATGACAGGCTAATTGGCTAGTTTGATATAATAACAAAGTAGAACACAAAAGACTGCTTACTTATCCTATATAAGGAAAAAATCTTTTTGTTCAAGTAGAACCTGTGAAGGAGAGCTACCTGTGTTTGTGGTAAATTATTTCTAGAAACAGAAAGTAGATCTTGTAGGAGAATGTACCAATTGATTTCTTGTTGATAAGGAAGCAGTTGAGATGGAGATAGAGGCATTGATTTATCCAGAACACACCTGAGTGCTGGGAAGAAGATTTAAAATGATGATTCCTAGTTTGAAAGTTAGTTTCTTTCTAGACTGTTGTTTGTGTAACTGTATCAGAATTAAGGGAAATGGTAAATTCCCCTCCATAGCTAAGAGTACTTGAGCTAATTTTAGCAGCAGTAGAGCTTTTTGTTATAATATTTTGCACACATAACACTCTTTAGACACACATACAAATCACACAGAATGAAAGGGATTACAGGAAATAATTTATTTGAGAAGGAAAGCTAATGTCTGAATAAATAAGACATAAATAATCTTAATATTGAACTAAAAAGAAATGCCAGAGAAATAATTACAAGAGTTTTATCTGTTCCTTTCCAAATAAATTCTCTTTTGGAATATGTAATGCAGTAACTGTTGTCGTAGATTTCTGCATTATAAGTTTAAGTTCCAAGAACTTTAATTCAGCATAACTGTTTTCTCTCCACCATTTTAATTAGCTGTCTGATGATAATGAAATCTGTTTTATATGTATATAAATTCAGTAAAAAACACACAGAAATCTGTGTAAGTGTTATAGTTTTGATACAAAAATAAGAGAGAAAGCTTTGAGTTAATGTATCTGTAATTCGAGTCACTGTATTGCAGAACATATGTTCTCTTTTTTTAATTAAACAAAACATAATGTGCAAAAAACCAGTCCTATCTGATGCTACCCACATAATAACGTGTTATTAATCTAATACCCAGAGCCTGACCAATGTTTAGGGACACTCTGGCAGAGGAACAGATACACTGAAGTACAGGTTGGACCTCCCTGCTCTGGCACCCTCGGGCCCTGCTTCCCTGCCGCTGGCTCCGGCCCTGGCTGGGCTGCTGGATGCCAGCCCCCCTACCTCCAGTTCCAGATGGCCTCCCTACCGCTGGCCTCAGCCCCGCTGCTACTGGCCCTGGAAACTGACTGTATCCCTGGATGCCAGCAATGGCAAGCCTGCCAGACATCAGCTCTCACCCCCACTGACTCCTGGTCCAGACTACGGTCCTACCCAGATGCTGGCTTCACTTCCACAGCTTAGGCTAGGGACCCTGGCCCTGACCTTGACCTTGGCCCCAGCTGAGCTGCTGCATGCCAGCCCCAGCCTTGCTGCCACCGGCTCCAGGCCCAACTGGGCTGCTGGACACTGGCCTTGGTTCTGCGGACACTAGCCCCCATGCCATGGAGCTTGTGGCCCTGCAGGACTCCCAGCTGCCCACTCTCCTGCCACTGGGCTTCTGGCCCCAGGGCTTTCTGGTCCAGGAACATCCATGGTTCTATTAGACTATGGATTTTGCATGACCAGAGTCCTGGTTTTGGGAAGGACAACCTGCATGAGTGGGTAGAGGTGGCTTAAGAGGAAAGGGCTCAATTTTTGTGTAGAACAGCATGCATGTTTTTGATTGGAACTTAAATGTTTTAGTATCTTATGACAGAAACTGTTACAATAATAAAATGAAAAGTCTTACTGATTTTGGTAATTTTCCATAAATAGTATAGACATATGGCCAGGCTCATCAAAATGACAATTGGAGAGGCATTCATTTTTAGGTTTTAATGAATACATGACTTACTGTTTTTAATGAAGAGTTTCAAAACATTTCATAAATGATTGTAGTGATAATTTTTCCATTTCTACTGTTATCAGTATAAAATATTTGTATTCTCTGAATCACCTGTGTGCTATATCTTTACAAACCATGAAATAAAAAATGGCCATTTGAGGCATTCAGTTACTGCCCAGCATCGGGAAGCACACTGTGGACAGCATAAATTTGAGATCTAGATATAGCCCTCTATGACTTCCCTCTGAAGTTGTGGATCTGCATACAGTCTGCTTCCTCTTAGAAACAGCTATGAAATGTCACTCTGACAGTCAGCTTGTACACGGAGTGAGGCATTGTGAGACTGACTGACCATCAAGCTTTGAGATTGGTGTCAGAGGAGGAAAGAATCTGCTGCTCTGATTCAGAGCATTGCTAGTGCATAGGTGTGCCCTACCTGTAGATGGGACTGTCACTTGTGCATCAGACCGAGCAGCCATCAAAGAAATCAGCAGCATATACATTGTGCTAAGCAAAGAGTGCCAGTAGCATTTTCAGTCCAAGAAAATCTGTTTCATGGACAAGTCATTTCTGCCATGGTTAGATTTTTAAGATAGATTCATAAATAAACTGACCAATAGAGCTGGTCCGAAGTTCTGCATGCAATATTATCAGTCAGAGAATGCCAGTTTGTCAAATTGAAAAAGCTTTTGCAGAGACTTTGAATTTCAGTGGAAATATTCCTGATTTCCTACTAGCTTATCCACCCGGCTTCTTGGCAGCTTGCCTTTGATGGGGTGGGCGGACTTACACTTTTTTAGCAACTGAGAGCCTGCAAGCACTGGGAGCCCCAGCTCTTAAACACTCAGGCTATGTCTACACTGCAAGCTTCTTGCGCACGAATTGTTTGCATAAGAGTTCTTGCACAAAAATTTCTTGTGCAAGAGCGCGTCCACACTGCTGAAAGCGCATTGCAACAGCGAGTGCCCAAAGAGGGGAGATTGTCTCTCGGGCAGCTCCTGCTGTACGCTGTGCTAGCAGTACGCAGCACGTGCAGCTCGTGCAGCCTGACTGTGTGGCACCCACCCGTGCGAGTGACAACCATAATACTCGCCGGAGGATCCCTCATCGGTCTCCAACAGGGCCCGAGAGACGTCCTGGCTGCTGGGCACTAGTTCTAGGCTCAGGGTGATAGTGGTCATGCGGTCCTCTCCCTCCTCCACGGATGCGGTGGTTACGTCACCCTCCTCCTCCAGGTCAGGCAGTCTGACCACTAGGGTGTGCAGTCCAGTGTCCACCAGTGGCGAGGTGCCTTCGACTGCCATGTCCCCCAGAAGGAATACAAACATTCATAGTGGGGGCAGGTGTCGGCTCCTGCGCGCCCCCCCCCCCCCCCCTCACTGGCCCTGACATACGTCAGGAACAGCTCCTTAACTTTGACCCAGCCTGTTCCAGGGTCTGGGCCAGGTGGCCCTGCTCAGCCAGCACCTGGGCCGTACAACCAAAGATGTCAGCGTTCTGACGCTGGGACCGGGGGTCTTGAAAGGCGTCCTCCTGCCCACACAGGTCCAGGAGGGTCTCCACCTCTGCCCCAGACCAGCATGGGGTGTGTCGCTTTGTGTCCCTCTGGGCCTGCTGAGAGCCCTGGGGTGGCTCCTGGGATGGGGGTGCAGGCTCTTGGGGTGGCTCAGGGGCAGACATGTCTGTAGAGCTGCAATACGCAGAGCTGTCTGGTGGAACTGCTGGCTGTGCTGCTGCTTCCATGTGGCTTCAGCAGGGTGCATGCACCATTAAGGGGGGCATGAAGCCTGCAGTGTAGACATAACCTCAGGCTTTTTGGCCTTTCCACAGCTTGTCATTGGGCTCCCAACTTCAGAGGCCTCTGGCTCAGCACGGTAGACTCAGCCAGTGTCCCAGAGCTTTTAGGGTCAGCAGCTTTGAGGCAACCTGCTGAGAAGACTGCCTCAGAGTTGAAACTCCAAGTTTTGAAATTTGAATAAAACCAAATCAGAACAAAACCAAATTGTGAAATATCTGTAATCCTCTTCCAAATGGAACTGTATGGCTCTGCCAATCATTTTGCTGCATCCTAAATATTTTTAGGAAATGTTTTTAATTGTTTAATTCTGTAAGCCTCATATGGTAATTGAAGGGTAGTTAATCATCTTTATCCCAAAGTCTGAGCACAGAATGAGAAGTGAAGGTGTTAAGCAGTTAGGTTGTGCAATTTCATTGGACATAATTAAAAACAGGTTTGAGGTTTTATTTATCAATACCTGTACTGCCTCTCATGGAAGATTCGGTGGCTGTGAGAATCTTAGACTTGCAAAGCTAAGTCCTACCAGTGAAGGAACATCAGAAAATGAATGGCTCCATTAATTTGTTTGAGCTTCTGGACTAGGTCCAATGCTGACCATTTTTTAAAAAGTGTGACCTGTTGCCTTTAAGGAGGTATGTCTCTTTGGGTATGTCTACACTACCCCGCTAGTTCGAACTAGCGGGGTAATGTATGCATACCGCACTTGCTAATGAAGCCCGGGATTTGAATTTCCCGGGCTTCATTAGCATAAGCGGGGAGCCGCCATTTTTAAATCCCCGCTGCTTCGAACCCCGTGTAGCGCGGCTACACGGGGCTCGAACTAGGTAGTTCGGACTAGGGTGCCTATTCCGAACTACCGGTACACCTCGTTTCACGAGGAGTACCGGTAGTTCGGAATAGGACCCTAGTCCGAACTACCTAGTTCGAGCCCCGTGTAGCCGCGCTACACGGGGTTCGAAGCAGCGGGGATTTAAAAATGGCGGCTCCCCGCTTATGCTAATGAAGCCCGGGAAATTCAAATCCCGGGCTTCATTAGCAAGTGCGGTATGCATACATTACCCCGCTAGTTCGAACTAGCGGGGTAGTGTAGACATACCCCTATATATCTTAGTACTTAACTGTCAGTCACTTGGGGATGTCAGTGGTATCCTATTACTATATGTTATTCTCCACCATATTCACTTCAGTATGGTGCATATATGAGGTCTTATCACTCTATTTAAAGAGACTGTTTAAATGCTCAAATTTGTTTTCTCATTCCTTCATTTTAAGTGTCTGTTTGTGATGTTGGATGTTTAGTTTTTAACTCAGCGGTAACATGCTGGCTGCACTTTCATGATTCGTTTCTTTACAGAAATAGATTCTGCATTAGAGATACTGTTAAATGAAAAAAAAATATGCAAATGTAATGTTTATATACGGTACTTGTTTTTCTTCCTGGTTTTACATTTAGCTCCACCATCATTTATTATTATTTCACCTGTTATGGTCCGTATGGTAAACATTTTTTGTTGAAATACTGTTTCTGGTGCCTTCCAGACACATTAGTTAAGTTAGGATACTCCTGGTATGGCAAGACTTCTTGGAAGCAATCTCACTTTCTTCTAATTATGGAGTGATAAAGAAAACAGAAGTTACAGGGGGTTTTTTTCCCCAAATTATTCCTCTCTGTACTTTTCATATTAAGAGAAGATGGGTTAGGAAGTTCCAAATTCTTTTTCAGAATCCTTATGTAAATGCAAAACATTAGATTTGAATTGATCTTTCAAGGTTATATTTTTAAACTTATCAGTCCTGATCATAATTATATGTGATTTTTCAGCTATTGAAAATTTTCTAATGTATACGAAATATTGATGATTCCCAACCAATATCCCATATAATGTACAAAGATGTTTAATGAATAATACAGGTTGAATCATCAGAATAGCTTTAGAGCTACTCCATTGTTTACAAGTATGTGTTTCTACAAGAAAATAAATGGCAACATCTTCTGCTAAGCAATCTTGAATCCTAAATATAAGCAGTGTTACAGCTTAATACCAAAATTATACGCATTTTAAAAATACTATAGATACATATTTAACTCCTCTTCTCCCTCAGATTTTAGTCAGCTGGAAACATTTTCACTGATATAGTAAAACAAATTAAAAATCTCACAAAAACCTTTCATTCATCCAAAATAAGTTTAATCTCTTGATATTAATTGAATTGAAAATTTCCTTGATTATCTAGCAATTGTCCAAATGTATTCAATATGCCCTGTTCCATCTGAATAATTGAGCTTTGACTCTGCAGTTTATATTTTGAATGAGACTTATGATTTAACGTGTTACTCTATAGTACACATTGTAGCACAGATTCAAAAGAAATCTAATTGACAAAATGTGTAATTGAAATCACATTTATTTCACTTTGTGATTACAGATATCATGATGTTGATTAACGCATTTTTGCAAATTGGTATTTGCATCAACAGTTTACTGTAGATAATCCCTTTGAAGAAAAAACCTTTAAATATAGTGTTTCTTTTTAATATAAATCTTTGTCTAATATAATAACTATATTTTTAAATGGCTCATCTCAGTTTAATCAGATTTCTCTGTAATACTCTCCACAGGATGGTTTGATAGTGGAAAATATGCATGATCTTCCTTACACCGTTTCTGTTGGGCCAGAAATAACTGCAGCCATGGCAGTCATTAGTGCTGCAGTGAAACAGACCTGCCCACATCTCCCATTGGGTATCCAGATTCTGTGTTCTGCAAATCAACAGGCTGTAGCTGTTGCTCTTGCTGCAGGTATTAGAAATGACTCATAATTTGGTACTTGTATTTCATGTGATCTTTCCTCTCTGAAACTTGAGTGCTATTATAGACACCCTCAAGGAGGAGACCGGAAGGGCACAAATGCTCTCCTGAAAAGGGAGGAAGTGTGTTTGAACAAAAGAGTCTGACTTCATATTAAGAGTTGATCCCTATGCATTTCTCTAATGAGAGGCAAATAAAGATTAATTTAATCCACAGTGGTTAAAGATCTGATCACTTATATCTTGGGATACTCTTGTTATCTATGGAACTAATTGTCATTTCATTTTCATAAATGAATGAAATGAATGTTTTGATGCAGTAATTAAGAAGATATACTCAACCAAAATATTAAGCAATTTAAATTGTGTTTATAAAAGTTCAGTATAAATTCAACTTTCCTTGCTACATAGATTGTATGAGAAATGGCAAGGCTAGCAAAGACTGCACTGTCTCCTACTCCCTGCTGAAAGTTTGGGTAGAACAATTCATGTTGCACACATTTGTTTCTTGGTTCAAGCTTGTGGCTGGATTAACACTGAAAACTTGCCTTTTCTATTATTACCTTATGTAGTGACAAACAAATCACAGGTGATATTGGTGTGCTCTTTTCTAGCTTGCAAGTAGATTTTCCATGATTTTTTTTTAATCTTAATGTATTTCTATATTGCCCTTTTCTTCTATGCTTTACAATCCACACTGTTGCAGATACATTCTCAGTCTCCTTTGAACCACAGGAGTCTTTTTTAGTTACAGAGTCGTGGTGAATGGACAACATCTTATAATACCAATTAAATGTTG
This sequence comes from Pelodiscus sinensis, assembly GCF_052426305.1. NCBI lineage: Eukaryota > Metazoa > Chordata > Testudines > Trionychidae > Pelodiscus > Pelodiscus sinensis. Next base: position 26,101,867 of record NC_143063.1, on the reverse strand, counting down.
TTTTTACCAGCTTTTGTTTTTAATGTTTTCCCCTGGTTATTTTAACCTTTTTGTTGAGAGAACGTTTTTCTTTTCCCCGGGTGTTTTGAATGGAGTTGATCTCAGTTTCATTGTTTTAATTTTAATACAATTGACAACAACTTCATCATATCAGAATAATTTTGTTGGTGAATGAGCTGCTCTGATTTTCTTTAAGTTCAGTTAATGTGTATTGCTGTAGACTAGAGGTATCTGGATAGCATGTACCATTCTATATCTTTGGAATGTCTGCATGAAAAACTATGCATGCATACTTTCTTTGATATACTTAAAATCAGAGGACTTGCATATAAATGATCATTTAAACTCCTCTGGTTGTTTGCATGTACGTTTACCAGATTCCAAGTATAGCAGTATATTCACACATTTTGCATGTACCATTCTAAAAACTTGGTACTTTTTAAAAAAACCTTTCTTTTGTAAGAACCACAAAATTAAAAGATGTTTGTTTATTTTAACTTCTGTTTTTAAAAAATTCAGAAAAATGAAGACTTGTCTAACAGGATGTAAAATCTCATTTATTTGGTTAACCAGTTAAACGTGATGTTTAACCGGTTAACCAATTAAGGCAGGGGTGGGCAAAGGGGCTTCCTTGGGCCAAATCCAGCCCGCCAAGCGGGTAGATCCAGCCCACGTGTAGATGCCCTGCCACTCCCCTGCCCCCAGGTCCCTGATTGGCCTGAGGGCGGGGGGAGCTTGCGAAGTCTTTTGCCCTGCAAAGAGGTAGGTGCCTAAAAGGAACTATTAGCTGTTCAGAACAGTTGGCCGTTCTCTCTAGGCGTGGTGAGGCCAGGGGCGAAGACATCACATGCTCCCTTACCCCCAGGCCATCAGGGTCTGTGGGAGGGGGAGCAGGAAGTGTTCTAATCCTGCCCCTTCTGCTGGAGGCTTTGCCTCTTCTGCCAGAGGCTCTTCCCCTTCTGCCAGAGCCTCCTTCCCCCCCTTCTGGAGTGGCCTGGGGCCACTTCAGATATTACGGAAGTGTCCCCCCCGATCTAAAATTATTGCCCATCCCTAGATTAAGGTGAGGGGCAGAGGGAAGGATGTTCCAACCTGACTGTTCTAGTCTGCCCAGAGCAGGCCCTGCCTGCGGATGCGCCGGGCTTGCCACTGGGCTCCACAGCCTATGTCCAAGGCAGGCCTCATTGGTCTGGAGCAGCCCCCTGCCCTTTGCAGGTGGGGAGCTGCTCAAACCCCCACCTGTTAACCAAAGCCAGTAAGCATCACCCATTAAGGTTGATGCTAACCAGTTAACCTTTCACATCCCTACTTGTCTATTAAAGTGACAACTGTAATTTGCTTGAATTTGTGCCTCAAAATCATAAGCCTTTTTTAAAGGGTGTTTTTGTTAATAGAAGTGTTTAGAACTTCTGTTGAATTTCTTTTCAACATTTGAAAAAGTGAAACTGCATTTTTGCTGTGAATCTGCTTGGTAAACTAAAAAGCTTAATCCATTTTCATTGTTGCCCTGAAGCCTATCGGAAAAGCTATCGCTGCCATAAAAATTAACCAACAAAATTGAGTTGTTGGGGTTTTTTTCATTTTAGGTACAGTTTCTATGTAGGGATACTTGATGTGCTTGCTAAAACATCGGTTTATTCTATTTCAAAAGTCCTAGATCAAATGCTTTAGTTAACTAGGATTAATTTAAGGGCATGCTGTACAGGCAGTCCCCGAGTTACATGGATCCGACTTACGTCGGATCCGCAGTTATGAACAGGGCTTTTCTCGCCCCGGAGGACGGGAGCGGCAGGACGCCCAGATGTGCCGCGGTCCCGCCGCCTGCGTCCTCCGGGGCGAGAAAAGCTCCTCTACGTCTCCCTGGTCTGCTGGGGGGATAGCCCCCCCCAGCAGACCAGGGAGACGCGGAGCAAAGCCGCGGAGGACGCCGGCAGCGGGACAGCCGCGGCGCGTCTGGGCTGTCCCACTGCCCGCGTGCTCCATGGCTTTGCTCCGCGTCTCCCTGGTCTCTGGGGGGGGGGGGGGGAGCAGCTGGGGGCTGGAGGGGGGGGGCCCAGCTAGTGCGCCCGCCCCCTCCCCCCCCCAGCAGACCAGGCTTTTCTCCGGACGCCTGTGGTAGAGCAGCTGGGGCGCTGCCGGTTGGTTCCGCAGCGCCACTCTGGCCGCTCCTGGACCAACCCGGCAGCACCCCAGCTGTTCTGCCCCAGGCGTCCTGATTCAGCCGCTGCTGGTCAGTTTCAGGAGCGGCACTACTGGAGCAACCCAGCAGCACCCCAGCTGCTCTGCCCCAGGCGTCCCCAAGTCAGCCGCTGCTGAAACTGACCAGCGGCTGACTACAGGAAGCCCGAGGCAGAGTTGCTCTGCCCTGGGCTTCCTGGAATCAGCCGCTGATCAGTTTCAACAGGCTGAATCTGGATGCCAGTTCCGACTTACATACAGATTCAATTTAAGAACAAGTCGGAACTGGCATCCAGATTCAGCCTGTTGAAACTGATCAGCGGCTGATTCCAGGAAGCCAGGGGCAGAGCAACTCTGCCTCGGGCTTCCTGTAGTCAGCCGCTGGTCAGTTTCAGCAGTGGCTGAATCTGGACGCCAGTTCCAACTTACATACAGATTCAACTTAAGAACAAACCTACAGTCCCTATCTTGTACGTAACCCGGGGACTGCCTGTAGTACCAAAAGGAGAATATATTGAGACAGCAATGTATTTCTGTGACTTCTTGGTTATTAATGAGGGAGAGAATTCCTGAAGATACTTGTTAAGAGTTTTGCACATCTCTGCTGCTGATCTGCACTACTTGCTCTGTAATTGGGGGACTGGAGCGCTAAAGGACCTATGTTTAGTGCATTTCATTCAGCTACTGTGAAAATGATTGTCTCAAGCTCAATGAACAGGAAAGCAAGAAGAAAAAGAATCACTGTAATCGAGCCTCTTTCAACAACTCTTCATTAAAGTGAATCCTGCTTTGTAGATATCGCATCTTGGGTAAGTATTTCTGGAGTGATGCAGTAGGGACTTAATGCTGCAGTTTTAATAGTCAATAGAGGTGACTATTAATAAACAAAGCACTGCACATTTTAGATGTTACAAAATACTTAAAGATGTGTTACTTTAAGTTACTTGATAAAGCAGGGTTAGGAGTAGCAACGTCACCTGCTATTATTGCACTATTTCAGTCCCTTTTTTGGGAATGTGTCTGCGTGCTCTCCTTCAGTAATAATATCTTTAAACAGAATTGTTCTGGAAAATAGCTGTTGGCTTTTGGGTGCATACAATGGCATTACAGTAAACAAAATATTTTTTAAAGGAAATGGAAGAAATCAGAAGTTGCATCAATACTTGATCACTCATTCAAACATTTTGTATTTAGGTGAGGAATGAAGGAGAGAGAAAATTCTCAGTTTCCCTAATATTTTAATTCCAAGGAATGATCAGATAAATCTGACAATGGCAGTCATGTGGTGCTTCATGTAAGAAAGTTAAAGGAAGGTCCCCATCTCCTTTAAAAAAAAAATGTCAGAGTAATGTTCACAGAAAAGACTATGGACTCAAGGAAAAAAAAGCCTATCATCAAATACACCATATTGGTAGAACTTGATTTCTTTACAGACCTATATTTTTAGTACGTCTACAGCTCTGTAAAAGAGAGAGATCAAGGTACATGACAACATGCATAATTCTCAAGCAGCCTCAAGCAAATGCAATCTGCTGATTATGCAGAAAATAACATGAGTGAGAAAAACAAGTCTGGAGATCTGTTCTAAAAGGTCTCTGGAAAAAGGTGTAGCAAAAAGAGAAAGTGGTCTGTACTTTCATATGAAGTTGCTACCTATAATTAAGATTCTTGTAACAAGATCTTGTTCTCAGTTGCTTAAAATTTCCCAAACTTTAGCTCTTCAGGCAGAAATGTTCTATGCTGGGTAATTGTTTTAGGCTGACCTGGTTTGGAAAGTTTCAGAAAAATGATTGAGCTATTTCTAAGAATGAGATTACAAAAATAAAAGTTTGCCATATCAACATATTCATTTTAAGAGTGTCTCTTTGGATGTTTAACAGCCGTGCTTTTGAGCAAGGACTACTTTGTTCAGAGGGGCTGCTATTGTGTCAAGAATGCGCTTTTCACTACTCTTGTGAAAAACTGCCCTAATTAAAAAATGGCAGTTTGTACATGCTCAGTAGAGTTGTTGGCAGTAAAACTAAGTTCTCCAAAGAGTCTGCCAGTAATGAGCATGCACCAACCCATCACAAGAGCATGTGACCAGAGTGCACGAGTGCTATCCCCAGAGAGTGAGTAAGCTTGGGCCTCAGGGCGAGGGGCAAGAATAGGATTTTTCCCATATTTGCTGCTCCGGTCTGTTCTGGTAATGAGCACTAAAACTGAATGAAAGAAAATAAACTGTCTTTCCTGTGCTCTCAGTGCCTCCCTGCAGATGCCCAGGAAGTAAGAAGGAGGACAATAAGTGGCTGTGGCTTGCAGGAGTTAACAGAAGAGGAGAAGCAGAGGAGCAGGAACAGTAGCTGGCAAGTAGTGAAGGGGAGCTGGGGAGAGCAGAAGGGGATAGAGAGGAGTTGGGTAAGAGCAGAATGGTGAGAAGATACAAGCAGAGGCTGATGGGATAGAAGGATCTGTAATCAGTAATACCTTCCTCCAGAGTTCAGAATTGAACTTCAGAGCCCTGAATCTCTACATTCTTCTGATCTCAGGAAATAGCTGTGAAATCCACTGGCAACATGCATGTTTCATCCTTCTCCAGTGCCTGATCCAGACATTCAGTTTGCTGTCAGTTGTTCTATTAACTCAAGTCCTGAGGTGTGTCCTGTGGATCTTTAAGGTCCAAACTCTGCTGTTGAGCCAAGTTGAGGGTCAGTCCGTATGAATCCAGTGATGGAATATCTAATTGAGATTTTTTTTATTAGGAAATATTATGTAAAATCATTTTCCTGATTTAAAAAAAATTTTTTTTTGATCATGTAATTAACATCTAACATAATCCATATGGCTGCGTCTAGATTGGCATGATTTTCCGGAAATGCTTTTAACGGAAAAGTTTTCAGTTAAAAGCATTTTCGGAACAAAGCGTCTAGATTGACACGGACGCTTTTCCGCAAAAAAGGCCCAATCGCCATTTTCGCAATCGTGGCTTTTTTGCGGAAAACAAATCTGAGCTGTCTATACTGGCTGTTTTGCACAAAAGCTTTGCACAAAAGGGACTTTTGCCTGAATGGGAGCAGAATAGTATTTCCGCAAGAAGCACTGATTTCTTACAGTAGGAAGTCAGTGCTTTTGCGGAAATTCAAGCGCCAGTGTAGACAGCTGGCAAGTTTTTCCGGAAAAGCGGCTGATTTTCCGGAAAAACTGGCCAGTCTAGACACAGCCTATATGTATAAGGGGGCTGAATTAAGGTTGTCTGTGTAGCCTTAATTCTGGCATTTCCTGACCTTTGATTGCTTCACTTCTTCACTTTGTTTTAACATAGAATTTTTAAAAATAAAGTAATACCTGTAAACAAGCAACATGAACTGCAGTGCATGGAGATAATATACTATTGTGTAGTTCTCCATTTTCTTGTTTGGAGGATTGTCGTGTGGTTCGGAGAGGAGCCAGTAAAACACCTCACCTGAACTCTTGTTAACTTTATTGTGCACAGAAAGGTAAAGGAAAGCAGTGCACAGTTACACATCTGTTTCAGTACATGGGATAGTTAGCACAGACAGTATAACAACACCTTTACCTAGGACAATACACAAGCTACTCAGTTACAAGAATATGAATATACATATACTTATTCCTATAAATCACACACACATACACAGTTCCAATGCTGTTACCCTTACAGTTGTCAGACAGGAGGTCGTGGCCTCTTTCTTTCCCCTCACGCAGAGGCGTCCTCAATGCATCAGGCAGCAGGAACTGGTTCACCTTCTTGTTGCAAAGAGTAAGGTAGTGGGGACACCTTACTCAATCCCTCCCACTGATTAGATCTTCTACCCCTATATTTATAGCAAAGCGAGATTTGGTCGTTCTAGTAATATCTATCAATCAACTATATTTTGTGTAAAATACCTATTATGCCAATATCTAGGATGCATTTTGCAATGCCAAAATATTGCAAAAGCGTTTCATTAATAGTTTTTCTGGCTGTCTCTGGAATTTTTCTCTTATCAAAAAATGGGATAATACTAGTACCAGGTTGTTTCTGCTCATTTTGGCCTGGTCTCGCTGTCCTTCCAAGTTCTGCATAATTGAGCAAGTACTCCTGACTTTCCCCCACCCTTTCTGGCCTGGCCTGCTTGCGTACATACATGTGCCCAAGCTTGAGTCAGACCTAGGGTGATGTGTTAAAGATCCATACTTTGGACAAGGCTGGAACGAGACCTAGCACTGCAGACATTGTTCTGGTCAAGGGAGGGCCGTCCAGGCTCCCCTACAAGGATACTGTTATACCCAGTGCATTTTCACATTTTTAGAACATAGCCTTATGAGTTGATTTTAATATCTTCATCAGAACATCATGTCATCTTCAGTCTGTTCGGTTTTTATTAAATTAAAATGCTCATTGTGGAAAAGCAAAGAATTTCTGTGTCTGAGTTTGTTTGCTAGAGTTAGTACTCGATTCATTATTAACAGGTGTACCATGTGTCCTTAAATATTTTCCTATTTGTAGATCCTAATTTAATTAAATTAAATACATCTGTTTGAGGCTTACATAAAATAATACATATAATCAGCTCTAAGAAACATTTGTTCCACAAATATACATGTACTGCCTCTTTCTGATCAGCAAAAATCACTGGATATCTTTTTGTAAGTGCTCAAGAATGTTCAGTACATGTTCACGTCTGGATCAGCTCTTTCGTATGCCGCTAGCATTTTCTCTATGGACAGTTGAAGTTAAACCATTACATGTACCTGTACATATATCTGCTAGATTCCATAAACTGGCGTTGCTGTTGTCCTGTTCCTCAGAGCATAGTTCATAATTAGGATTTTCTTTGCAAATTTGCCAAATAACATCAAACACCTTCATTTAAAAAAACAAAACACTAGTCACATCAGAGAGGAAGCTGGGGTTTTACTGTTAGCTAGAGGGATGATCAAAAGTATATTTAGAAATCTGACAACATAGCTCTTATCTCTTTTTACTGTGCTGGTGAAATATACTTCTCTGCCCTAATATTAATCAAAGTTTTAGCCTTTGTGAAAGATGCTTAGTCTGTATACTGACAACACTAAACTTTGAAACAAACTGAGTCATCATCATTCCAAGATGCCAGTGCTTAGAAATGAATAAATATGTGGATAAAAATAGCTGAGTCACGATTAATCCAGGGAAGATTGAATTAATGCTGAAAGCATGAAGGAAGCAGTTTCAGAAGTTACTGGAATATTGACATTATCCTCTGCTAAGAGCATTTGCCACTGATCATCAAGGCAATACATAGTCTGTGTTATTTTGGAGTCTTCGCTGCTTAAGAAATGCAGATTTCAAAAGGAATTTTCTTATTTCATCTTCATCTAATCAGGAAACTGCCCATTCCCATCTGTAGAGCCCTGCAAATTTGCAGATATCTGCTTTATATCCATGGGTATGCAGTCATCACTGCAGAGATATACAACTGCAACTTGTTTGACTTGGGGGTGAAATTCACATTAATATCAATGTACATAACACGACTGGTAGTTTATCAAACAGACTAATCATTGACAGTTACCCAGCCATTTTCAGAGGCAATTCCAAAGCCTAGTCCTTATCTATATGGTCTTTAAAGGTATGTCTACACTGCAGCGTTTTGTGCCATTTTTCCGACAAAACTCTGTAGAGGAACATCGACACTGCAATTGAGTTCTTCCATAAGAAAATTGAAAGAACAGAGGGTTTTTTCCAGCATTGGTAATCCTCATTCTACGAGGAAGAAGCCTTTTTGTGAAAGAGCTCTTTTGCGAAAAGGCATGTGTGGACGGGGAAGAGGGAGTTCTTTCAGAAGAAGGGGAAAGAAGAAAAAGCACAGGTGCCTTGGTGGCCATTCCATCCATAGCAATCACAGCTTACATGGAAGATAGTGTCCATTCAGACTGGATGCTCTCTTTCAAAAAAGTAGATCGCTTTTTCGATGCACTTTTGCAGTGTGGATTCTCTCTTTCAGAAGAAGTTTTTTCAGAAGATCTCTTCCGAAAAAAGCTTCTTCTGAAAGAAGCCTGCAGTCTAGATGTAGCCTAAGAGGATAGGGCCTCACTGTCTTTGAGGCAGTCTTTCCCATCACAACTCGCCATGAGACCAGTTAGTTTAACTTCAGTGCCAGGGAAGATAATGGAGCAAGTAATTAAGGAAATCATCTGTAAACACTTGGAAGGTGGCAAGGTGATCAGGAACAGTCAGCATGGATTTGTAAATAATAAAACATATCAAACCAATCGGTTAGCTTTCTTTGATAGGATAACGAGTCTTGTGGATAAGGGAGAAGCGGTGGATGTGGTATACCTAGACTTTAGTAAGGTGTTTGATATGGTCTCGCATGATATTCTTATCAATAAACAAGGCAAATACAACTTAGATGGGGCTACTATGAGGTGAGTGCATAACTGGCTGGATAACCGTACGCAGAGAGTAGTTATTAATGGTTCACAATCCTGCTGGAAAGGTATAACAAGTGGGGTTCCACAGGGATCTGTTTTGGGACCGGCTCTGTTCAATATCTTCATCAACGATTTAGATATTGGCATAGAAAATATGCTTATTAAGTTTGCAGATGATACCAAGCTGGGACGGGTTGCGACTGCTCTGGAGGATAGGGTCATAATTCAAAATGATCTGGACAAATTGGTGAAATGGTCTGCGGTAAACAGGATGAAGTTTAATAAAGACAAATGTAAAGTGCTCCACTTAGGAAGGAACAATCAGTTTTACACATACAGAATGGGAAGCGACTGTCTAGGAAGGAGTACGACAGAAACGGATCTAGGGGTTATAGTGGACCACAAGCTGAATATGAGTCAGCAGTGTGATGCTGTTGCAAAAAAAAAAGCAAACATGATCCTGGGATGCATTAACAGGTGTGTTGTGAGCAAGACACGAGAAGTCATTCTTCCACTCTACTCTGCGCTGGTTAGGCTCAGTTGGAGTATTGTGTCCAGTTCTGGGCACCACATTTCAAGAAAGATGTGGAGAAATTGAAGAGGGTCCAGAGAAGAGCAACAAGAATGTTTAAAGGTCTAGAGAACATGACCTGTGAGGGAAGGCTAAAGAATTGGGTTTGTTTAGTTTAGAAAAGAGAAGACTGAGAGGGGACATGATAGCCGTTTTCAGGTATCTAAAAGGGTGTCATAAGGAGGAGGGAGAAAACTTGTTCATCTTGGTCTCTGAGGATAGAACAAGAAGCAGTGGGCTTAAATTGCAGCAAGGGAGGTTTAGGTTGGACATTAGGAAAAAGTTCCTAACTGTCAGGGTAGTTAAACTCTGGAATAAATTGCCCAGGGTGGTTGTGGAATCCCCATCTCTGGAGATATTTAAGAGTAGGTTAGATAAATGTCTATCAGGGATGGTCTTAGACAGTCCTTGGTCCTGCCATGAGGGCAGGGGACTGGACTCGATGACCTCTCGAGGTCCCTTCCAGTCCTAGTATTCTATGATTCTATGACCGTTTACTCCACAAGGATGATGCCGTCAATAGAACCCAGGGTGAATCTTCGAGGGGCTCGGGACAACATTCTCGTGTCAGATCCCTTCTGTAGAACTCCTTACCACAAGTGATGTGTGATGGATCCTGACAGTTTTCAGAAGACCAAACAAAGTCATGTCATTTAGCTGTCATTTAGTTATTTTGTGTCTCAGTTCCCTATCTGTAAAATGGGAATGTGACCGGATGCTCTACTCACCATTGGATGGCTCCACTTCCTGGCAATGCTAGGGATTAATTTGGTCAGGTCAAGACCGCTTATAGTGGTATATCCAATTAGTTTCTCCTCTACAGCTCCTCTCTTGCTCTCAGGAGCCACAGCTCTAAGGACTCTCCAGGTAACTGTCATGGTTTCTTCAGGTGGATGAATCAAAATTCTCTCCAGCAGTCTCAGCCAGGTTTCTGTTTCACTGCCTCACAGTGCCACTCCTGCATTGACTAGCAAGGGAACCCAGTCCACCCTCTACACCAGGGGTTCCCAACCTGGGGTATGCGTACCCCCAGGGAGTACGAGAAGCTTGTCAAGGGGGCACAGGGAATATTTGGTAAATAACTAGATTATACTAAATGAAATGTTCCAAAAGTAGTAATGCTAGTGGAAAAAGGTTGTGGATTCTAGAGTTGAGAATTTATTTCCTTTCATATTGAATAGCGGATATGGGAAGGTTTACTAAAAGCCAAGGGTGTACGGGGACCGAAAAATGTTGGGAACCCCTGCTCTACACAGTAGTAGTGGTAGTAGCTGTCTTTTCCTGAGCTGCTTCTATGTTTCTGGTTTGAGCCCGGGTTGAGGTACAGGAGGGAGTGAGCAATGCAAGCTCAGGGAGGGAGTTTGGGTGCAGAAGAGGGCTCTGGGCTGGGGCAGTGTGTTGTGGTCTGGGAAGGAGTATGGGGCGCTAGCTCTGGGAGGGGCAGTGGTTTGTGGTGCAGGAAGGGATATAGTGGGCTGGCACTGAGAAGGGACTCAAGACTTGGGCAGGGGCTTGGCATACAGGAGATTGTATGGGGGGGCTAGCTCTGAGAGGCTGCAGCTTGTAAGAGTATTTATGCTACTCCTGATTTTAATGCTGCACTGCCGTTCAGAACCTGCCATTGAAGGCGTTGGCACTTACCTTTGGCAGCCTGGGCCCCATGCTGCTACTGGAGGGAGCCAACATGCCCCTGTGGCCTCTGGAGAATCACATGAGTATATATGCTGCCCCTCTGCAGGGACCACCCCTGCAACTTCTGTTGGCCACAGTTCTCTATTCCTAGCCAATGGGAGCTGAGGTGAGGAGGGTGCTTGCAGGCAGGAGGGATCCCTCTTCCCCATCCCACCCCGCACATGGGCTATGGGGCATGCTGGCCTCTTCTGGGAGCAGTATGGAGCTGGGGCAGGCAGAGAGCTTACCTTACTGGCAGCCCCCTGCATTGCCAGGGATCATGATCGACTGGGAGAATCAGTCTCCGGGATCAAGCAGTTGATCATGATTGACCGGTTGGTGACCACTGCCTTATCCCTGGTCTACACTGAGAATTTAAGTTGAACTTAGCCACATTAGGTCAAATTTCTAAACAATGAGTTCACACCGCTAAGCCCTTTCTATCAACTTTAACTTTTCACAAGGAGTAATGCTAAATTCAACCTGCCATTGTCGACTTTATGGTCCTCAGATGTAGCACTGTAAAAGTCAATTTTCTTAGCTTCCAGGAGGTATCCCACAGTGCCCCTCTGACTGCTCTCACCAGGACTTTCAACTCTACTGCTCTCAGGTGAACAGGAAAAGCTCCAGGAAAATTTGAATTTAATTTCCTGTGTGGCCAGCATAGTAAGCAGACCTCAGAGCAGGCAGCATATCTGGTTGTGAGTTCTCAGGGTCACAGACAAGCTCCAGCTTGAAGTGCACAGGAGACCCTGGACCTCATTACTATGTGGGAAGAGGAATCTATTCTCACGGAACTACGAACCAGCAAAAGAAATGCAGATATTTATGCCAAGATTGCAAAGGGCATGGAGGAGAAAGGATACTCTGGGACACGCAACAGTGCCATATGGCTTCCTTGCTGTCATGCCTGGATCACATCTGCCCAACAGACTCAAATCCCAGCCTGTCCCTTACCATGCCTGCCACCAAAGCTAATCCAGCCGCTCCCCTAAGAACTGTGTGGTGTATCTGCTGCATAGTAGGCTCTTAAAAACATAACTGACATTCCTCTTGTCTTTAGACAGCCTTTCCTTTTATGTTAAGAGATTAGGTTTGACGCTCAACAGTTTATCTCCTGTAAAGTCTGCTTGATGCTTTTCATTACAGCAGGTACAGAAGCAAGCATGTTGCATGCTCCCCAGCTCCACCATCTGGCTAGCACAAATCTGCAGGCAAAAACATACTAGGGATGACCTGTTCAAGGAGCAAATGCAATCTGTCAGCTTAGACAGGGAGCAATTAAGTGAATGGAGGAATACGCTGCTGCTGGAGATGCAAGCAGAGTATGAAGAAGAGAGAGATTCCAGGGAGCTGGAAATGAAGAACCAAGAGAGAGTCTTGATGGTCATGGCGGATGTGATGAACTGCATGGCGGCCTTCCAGGACAGCTACCTGCACAGGTCACTCCAGCCATTGTGGACACATTCCCACCTCACTGAGTTCCATAGCCTCCTCTCCTAGGCACCCTAGAATGTTTCGGGGTCTGGAGGGAGGAGGCGTCAAGTTCAGCCTCTCACCCAACCTCCAGGGATGTGTCCCAAAACAAAAGGCTGTCCTCCTTACAGCTGTGCTCATCTCCCCTCACACTCCCACCCGGAACTCTCTTTCTTTCCCTGCTGTGTTCGCTAAATAAAAAAGGGAAACCGGGTGCTGGTGAGGGGCGGCACTGTGGGCCAACCTGGCAGCACCCCAGCTATTCTGCCCCATGGCTTCCCCAAGTCCGCCGCCCCTGAAACTGACCAGCGGCGAACTTGGGGAAGCCCTGGGGCAGAGCAGTTGGGGTGCTGCCTAGTTGGTCCCGCAACGCCGCGCTGTGGGACCAACCAGGCAGCACCCCAGCTGCTCTGCCCACCCTTCCCCAAGTCCACCGCTGGTCAGTTTCAGCAGTGGTGGACTTGGGGAAGCCTATGGGCAGAACAGCTGGGGTGCTGCCGGGTTGGTCCCGCAATGCCGCTCAGGTGAGATGCGGCGCTGCGGGACCAACCCAGCAGCACTCCAGCTGCTCCGCCCCAGAGCTTCCCCAAGTCCGCCGCTGCTGAAACTGACCAGCGGTGGACTTGGAGAAGCTCTGGGGCAGAGCAGCGGGGGTGCTGCCGGGCGCCCAGCAGGGGATGAGGGGTGGTGCTGTGGGACCAACCCAGCAGCTCCTCAGCTGCTCTGCTCCGCACCGCTTCCCCAGGTCCGCAGCTGGTCAGTTTCAGCAGCGGCAGCAGTGGACTTGGGGAAGCAGCCCAGAGCAGCTCCAATTGTCCGGCTGGCTGGAGCGCTTTCGGGTTCCAGTTGGTGCTGAACTATCCGGAGTGCCGGACCACTGGATGCCAGACAATTGGAGTTTTACTGTAGCTTTCTCTCTCGCTCTCACAAATATTGTGGAGTGTACAGCAGGCTGCCACAACAATGGGAATGTTGTGTTTGCTAAGGTCTAACCTAGTCAGTAGTAGGTCTAACCTAGCAAAACCTTTCCTTTAAATCAGGGGTGGGGAACCTCTTCTGGGTCGAGGACCACTGACCCACAGAAAAGTCAACCGGGGGCTATGGAGGAGGGGCTGGAGTGCCAGCACAAGCTCTTCAATGCTGGGGGAGGCCCTAAGCCTCGGGAGACCGATCCAGGCAACCCAAGGGCTATATCCAGGCCTTAGGTTCCTCACCCCTGCTTTAAATGCCTAAAACACACATTTTACCAACATTCTGCACTTGCTCAGACTGTAGTTTAACTGCTTCTTACTACGGTCCAGGCTGCTCATGTGCGTCTTCATGAGCCATGGGAGCAAAGAATAGACTGGCATTTCAATGCCAACCATTGTAATTTTCCAGTCTGGGAAGAAAGCTCCAGCTTGCAGCTTTTGGAAGAAGCAGGAGTCTCTAAAGATGCGTGCATCATGCACCTTTCCTGACCATCCTACGCTGATGTCAGTGAAATGGCCTTTGTGATCTACTATTGCCCGCAGCACTATTGAGAAATAGCCCTTGTGATTTTTCTGTGGCAAGGTGGTTGGTTGCTGAGAAAGGGATGTGCATTCTGTTTATCGCCCCTTAGGGAACTCCATCACCGCAATGTTTTCCACTATGTTCTCCACGTTTCCTAGATTCACCATCTTCTGTAGCTGAATGGTATTGATTTCATTGGCTACTTGGATCGCAACAGACCCTACTATAAATTTCCCCATTCTGAATTGATTCCCAACTGACTGGTAGCTGTCTGGCATTGCAAGCTTCCCCGGGGCCATTGCCACCTGCTTCTCCACTGTCAGGGCAGGTCTCATTCTGGTATTTTTGCACTTCAGGGCAGGAGAAAGCAATTTGCAAACTTTTATGAAAGTGACCTTAAACATGCGAAAGTTTTGTAGACACTTCTGCAAACTGCATAACTACGTGGCCCTACCAGCTTGTGCTTTTCTCACAGCACCAGAACTGGCTTTTCACCGTGTCCAGAGAATCAAATTCTGGAGGCATTTACCAGTAGTTCTATTCAAGTGCTTTGCAGAAGAGTATATTCATGGCCTCCTCAGATTCTTCCTCATTCTGGCAGACAATGGATATGCTCTGGGTATTCACCAGCATAACCATGGTTAACATGATTACAGTAATGCTTTGATGCTGAACGGGTTCCACACTTACACTACTATGGCATCTGCATGGATAACCGGGGAAAAAAGCATGCAAAAAGACTGCTATCAAGCAGGTGAGGAGGGAGGAGATGTGTGGTATTATGGGATGCTGATGATATGTAGCCAGAACCACCCGCTGCATAATTTTGGTCCCAGCGAAATCTGGGAACATAACCCTGAGTGCAAAGGGGTGCAGGAACTGTGGGATAGCTACCCACAGTGCATCACTCTCAAAGTCAACGGTAGCCACCTACTGAGGATGCACTGCTTTGAACTACATCAAATTGTTGTGCACAGTGGGGACATGCACCTTCAACTGTACAAAAGTGAGTGCTAAAAAAATCAATGTTAATAAATTTGACCTTATCTCAAAATGTAGACAAGGCCCTATATAGATTCATTGTATTCCTTCATTATCAATTGTTGCTTCTTCATAGAATCAAATGCTATAGTTGATGCACAGTAGATATGAGTTTGGTGCACTCTTGTCTTAAATAGTGTTTCACAGTCTGCAAAAGTTTGAGAATTGCCATTTTACTGGATTACTTATGAATGTTTTAAATTCACAACTGAAAATAATTTTTAATTGGGCCTGATTCCTCAGTCAAGCAAAACTCCCTTCTGATTTTAATAGGTATTCAACCTATGTAAGGATTATAGGGCGAGGTCTCTAAATTTGACCAATTAAATAAAAACTGCAGAAAGTTTTAGAAATTGATTTTAAAATTTGAAATCTGTACATAGACATTCAAAGATTGGTTCTTAGCTGCAATTAGGAGATATCTCACCATCCAATTTAGGGATTTTTCTTTGTACAGGTTGAACCTCTCTCATCCAACACTCTCAGGACCTGACCAATGCCAAATCAGAGAATTTGCTGAACCATGGGAAGTCAATATTGTCTAGCGGCATTACTTCTACTTCTTATTGAGCTCTTAGAAGACATTTAGGGTAAATTAGAGCTAAGCAACATCACAGAACACTGAGAGCTGGGACAGGTGGTTGTAAACAAACCTTATGGGATTGAGGGAAACTTGGCCACATCCATAATAAGTGGTCACCCAGCTAACTGAAATTATGCCAGACCAGAGAATGCCAGACTATAGAGGTTCAACCTGTAGTGGGCATGGGAGGCACAAACCGTGTCAGGGATGAGCAGCCTGTTTGTGGAAATTCAGTTTATTTTGTACTTGATATATGTCCTGCACCCAGTGGCCACTGTGGTGGGTTGTGCTAAAAACCATTAATTTAAGTTTTAACTATGCTTTAAAAACTGTTTATCAGAAGAGACTTGCTTTTTTGTGCCAGTGTTTGAGAAGCTTTGGAATACTGTAGACTAAAACGATGACATTGAGGAGATACGTAATTCCTCTGTTTATGATTCAATTTCATCTTCAGATTTCAATTTTTTTTTTCTAGGTCTTGATTTTATCAGAGTTGAAGGGTTTGTTTTTTCCCATGTTGCTGATGAAGGGATTATAAATGCCTGTGCAGGTGACCTGCTAAGATACCGAAAACAAATCGGAGCACAGCATATTCAAATTTTTGCTGATATTAAAAAGAAACACAGGTAAATATGAGTGCTATTTATATATGTGTTAATATAAAAAGATCTGATGTTCATTTTACGTACATTTTATAATTGCTCAGAAAGTGAATATTGGGAGAACTTTACTGCTCGTGCAAGGTCTTGAAAAACTATTAACCTTGCACCTGTAAACTACACCTTTTTACATCTCTGGAATTTGCAGTTGTTTAACTTAAAGAATTTGTAAATGTCTTGTGCCTGACATAAGGTGATGCGTATCATTTAGCTTCAGCTTCTTGTTATGTTTACAAATAAATCAAGTTTCATGATGTTAAGCATCTAAAATATTTTGTTTCAAGTTACGTGGGTGGCTACTAGGGACTTGAAAGTTTAACTGATTACCTGCTTAACTGATAAGCATCATCCTAAATTAGCAATGCTTACCAGTTCTGGTTAACCAGTAATGGGGGGTAGGACTGAAGAAGTGCCCTACCTATTGCAGGCAGGGGACTACTCCAGCAACTCAGGAGACCTGCCACAGACAGGGTCTGCTCCCACAGAGCAGCCTCTGTCCACGGAGAGCCTGGGTACCCCACAGGCAGAAGCTTCTCCGGCAGGGGCTAGCAGCCGGAATCTGGTGGTAGCCCTAGCTCCTATCTAGGAGCTGGGACCAGCAGAGCCAACCCCAGCGTGGGGGGTTGGAGGCAGCTAGGCTACAGTAGTCCTCAACCTGGGATCCCACTTTAGTCAGTTAACTGGTTAAACAGTAGGCAGACCTAACATTCAACTGGTTAACTGATTCTCCGGGATTTTACATCCCTACTGGCTACTGAATGAGACCCATCCAAACAATGAGATTTTACCACATTAAAAAGCTCTTATCTCTTCCCTCCCTCTAATATTGGTTTCTTCAATTTTAAATCAATGCTGTATGAGGATATGGAGTATGTTTTATAATTATCAGACAGCAGCATTTTATGACAGCTCTGAATTCCAACTGACATTTGATTGCAATTGTAACAGTTATTTCAGTTCTTTAGATGTTTCTTTGAACTTTAGTTCAGAAAAAGAGAACCAAAAAATCTTGTATTTGCACATAAGCAGCTTGAATTCAAGAAAGATTTGTTTGTAGGATGCAGGAAAAGTCACAGAAATAGCTAGGTTTTAGACCTAACAAATGTCTGATTTTTTTTTAAAGAATTTTCTTATAATAAATGAAACAATGCAACATTGTCAACATAAGTTTGAAGCACTTTCTTCAGAGCATTTTCCTTCTAACTTCACTTCTGCATATTCTGAACATCCATTCAATAATATTTCTTCTTCTCCTGAAAAGTCCCAGAATTTGGTACTTCAAGCACGTATTCTCATCTTTGTCATACGAAACACTGGTATTTAGAGTGTACACGGAATTGTTCATAGGCTGATGCAATGTGGTGTTTGTTGTTTGTTTAGTTAACATTGGAAAGGAGAATGTCATGTAACCAGTTTATGGGAAACAGATATTCGCAGGATTATTGAAGTAAAGGGCAAGGGTTACAGGGCTGTGGTGTTTTCCCTAATAACAACAAAATGCCTAGCATTAAGAATTAGAAGTATCCAATTCTCTAACTTGACAAACTGTTTCCCAGGTTATCTTTTGTTATTAGCTTTAGGGATTTTTATTTCCGTGCATTCTGTTTTTTCCCTCCATATTTTTACACATGCACAACCTCATCAAGGCACTGACATCACTATGACCTTCCATCTAGTAGTGAAAAGTAGTTTGGTATTATTTTTTTAGATCAGTTATACTGCTGACCGAGTTTATGGCAGAGTGAGTATGCCAAAAGAGGCACTGCCTCTCAATATGTATGAAGCAAGTTCCTTCTATTCCATTCCCAGACCTGGTTGGCCTAAAAAGAAACAAAATAGTCCCAGGACTACTGGTATTTTGTGGTTAATGCAGTGCACTACCATAGTAGCATATTAGATTACTGTGTAATGTTATCTTTCTTATCTTTTCTACTATAGAATCAGGAGATATAATAGTTAAGGGGAAAATATACATGTAAACGTTGATGTTTCAAAGGTTAAAACTTTCTCAGATTTGTGAAGCTGTATAAAGCTGAAATTTCTATAGACATAAATCTCAGAAAAAGAGGCTAACATATACCATCTTTCTGGTAAAAAACAACAAATGGTCTGATAGCACTTGTAGTTACTGCTTAAAATTTGAATGGCCGATCTTTGGATGCATAAAGCAACTACCATTTGAAGATGATAGCTGTGCTCATTTTTTTTCCAAAGACAAATATCAAGGATATAGTTCTTGCTAATGCTTGAAAGTTAGTACTTTTTGTTGGCCTTTATGAAATGAAGTGATGCTTAGTCCAATTTCTGGAAGAATAAGACCTGATTTACAGATGAGCCGAGCACCTACAACTCCACTTGAACTCAGGAGAGTTCATCATCTATGAAAACAGGGCACTCAGTACAAAAGCTGCCACCTCAGTCAGTACTGCAAGGTGACAGTCTTGCACAATCACTGAATAGACTAGGGGTCAAATACCAGTCTACAAGCTGGATTGGTCTGCCAGGGTTAACTCCTGGCAGGCCCTCGCCACTATATTTACCTGCACTGCTGCAGGTGCTAACAGTCACAGCTCCTGTTGGCTGCGGATCGCCATTCCCTACCAAGGGGAGTTGCAGGAAGTGGAGTTCCAGTCCTCACCACTTCCTGATGCTCCTATTGGCTGGGAACGGTGATCCGCAACCAACAGGAGCTGTGCTTGCTGGTACCTGCAGCCTTGTAGGTAAATACAGTGGCGGCCACCCTCCAGGAGATAACCTTGGCGAACTGCTGCCATGTTATTGCTCACCCTGGTGTAGACAGAGACCCAGAAAAGGAGACCAGTGGGTAGTGCCAAACTCACATTGTGTTTTTAATATCTGCTGTAAAAAAAGGGCAGTTACCCTCAATACTGATAACACTCAAAAAGCCAATCTTCAGTTGTTCTGACAACATGGAAGGAACTGAAGTACAATCATGAGTTGTAAGAAAAGTTTTTTAAATGGTGAACAGGGTAGATAGCAAGTATGTATGCTGAAAGTAACACTGGTTCTGTTTCTGCTGTTTACAGCGCTCATGCTCTGACAGCAGATGTCAGTGTATCAGAGACTGCTAAGGCTGCTGAGCTCTTCCTCGCTGATGGTGTTGTATTGACTGGCACAGCTACTGGAATGCAGGCTGATCCTAAAGAATTGAAAGGTGAGAGCTGTCACATGAAGGTCGAGCAACAACCAGTGAATCATCTTCTGGATTAATATAGAGAGAAATCCATACATTCTCTGTTGTAAAAACAGAAACTTTCTTTAACTATAGAGTTTGATTTGGTCTAGCACAAACCATAGTGATTTGGGTTTGCGTTTGGATATACAATACAGGTTGGATTTCCCTGGTCTGTCACCTTCAGGACCTGACTGGTCCCAAACGAGGGGACCAGATTTATTCTCTTTCTGGGTCCAAAGAACAGAGACATCAGATTGATGATACAAAGTACATTCATTTGTGTTGCTTTCACTTTTGTGTCATGAATATAACAAACCCAGTATCCTGGATTTGCTTTGAGTGATGCAGCCTACATGCTGAGATTTTGTGATAGTATGGCAGTTCTTCATTTAAGAGTATTGATAGTTTTGAATTGTTAATTGGAGAGGGACCTCTTGAAAAATCAGTACTCTTGAGTAGGAAATGACAGTTTGATCACAGTAATATTGGTAATCTCCCTAAATGAATCAGACCTATAATACACAAAGATGAATGTTGGTGTGAGTAGGTTTTGAATTTCAGAAGTCTTGTGTTAAAAGTACAGTGTTACAAAGACGACTTCAAGTGGAGACAAAATTGGATACCTTTCATCATGTTATAAAATGTATAATTTAAAATAGTTTATGCCAACTTAAGCTTTGATCTGATCGGCTGCCTTTTGAAAGCAAAACTGAAAAAGGAGTTGAGATTTTGCCCACTCCTTTTCCAGCTTTGTTATGCAACAATACAGAAATGCTAGTGCCTTAGTTGTGGATGTTTTGAATTGAATATGAGAGAGGAAAGAAATGTTTCTGTCAAGCAAGGTAACTCTGTATAGGGGCTGGAATTTTGTTTGGTTTTAGTTTGTATAGATAGCTTAATTCAAGCCTCTGAACTCTAATATTTTGCCGTGATCAGCTGTGACCAAAGGCCCTTTCACATGATATCCTGGGGAATCTCTCACATATTAATCTTTGTAAATCTTTTATAGATGACTACAAATATGCTGCTTTTCCTCTGTTTATGAGTGAAAGCAAGCAGAAGCCTCTTGAGGCAGCTACCAGTCCATCTACTCAGCAGCTAGCAGGCACAACTTACGGAGTTAGTGAATATTGGCCTCTATGTATACCCACCTACTTTGGTTCTACAGAGTACCTAAGCAGCATTGCTCTAGGAAGTAAGGGACTGAGAGTCCTATTGCACTCTGACACTGCCAGGCCATTGAGAAGCAGGCATTAGAATACTGAGCAATTTATGTTGCACTTAATTTCTTAGCAGCATATACTGCCATTTGAGAATGTGTTTATCTTTGGTCTACAATATAGATTAGAATTAGATTATACTAATTGTAGTATAAAAACTTCTATGGTGGGTAATTTTTTTACACTGGTCCTACTCTAAATAGCTCAAGGTTTGCTTTTGGAGGATAAGTGCTTTCATCTTTAGATTGTGAGTCTATATCCAGCCCAGGTTGGAAGTTACTAAAAAGTTTTTACTATCTAAAGACTAACAATTGCATTTGATGGACAGTGGGAAAATGAGTTATTGGTTTCAGTCCAGTAACCACTAGACAAGTGCCTTTCTCACAAAAACTAGCAGGATAGTTAGCAATAATTTTCACCTTTGTTGCCATTGTTCACAGAAGGGTCATGGAGACCCATTCATCCTTCTACACATAAGTGGTTCACTTCGGTTGTGGTAGAGACACATTGCTGATACCCATGTTGTACCTATTCCATAGATTAAAAAGAGGACTTTTGAAAGCACTAAGCATAATGAAAAGTATTTGAGCAAGCTCTTGATGCATTGTTTAATTTTGCACTGTTGCCTTATTTTAAAGCTCTGAGTTTTTGGCCTTTATTTCATGCAACTTGTGCATATCGTAATTCGCAAGCTTTCATTATGCTTTACTGCTAAACACTATTTCATCTGTCATGAATGCAGATATATTTTCAAAAGAAAGAGCATAATGCCCCCTAGTTAGTTACTGAAGCAGAGTATAATAGTGTAAACTTTGAGATCTCATCACATAGAATACCTAATCACAAAATTAACCTCTCTTCTCCCTATCTGAAAAAGTACATTAGCTTGAGAAGAGTTGGCTTAAGAGTTATAAACAAGGTTTTGAGTTTAGAGTCAATTAACAGATATAATGAATAATGTTTAATTCTATGCAACGATCATCATACTCCACTGATTCCCGTAATGCTGTTGCCTATTTTTTTAAGTTAGAATTTGGGCAAAGTGAGAGTCGTCTTAAGCAACACCAAAAAGTAAACCATTTGATATGCATCAACATTACATCTTACTGTGTGAAAGTATCTGTTTAAAATAATGTTAGTGACTCTTTGTAATGTAGTGCCAAATTAGGGCAGTAGGGTTGATGAATGTTCCCTATCCTGGTACATTGTGCCTGGCTCCACTGTCCATACAGAAAGGGACAGATCTATGTGTGGAAGGTCCACTTCACACACAGATAACAAAGGATCCAAGCACCCTGATGTAATTTAAGGAAGCCTTTGGTGTAGCATGTTTCAGTTTTCATTGTCTTTGGTTTTGCTTCTTAGACTTCTCTCAGGCCCATACATCAGCTTGGATCAGTAGTGGGCAACCTGCAGCCCATGTGTCACATGCAGTTTGTCAAGATAAGATGCGGACAGGCTGCCAGACAGGCTGTTTACTTGGTGCTCACAGGTCTGGCCACCTCCAGCTCCCATTGGTGGAAATAGTACATTGCGGCCAATGGAAGCTCAGCAACCATATCTGTAGGTAAAAGGTAAACAACTTCTCTGGCAGCCTGCTAGTAGCTTACCATGATGAACCGCGTGCAATCCTCATGTTGCCCACCACTGAGTTAGATATTCTACTCTTTCTGCATGATCAGTTTACTTACTGACATAATATAATTACAGGCAGTCCCCGGGTTACGTACAAGATAGGGACTGTAGGTTTGTTCTTAAGTTAAATTTGTATGTAAGTCGGAACTGGAGTCCAGATTCAGCCGCTGTTTAAACTGACCAGCGGCTGACTACAGGAAGCCTGAGGCAGAGCTGCTCTGCCCCGGGCTTCCTGTAGTCAGCCGCTGGTCAGTTTCTGCAGCGGCTGACTTGGGGACGCCTGGGGTAGAGCAGCTGGGGCGTTGCCGGGTTGGTCCCGCAGTGCCGCTCCTCGGCGCTGTGGGACCAACCCGGCAGCACCCCAGCTGCTCTGCCCCAGGTGTCCTGATACAGCCGCTGCTGAAACTGACCAGGACGCCTGGGGCAGAGCAGCTGGGGTGCTGCCGGGTTGGTCCAGTAGCGCTGAGGAGCAGCGCTGCGGGACCAACCCAGCAGCGCCCCAGCTGCTCTACCCCAGGCGTCGGCGCGAAAAGCCTGGTCTGCTGGGGGGGGGGGGGGGGCGACTAGCTGTGCCCCCCTCTCCCCCCAGCAAACCAGGGAGACGCGGGCGGCAGAACCGCCGAGACGCGCCGCAGTCCTGTTGCCCGCGTCCTCCGCGGCTTTGCTCCACGTCTCCCTGGTCTCCTGGGCCCCCCAGCAGACCAGGGAGACGCGGAGCAGCTTTTCTCGCTGTGGAGGACGTGGGCGGCAGGACCACGGCGTGTCTGGGCGGTCCCACTGCCCGTGTCCTCCACGGCGAGAAAAGCCCCGTTTGTATGTAGGGATCCGATGTAAGTTGGATCCATGTAACCCGGGGATTGCCTGTATATAGTGCCTGCAATAGTCTAATGCACTTTTCATAAAAACAAATGCAGACTTGTGGCCGAATCTTCTTGGGAGAGCAGTTGAGTATTGCAATACATATCTGTGAAAAGAATGTAATCTTAAATCTGTAAAGCTGATATGATTCTCTTAATAGGTAGACCATTGTATAAATAAAATTCTGATTTTTTATTTTGTTCAGTAATAAAATGGGAAGCTAATGATAAACAAGACTCCTGTCAGAATATAAAATAGGCATGCAAAGGATTATAGCCTGATTTACCTGATGTGTCTAATTTAGGGCAGGGCTTTGCTTAAAATTGTCTTACGCTATAGGATGGGCTTGTTCTATGTTTACATTATGTGAAAAGAGATGCTTTTTTTAGACCAGGAGTGGGCAATAATTTTTGACCGGGGGCCACTTCAGAAATTTTTGAAGTGGTCCCAGTCCACCCCAGAAGGAGCAGGGCCTCAGGCAGAAGGGGTAAGGCCAGGACACTTCTGTGCTTCTCCACCCACAGACCCTGATTGGTCTGGGGGTGGAGGAGTGTGCAAAGTCTTTGTCCCTCTCCACCTCCCCTGAGAGAACCACCAGCTGTTTTGAACAGCTTGCAGTTTCCTCTAGGTACCCATGCCCCTGACTGTGGGAGGAGACTTAGCGTGCTCCCCGCTGCTGCACCTAGCTCAATCAGGGCCTGGGGAGCGGGAGCATGTGAAGTCTCTTGCTCCCTGCCCCCTGCCCTGCAAGGAAGTGCTTAGAGTCAACTGCCGGCTGAGCAGCAGCTGGGAGTTGACTTTAAGTGCTGAGCCCCTTGTAGGGCAGGAAGAGACTTCACGCACTCCCCCTGCCTCCAAGCCCTGATTGGCCTGGGGATGGGCAGAGCACACGAAGTCTCCTCCCACTCTGCCCCCGTCCTGCAAGGAGCATGCGGTGCTTAGAAGCAGACTGGCAGTAAATAATTAGCCTTTCTTATAACATTATTAAGACGTTACGCTTCATATGAAACTTTTAAATAAACATTGTTTTCTTGAATAACAAGAAGTCCTGTGGCACCTTATAAACTAACAGATTTATTGGAGTATAAGTATGCATCTGACTAAGAGGGTCTTTGCCCACGAAAGCTTATGCTCCAATAAATCTGTTAGTCCGGTGGTCCCCAACCTTTTGGGGCTACTGGGCGCCTGGGGGTGGGGCCACACATGCGCCACGCGCTCGGGGCGGGGACCGTGCATGTACTGCACGCCAAGGGGCAGCACCACACATGTGCCATGTGCCCGGGGTGGGGGGCCGCGCATGCGCCGGGTGCCTGGGCCCCGGGGCACAAGAATGGCTCAGGACAGCCCTGGTCACTAGGCAGGCGCACATAAATGCCCCAGCGGGCACCGCGTTGAGGACCACTGAGTTAGTCTATAAGGGTCTGTCTACACTAGCTCGTTAGTTTGAGCTAGGTAGGGTAATGAGGGCAAGCGGAGTTGCAAATGAAGCCTGGGATTTAAATGTCCTGGGCTTCATTTTCATGTTCCTGGGTGCCGCCATTTTTAAATCTTCCTTAGTCCGAACTCCGTGCCCGCGGCTACACGCGGCACAGGGTAGGTAGTTTGAATTAAAGATCCTAATTCAAACTACTGTTACTCCTTGTGGAGTAACTATTTCCTACACCATTTCCTTTGATGAAGCAAATAGAGCATCCAATCCTGCAAGGTACTTAGTCACTTTTTTGAGAACCAGTTTTGAAGTTAATACTGATAGACAAGTTCAGCACCTGTTAGAATAGGGTCTTCGTTATTGTTTTCTGAGATGGATTTTTTTTCTGAGATTTTTTTTCCAGAAAGGCTCTTGTGCAAGAGGGGGTTTTTGCACAAGAAAGAGCAGTGTAGACTGCGCCTTCTTGTGTAAAAGCCCCTGTGCAAAAATGGTGGCTCATTAAGTATGCAAATGAGGCATGACGATATTCATTGCCACGCCTCATTTGCATGTGTTCTTGCATGAGAGAGTGCAATATTATAGGCGTAGCCCCAGTGAACAAAGTCAACTGAATAAATCTGAGGGAAATTCATCCTTGAGTACAAGGACTGCACATGGGCTGAATAGGATTTTCAGGGTTCCATAAGCCTTGTCTTCTGCCCAAGAGTAAATTTCACCATTTGCAGCCTTGTGAAGGCATAACTTTTTAAGTGACATGTTACTTCTAGATAAAATAATATGCTGCTTTATGTCCCACTGCACTTTTAAAAGAAAAACGTCTTTACTAGCATTGCCTTTGACCTGCAAATAAAGTAGATGGGGTTGGCCAAATAGTCCTCGTGACTATTGTTGGTTTCTCTATTTCCCTTCCCCTAAATTACAAGAAATAGAGAAACTTTTCCTTTTTTCCTTTCATGGGGAATAAGATTGTTTTGCTTTCTCTTCCCTGAATCTCTTTTTAGTCCTCAGCATAGCATAAATTCAGCAAAGAGACCTGGTAGAAATACACACTGCTCCAGTACTATTATTGTGATTTAAACTGATAACTAAAGAATTGTAATGAGCACAGCACTATTGAATAGTTCTGCCATTTTAAAAATCATGCCCCTCCCCGCAAAATCCCATAATAAATGGAAATAAGATCTTATTCTTTTTGATGTTACACTTTATTTACCTTTTGAAAAGACTTGTTTTCTTTTACATTTGGGATGAGAGAGAAATTGATAACACAGTTAAGAATCCTTATGTTGATGTTTAAGTAATTCCCATAGAAATAGATTCTGTCCCTCAAGAAACTGGGTTGGAACGTGACCCGGGTTCCATTCTAAGTGCCACTGTAATATAAGTAATGATTGCCTCTTCCTATGTGTTTGTACAGCATCTAGCAAAACGAGGCTGACCGCACTTGGATAGGAGGTGCTGCTGTGATATTAGTAACAAGGGAATACAAGATCCTGAAGAATCCTTATACTTCTGTTTTGCAAGGGGAGCTCCTCAAAGCTCAATTCAGCAGAGAGGCTTCTTGAGCATCTTTGGTCAGCTTGGTTTGTGTGGGCAGGAGAAGAAAGGGCTAGTAAAAGAGTGCAAGTGAGGCCAGTGGGTTCACTGCCAAATAGTCATCGCCCCATGTGGAGTAGAGGTCACACGAGTGCCTGTTAGTTGTTTCACTTCCAGGCTTTGCCTCTTCCTCAGCACTGAAATTGCCTTGGGATGCATGGCCAATGGTGGTCTCCTGCGATCCCAGCTCTCTTTCTTTTGCTTGAATAACACTATACAAAACAAATGCAATTTTGTTAGTATGCAGTGTTGTTGTAACCAGGTTGGTCTCAAGATATTAGAGAGTCAAGATGAGAGAGGTAACACCTCTTATTTATTGTCTGTTGGTGAGAAAGACAAACTGAAAAGCTTACATGCAACTGCTTTTCTTTTGTTAAGTCATTCCAAGATTACTACAGACAAGCCATGTAATTCTTCTACAGACAAGCCATGTAATTCTTTACCAGGGAAACCAAGACCATGTGTTTCAGATGGTCAATGTCATTGTTAGCAAAGTATTGGTTAGAAATTGGTTAAGTCATGGCTGGTTAATTTTGTGTGTCTATAATTTTAAGGATGGAAGAAAGGAGAAAGATTCTAGAACAGGCTTAGCCCTAAAGTTGGATTTACAAACATGGCTTTCTTCATTCTAGAAGTTGAACATGCTGTGAAGATTCCAGTGCTGATTGGATCTGGAGTGACACTGGAGAATGCAAGGAACTTCTTGGATGCAAATGCTTTAATAATTGGTTCATATTTCAAGAAAGATGGTTACTGGGCAAATAGTGTTGATCCTGACCGAGTAAAGACATTTATGGATCATATGGGTAAATTGAGAAAATGAATTTATTAACATATAGTATTGTGTTTGTGTAGAATAAAATCTGGCCACAACACAACTTCTGTAGAGTTATCATACACATTAGGGATGTTAGCTATCGAGTAATTGAATAGTCTGTGTAACCTCATGAATTCTTATCAGTTATACCACTATTTGATAGTGGGGATGCAACCAGCAGCTAGTGTGCTCTGACCCCACTCCTGGGGAGCCCCTTGTCACTCTGTGCTGCTGCCAGGCAGGAGCCTGTCTGTGCAGGGAGCCAGTTTAAAAACCAGCTCCCTGAGTAGACCAGCTGCCTGCTACCCTGGAGCTGGTGCTGGGCAAACCAGCTTTAAAGTCCTATAGTCGACGACATGTTGACATCCCTAATACACATCTACTGTGATATACCATGCACAAGTAACCTCCATAAGTATTCATGGCCGTTGCATTGGGATTGGTGTATACAATATTACATTTTTAAAAAATAATCTCCGTGGCTAGCCAATAAATCTGGTGTAATTTTAAACAAAACCATTGTTCTCAGTTTTATTTGTAGAAGGCACATTTTTTCAGCTTTCTATTCCGGGTACTAATACAAAATTGTGTGTCAGAAGTTTTCACGGTTTTTTACAATAAAGAATTTGTGCAGCTTAAGAGGCTGTAGTACACGAATGTTGATCACAATATTAGCTGAGTTTTGTTTTACATGTGGAATATAATAGCTCCACCCTTGGAGCCACCGTACTGCCAACCCAGCGTATAAGGGACTTCCTGAAGATAGGGTAGATGTGTGGGTTCCTGCGTGGTGCTGGGGATAGGACATTTGCCTGGCGAGCTAAGGGTGGTGGGCTCTAGCCCCAAGATTACAGCCACTGATATTGTAAATTGGGCAGGTCAGTTACCTGCTATGTGCCTCAGTTTCTCCATCTTTAAAATGGGGATAGTAATACCTACTTTACAGAGGTGTTGTAAGGTATAATGAATGAGGGTTTATAAAGCAGTTTCATCTAATAAAAAGTACAATAAAAGTTCCTTCTATTCAAACTCTTCTTCAAAAAATATGATAAATATACTTTAAAGTTAATTTATTCATTTCTGAATACTAGTTACATCCATCACTAATTTAGGACACTCAGCAACTGCACCTCCCAGTTATGTGTACCACCCTATCTACAACTTTCTCGAGGTTATTTCCATCTCCATGGCTGATGTGACCAAACAACATAATTTCTGAGAGCAGAACTCTTTTCTCAAACATAAGCATTTGTTTTGTTCTCGATCCAGGAGATACATGAATCTATGCCAGGACTGAGTTTTAAAGGCTTCGGTTTTCTTCTTGTAATACACATTAGTTCTCTGAGATTCACCATAAGTTGCTGTGGGAAAAAAAAATGAACTTTTCACCAGATGACCCTGTGCATGTTTCAAGAGAGCACAGTTTTCCCACACGTTTATAAGGGAGACCATGGCTGAATAAGCAATCTCTTGTCTTCTTCTGATTTCTTTAGAATAGCCTACTTGGTTGGATATGTAGGATCCCAGATAATTAAATTAATTTACTTGACCATTAATCTTGATGTCCACTGACATCCTAATGTTATTGTCAACATATATTGTCAACATATAGTGTCAGCATATTTGCATTTTCAACCCTTTCAGGAATAGTCCATATTTCTCATTGAGGGTATGTCTACACTACATGGCTCGTGGGATGAGGTTTACTGGGGTGGTGAACAAAGGCTTTTGATGTTGACTGCGGAGTGTCCAGACTACCGCGCTGTGCCACCAAACAGCTGATCGGCACACCGCGGCAGCCATTTTGATGTAAATGAAGCGGCAATTATTTAAATCACTGCTTCATTTTGCTATGTCTACAAAGCTGATCTACATGGCTTCGTCGATGGAGCCATGTAGTGTAGACATACCCTAACTGTCTTGAACCGATTCTAGCATTTGTAGAATTCCATTGATGGTTTCAACAGAAAGTATATCTGAGGTCAGGAAATGGTGTCCACAAGTATAAATCCTAGTTCTTTCCACTTTATCAAAACCTTTAGGTCCAATTTCAGAATAATTCTGCGAACCTGTTAAAAAAAAAAAACTGGGGGATAGACTGCTCTGTTTTCTCCTATGTGGCAATGGAAAACCACTGCTTTTCACACCATAGTCTGTTGATGGTGGAGAATTGTGATGAATTAGATGCTTTGGGATTCCCATGTCTGCCAGTATTCTCCAGAGATGCTCATGAAGGATGATATCAAATGCTTTGGAGTAGCCAGAGAAATGCCTAATTCCTGGATTTCTGGATATTCCTCATCTCTCTCTTAAATCAACTGGTGGTGGTGGTAGTTTTGTTTATCATTTGCTTTGTGCAGTCCTGAATTATAAAGAAGAACACTTTACTTGCATGCTATATCAGGGAGATGGTACGATAGTTACTGCTCTCTGATATATTTCTTTTCTTTGGTAAGAGCAGAAAAATTCCCTTTGTCAAATCATCCAGTCAATTTCTAGTCATTCATGCACTGTTACAGATTTTCCATATGAGATCAATACCCCCCATCGCCAATCGCTTTTAGCAATTCTGCTGGCACATTATCTACACCTGGTGCTTTTCCAGGCTTCATTTTCATAAAAGCATGCACCACTTCCTTTAACAGGCTTGATGGCTCTGGCTCTGTACTCTTTTTTTTCATCCTGTATTGAAAGTGGCCCTGATGAAGCATAGAGGTTGGCACAGAAATCTCTCTGTGTTTGAAATCACCACCTTCAGTAAGAACTCTGTCATGAAGATCCTTTGTTGTGTGGAAAACTTCTTACTAAAATGTTTGACCTCCATGAATATGCCATGCCTTTTGTTTTGATACTCTTTTAATTCTCGGGTTCTTTAATTCTCGGGTTCCTCACATTTTGCTCTAGTGTATTTTCTCTTGTTTCCTAGGGTCTGTCTTTCACTCTGTCTGCTTAGTTCCTTATATTCTTTCCTGCATTCTACAGTCTCTAAGCCAGTTGCAGGCCATGTCTCCACTTACTGGAGGATCAACACTCCGGCAATCGATCTTCCAGGATTCAATTTAGTGGGTCTAGTAAAGACCCACTAAATCAAACACTGAAGGCACCCTTGTTGGTACCAGTACTCCTCACTGTCGTTTTTGAGAAAGGGAAGTTGACAGGAGCGTTTCTCCCACCTGCCTCCCATTGTAGAGACAGCTCCACACTCGCTTAAGAAAATTCGACTCCTGCTACGTTATTCACCCTGACAGTTAGGAAGTTTTTCCTAATGTCCAACCTAACCGTCCCTTACTGCAATTTAAGCCCATTGCTTCTTGTCCTATCATAAGAGGCCAAGGAGAACAATTTTTCTCCCTCCTCCTTGTAATACCCTTTTCGATACTTGAAAACTGCTATGATGTCCCCTCTCAGGCTTCTCTTTTCTAAACTAAACAAGCCCAATTCTTTTAGCCTTCCAGCATAACTCATGTCTTCTGGACCTTTAATCATTTTTGTTACTCTTCTCTGGATCTTCTCCATTTTCTGCACATCTTTCTTGAAATGTGGTGCTCAGAACACCTGTTAATGCATCCCAGAATCATGTTTGTTTTTTTTCAACAGTTTCTCACTAGCTCATGTTCAGCTTGTCATCCACTATGACCCCTACATCCTTTTCTGCAGTACTCCTTCTTAGATAGTCACTTCCCATTCTGTATGTGTGAAACTGGTTGTTCCTTGCTAAGTGGAGTACTTTGCATCTTTTCTTATTAAACTTCATCCTATTTACCTCAGACCATTTCTCCAGTTTGTCCAGATCATTTTGAATTATGACCCTATCCTCCGAAGCACTTGCAACCCCTCCCAGCTTGGTATCATCTGAAAACTTAATAAACGTACTCTCTATGACACAATCTAAATAGTTGATGAAGATATTGAACAGAACCAGTCCCAAAGCAGACCCCTATGGAACCCTGCTTGTTGTTCTCTTCCAGCATGACTCTGAACCATTAATAACAATTCTCTGAGACTCGTTATCCAGC
Organism: Pelodiscus sinensis; assembly: GCF_052426305.1. Classification (NCBI taxonomy): domain Eukaryota; kingdom Metazoa; phylum Chordata; order Testudines; family Trionychidae; genus Pelodiscus; species Pelodiscus sinensis. The sequence continues at coordinate 26,071,028 of NC_143063.1, read as the reverse complement.
CAGTTATGCACCACCTTACAGTACCCCTATCTAGGTTGTATTTTCCTACTTCATTGATAAGAATGTCGTGCAAGACCATATCAAATGCTTTACTAAAGTCAAGGTATACCACGTCCACTGCTTCTCCCTTATCCATAAAACTTGTTTTCTTATCAAAGAAAGCTATTGGATTGGTTTGATATGATTTGTTCTTTACAAATCTATGCTGGCTGTTACTTATCACCTTATCTTCCATATGTTTGCAGATTAATTCCTTAATTATTGCTCCATTATCTTTCCTGGCACAGAAGTTAAACTGGCTGATTTGTAGTTTTCTGGGTTGTTGTTATTTCCCTATTTATAAATGGGCACTATATTTGCCCTTTTCCAGTCTTGGAATCTCTCCTGATTTTCATGACTTATCAAACATGATAGCTAAAGGCTCAGATGCCTCCTCTATCAGCTCCTTGAGTGGTCCTGGATGCATTTCACCAGGTCCTGGTGACTTGAAGGCATCTAACTTTTCTAAATAACTTTTAACTTGTTCTTTTTTATTTTAACTTCTAAACCTATCCCATTTTCATGGCCATTCATTATAATAGGCATCCTGTCACCATCCATCTTCTTGATGAAAACCAAAAACGAAGTCATTAAGCTTTTTCGCCATTTCCAGATTACCTGTTACTTTTTTCTCCCTCTTTACTGAACAATAGGCCTACCCTGTCCTTTGTCTACCTCTTGCTTCTAATATATGTGTAGAATGTTTCCTTGTTACCCTTTTTGTCTCTAGCTAGATTGAGCTTGTTTTGTGTCTTTGCCTTTCTAATCTTGCCCCTGCATACCTATGTTGTTTGCCTATATTCATCCTTTGTAATTTGACCAAATTTCCATTTTTATAAGATTTCTTTTTTATTTTTAGATCATGTAAGATCTGGTTAAGTCAAGGCGGTCTCTTGCCATACTTTCTATCTTTCCTATGCAGTGGAATAGTTTGCTTTTGGGCCCTTAATGATGTCCCTCTGAAAAACTGCCAACTCTCTTCAGTTGTTTTTCTTCTTAGTCTTCCTTGCCATGGGACCTTACCTACCAGATCTGAGTTTACTAAAATCTGCCTTACTGATATCCATTGTTTCTGTTTTGCTATTCTCCTTTCTACCATTCCTTAGAATCATAAACTCTGTTATTTCATGATCACTTTCACCCAAGTTGCTTTCCACTTTCAAATTTTCAACCAGATCCTCACTATTTGTTAAAATCGCATTTAGAACAGCTTTCCCCCAAGTAGCTTTCTCAGCCTTGTGAAATAAAATAATATCTTCAAGGCAGTCCAAGAATTTATTGGATAATCTCTGCCCCATTGTGTTAGTTTCCCAATATATGTCTAGATAGTTGAAGTCCCCAACACCACCAAATCCTGTGCTTTGGATGATTTTGATTTTTAGAAAGTCTCATCCACCTCTTCTGTCTGGTTAGGTGGTCTGTAGTAGATCCTTGACTTGACATCACCCTTGTTTTTACCCCTTTTAACCTAATGCAGGTTTTCTCAACAAGTCTCTCTCCTATGTCCATCTCAACCTCAGTCTAAGTGTATAAATTTTTAATTTCCTCTCTTTTTTTCCCCCTGCCTGTCCTTCCTGAGCAAGGTGTACCCTTCTATACCAACATTCCAGTTGTGTGTATTATCCAACCAGATCTCTGTGATACCAACTATGTCATAGTTGTGTTTGTTTATTAGCACTCCAACTTCTTCCTGCTTATTTTCCATACTTCTTGCATTTGTACACAGGCATGTAAGATAGGGTACGTCTAGACTACAGGCTTTTGTCGACAGAGGCTTTGTCGACAGATACTGTCGACAAAGTTTGTCGACAAAGAGCGTCTAGACTACATCCAGTTCTGTCGACAAAGCAAGCCGCTTTGTAGACATGAGTGTAGACGCAATGGACAGTGTAGATGCAATAATGCCTTCTGTTGACGGGACTCTGTCGACAAAAGGCGTTATTCTTCATAGAATGAGGTTTACCGCCGTCGACAGAACTTGACGGTAGTGTAGGTGCAGGTATAGTTTTGTCAACAAAAGTCCACTTTTGTCGACAAAACCCTGTAGTCTAGACACAGCCCTACTGACTTAATTTTGCCTCCCAGTTGTGCCTTCTCTCTCCTTTATCTCTATTATAGCTCATGCTCCCTCCCATTTCCAACCCATTTCCCAGGTCCCCATGTTGTTCACTTACCAGTGGGCTTTGGTCACCTTCCCTTGGTTTACATATAAGTTATATGTAAACTTATAGGATATTGGGTGGAAACAGATGATTACTGTAGCAGACTTCAACTAAACATATTCCTCTCATTTTGTAAACCCAGACAATTGTTTCCTTGTATTTTTGTACGGTAGCCCCTAGCTCCAACTTCCGTGTTCAAGTCTTCACATATTAGGGTGATGTCTTCACTTTGTTTTAATGAGTTGCTCTTCAAATCATTCATATATAATGCCATAAATTGTGCCATCATCATCTGCTGTCATAGAGGCATAAACCTGTATGATCAACATTTTAACTGCCTTTGCTTGAAGGCAGATTGTAATGATTCTATCGCTGATTGGATTATAGCCAAGTACACACTTTGATGTCTCCTTGGATAAAATAAAGTTCTAACCCTTTTTCTCTCACTTTCTTGGAACCTGAGTGTGCGCCACATACGCATCCACTGTTATGAAATGACTTCTGCCATTCTATCACAGCTCAGATTCCACATATCTCTCTTACATCTTTGATCATAGTGGCAAAGGTTCCCTTCATACATACCCCTCACAATCCTACTCTGAGAATTCTTTTATAAACATTCAGGTCATTCTTTTCCTTGATGCAGGCATTAAGCACGTCCCAAATGATTTGGTCCACAACATCCCAACTGCAACTGGTACTCTTAATGACTGGAACCTCCTTCCCTGAATAATTTTATAAGCCTTTTGACGTGGGAATTGTCTCACCGTCCAGTGTCACACATGGATCATCTTGCCTTTGTTCTGTCATGATTGGTCTCATGGGAGAAAATGCAGGGGGGTGGTTTTCTATTGCGTTCCCTCTGTTTTGTGGCAACCATTGCATAAATCATGATTTTAGTAAATCATCCCTTTTTGATGGCATTTCCTCCATTGGAAGTCCCACTACCTTCTCCAGGAGCTCATCTGTCTGAAGCCATTAGTACTTCCTGAGGCTTCAGCCAGTTGTAAGTGGTACTATCTACTTCCATTAGAGCAGTGTTTCCCAAATGGTGTTCTGCGGAACCCTGGGGTTCCGCGAAGTGAAAATAAGGGTTCCTCAAGAAAATTCCATTACAATAACATTTTATGATTTAAAAAATAATTAAGATTGTGATTTTTGTTTTTAAATATGTGCAATTAAACTAAATGTTGATCTCATGAGCTTGTTTAGCATTTGTTTATTATTACCTTGACCTATTTGTGGTCTGCTTTTTCAGCTCTATGTTATTAGGGATTCCACAAAATTATTTTGAGTTTAAAAGGGTTCTGTAGCCGAATACATTTGGGAAACACTGCATTATAGCATTAAGCTCGCTTAAAAATGCTATACCACAGCCATTTTTTTAAATTGAGAAATGGATTCACTTACCGTACTTAAATGAAAAGTAAGTATAAATAGTAAAATATATTTAAATAGAGTTCATTGAATTTTTTGAAAATTTGATAAAATATTTTACTAAAAAATATTTGAAATGGAGATGTAATGCTGTTTTCAGACTAGTTAATACAGCTCTTCACCTCTCAAGATTAGTATTCGTGATGTTGCAGACTTCCAAGATCCTTCCTAATACACACAAAGGTAATTATGATGGAACCCTTTCTTGTAGTGCTAAAGGATAAACATAGATTTTCATTTTTCATGAAGAATTCTTCATCTTAGAAATCAATATGAGATACATTTGGACATCTCTTAAAGCTAATAAATTATTACACATCAAGTTTATTTTCCTTAGTCAAAAAAAGGTCTAGATGTCATTGTGCACTTATGTAAAATCAGATAATGATAGAAGTAGTAAAATGTTTGAAAAATCTTTTTAGTTCTTTGAGTTCATAATGTGAAAAAAAAATGTGATGTTTTGGTAAGAATGATGTGGACCCAGACATAGTCTGCATGGGTACATTTCAGATAGGTATTTTTATATGAACACCATAAATGAAAGAAAAGAAACCACATGATACGATGTTTATAATGATCTACATGTATTTTGCAGATTCATTAGGTTGAGTTGAAAATGTACTAAGTTCATGAAGAGGTCAAATTACCATTTTTATTTACAGTTCTGACTATATTTTGATTATTCTTTAATTTTTGATAATTTGGCTCTAAAGTGGATAAAACCCAGCATCTGAAATGTCATGAATGTATAAGATGTGTGTATTTTCATTCTTTGGTACTGTGAGTGAAGACTGTGCATTGGGGGTCTTTCCCTCTTTCCACTGACATCTGTGTGTAGCTTCCATTGATGCTAATGTAAATTATGTTGGATATAACAAAAGATAAATGTAAACCCATTGTAAGTTGGTAGAGTCCCCACCTAGCTCCAGACAAAAGTGGCACACTCATTGTAGAGCCAAAACATCACTTTGTTTTGTAAAAATAAAGGTAATTCCAAAAAATATAGTATACAACTCTACCTAAACCTTCACCCATGATCCTTCCTCCTGGACTTACTGGTCTGTCCCATGTTTCCACCAAAGGCTATTGAATCCTGTGACTTGCTGTGACCTGTAGAAAGTGCCATTTGTCTATGGCATTGCTTACAGCTGGATGTATCCAAACACATGCTAAGGGCATATCTACCCTAGGAAATTATTTCAAAATAACCAAATTTGACATTTCTCTAGATTTAACAAAATCAAAATAACCGGTTCCCTCTATGGGTGAGCATCTAAATTAGTCAGAATTATTTTGAAATAGTTCGTCCACACTAAATGGAGCCTGCCTCGGACTTACAGCCCCTGGAAGCACTATGGGGGCAGGGCACCAGGAGGGCAGAGACTTTCTGTGGCTGCTTGTTCAGGCAAGCTGTGATGAATGCTTTCAGGGGCTCCTCTCTATGGCGATGTCTCACACACCGCTTCTCCACTGCCTCTCCCATCATGGGACACAAAAGGGATGCATTGTGCTCTAGTTGACCTTGCGGATGCCACAACACTCATAATATGGAGCCAGAGCTGCTGCAAAGCAGTGCTAGGCTCCTGGGCCTCCTGATGCTCCTGCTGCTGCACATGTCAGTACCCGGACTCCATGCAACGCTGAGACCAGTTCGGACTGGAGGGACCACATCGTCCTGCAGCAATGGGATGACTAGCAGTGGCTGCAGAATTCCGCATGCGGAAGGCCACCTTCCTCGAGCTCTTTGAGTGGCTTACCCTTGCTCTCAGGTGTCAGGACGTCCAGATGAGACCTGCCATCCTCATGCAGAAGCGCATCACCATTACCCTGTGGAAGCTCACCATGCCAGACAGCTACCACTCCATTGGGAACCAGTTCAGCATGGGAAAATGCACAGTCAGCCATGCTCCTGCAGGTAGCCAAGGCCATCAACCAGGTGCTTCTATAGACAGTTATCACTCTGAGCAACATGGACAGCATCATTGATAGCTTTGCCGCCATGGGCTTCCCCAACTGTGTGTGTGGGGGGGGGGATACATAGATGGCATGCACATCCCTATCCTGGCCCCCAACCACCATGTCTTAGACTTCATAAACAGGAACGGGTACTTCTCCATGCTGTTGCAGGCCTTCATGTATCACAGGGGACACTTCACCTGCATCAGTGTTCGCTGGTCGAGGAAGGCACATAATGTCCAGATCTTTTGAAACACCTGTCTGTTCTGAAAGATGCACACCAGCACTTTTTTCCAGCTGCGCCATCATAGTTGGGGAAGTGGGTGATGCAGCCTATACTGGGCGACAGTCTACCCCTTGCTTCCCCTGGCTCATGAAGCCCAACACGGGCAGCCTGGACCCTACCAAGGAGAACTTCAATGCCAAGCTAAGCAGGTGCCACATGGTGGTAGAGTGTGCATTCTGCCATTTACAAGGGAGGTTCAGGAGTCTCCTCGTACTTGCTGAGGTCTAGACAGAACATTCGACATATAGAATGGGAAGCAACTGTCTAGGAGGGAGTACGGCAGAAACGGATCTAGGGGTTATAGTGGACCACAAGCTAAATATGAGGCAACAGTGTGATACTGTTGCAAAAAAAGCAAACATGATCCTAAGATGCTTTAACAGGTGTGTTGTGAGCAAGACATAAGAAGTCATTCTTCCGCTGTACTCTGCACTGATTAGGCCTCAGTTGGAGTATTGTGTCCAGTTCTGGATGCCACATTTCAAGAAAGATGTGGAGAAATTGGAGAGGGTCCAGAGAAGAGCACCAAGAATGATTAAAGGTCTAGAGAACGTGAGCTATGAAGGAAGGCTGAAAGAATTGGGCTTGTTTAGTTTGGAAAAGAGAAGATTGACAGGGGACATGATAGCGGTTTTCAGGTGTCTAAAAGAGTATCACAAGGAGGAGGGAGAAAACTTGTTCTTCTTGGCCTCTGAGGATAGAACAAGAAGCAATGGGCTTAAACTGCAGCAAGGGAGGTTCAGGTTGGACATTAGGAAAAAGTTCTTAACTGTCAGGGTGGTTAAACACTGGAATAAATTGCCCAGGGAGTTTGTGGAATCTCCATCTCTAGAGATATTTAAGAGTAGGTTAGATAAATGTCTATCGGGGATGGTCTAGACAGTACTGGGTCCTGCCGTGAGGGCAGGGGACTGGACTCGATGACCTCTCGAGGTCCCTTCCAGTCCTAGTATTCTATGATACCCCTTTGTGGTGGCAGCTTGCTGTGTGCTTCCCAACCTGTGTAAGAGCAAGAGGGAGATTTTCTGCCAGGGTGGGAAGCTGAGGCTGAACAGTGGGCCAGGGCGTTTGAGCAGCTGGACACCAGTGCCATCCGGAGAGCACATCAAGGGACAGTGTTCATCAGGGAGGCCTTGAGGGAGAGTTTCATCCAAGGCCAGCTATGAGACTCTCCCCTGTGCCTCTCCACAAGGGGCCCCTGCATTCTTGCTGTGTGCTTTTCTCCCTTATCCCCCCCTTCTCATCTCCCTCTCTCCCCTGCAGAACAAATACTAAAGCCGCCTTTGTTGTAAAAACAGGCGTGTTTATTGGGGGAGATATACAACAGAAGGACTGAGGAAAGAAACTGGAATGGAGGAAGCGGGATGGGGCTGGGAGTGGTGCTTGCCTCTGGGTGATCAGGAGGCTTCGGCTGCCTGAGAGGTCCTACCACCACGTGTTCTGGGGAAGCAATGTGGGAGAAGGAAGGTTCTGGTGGCCTGCTCCATGCACAAGTCCATGTGCTCCATCACTGAGGTGAGGGCGGAGCATGTGGCCTCGTGCTGGCATGCCAGCTGGTCCCGCATGTCCTTCCTCTGCCCCCAGTCAGCAACCCACTCCGGGAGCTCCTCCTCAAACCCCCAGACCAGGGACTGCAGGCAGGCCATTTACTCCCTCATGAGGTCCTTGCAGGTTCTTTTCCACCAACAGATCCCATGGAGTCAGGTAAATGACATGGGAGGTGGGGGAGCATCCCTCTCGCAGCTGGCCCAGCTGTGAAGAAAAGTGACAAGGGCAGTCATCCCAGGAGACACTGTGTATGAAGCTTAGCCCTAATCTCTGAGCCAACACCGAAGGTCTCAGTTCAGATGATGGCGATGTGCTTGGAGCAAGGCCATGTGTGGCCTAGACAGTGGGCATGTTCCTGCAGGGGTACAGACGTCCCAGGGCAGCATCACAACAAGCACGCATGGGAAGGTGCTGGCCAGGAACCCCAGGCACTCGTGGCATCCCTCCCACTGGCAGGGGGGTATGTTGTGGGGGAAGGTTGTTTGAGTGGCAGATGCCACTTGAGAGAGTGCTACTGAGTTCCCCTCCTCTTCCTCGCCCCAGCAGGTTCCCATGCAGGGGATCAGTCTCCTGCACATCATCGCACTTGATCGGAAGCAGATGCTGCCTGTGTGAAGGCATGAGCGGTTTTGCGCTGTGTTTTCATGACCCCAGACTCCTTAGTGGTGGCTTGTCATGGGAAGGTGTCCCACCACAGAGGCTGGAATAAGGCAGGCCTCTCCAGGAACCCTGTGAGAAGGACCGAGGGGTTCCTGTGTGACCATGTCATGGGGCTGAGTGCTCTGGACTGGCACTCCATGGGCACCCACATGCACAGGCTGTTATGCGACCCCCAGGCTGAGTAGACCCTCGCAGCCTGATGCCTGCCCCCACGTCTGTATAGAAGTCATCTGAAGTGCCTTCCCCAGGTTTGTCCAATGCCTGGGAAATATCCTGGGGACGGACGGACTGGATCCAGGGTGAGGAGCAGCTACTGGCTGGCAGGCATGATCACCAGGGTGGCCTCCTTCTCCTCCTCCTTGTCATTGTGTGCAACCCCGCCCTCGTGGAGGTTGACACAGAGCATGTCCTGGTCAGACTCCAAGACAATAGGGGAGGCGGGTGACCAGCTCCCCTCCCAGGATGGCATCCAGCTGCTTGAAGTAACAGCAGGTGTGCAGAGCCGCCCTGGAGTGTCCACTCTGCTTCCTGGCCTTTTCATAGGCCTGCCAGAACTCCTTGGCATTCATCCAGATTTAGTCCAGGGTCCGGTAGCCTCTGTCAGCCAGGCTGACAGTGAGCCAAGCATAGACATTCGCATTTCGATTTCTGGTGCAGAGATCCTGGAGGTTGGTCTTCTCCCCCCAGACTTCGATGAGATCTAGGATCTCCACACCAGTCCAGGCTGGAGCTCTCCTGCATCCCTGACTGGGAGCAGCAGGAGTGCTAAAAGTTGTGGGCAGCTCAGAGGAGTTTTGGGGTCTGTCATGACTTCATAAGATGCTGCTATCTTGCAAAGCTGGCCAGGTAGCACAAGCCCGTCTGCTGCCTGGAGTTTTAAGCTCCACAGAAGTGGAGATGCAGGGGTGTGTCCAGAGCGATCAGAAGTGCAGCTGAGAGAGGCCTCCGGAGGCCAATTATTTCGAATTAGCATCACCAAATTATCCACACGAGCGCTATTTTAAAATAACAATTTCAAAATTAGCGTTATTCCACAAGGAAAGCAGAGTACAGATTTTGAAATAACCAGCCCCTTATTTCGAAATAACGGGCTTGTTAGTATGAATGCATTGCTTATTAATTTCTTATAAGGGGGGTTGTTTTGAAATAACTCCCTAGTGTAGACCAAGGCTAACACACTGGGGGAGTTTCAAATCTTTCTAAGTGATGCATTGCAAAATTTCTGTGTCTGCAGTAATTTGCACTCCTTCCCTTGCAATTTGTTGGGTTGTGATAATCTTTTCCCTCTAGAACTACAGAGCATCTGTAAGTACTGCTAGATAAAGATGATACTCTTGCCTTTCATACATCCCCAATCCACAAGCAGACTGTGCAAGCAAAGGCTGTGTGCAGAAGTATTGTGAAGCATGCAGTCCTCCCTATATTAAATTATTTTTTCATCCATTTATGTTCTGCATATTATAACATATTGATATGTTTGTTTGGCAGGATTAAATCTTTAATCCTAAATTATGAAATGCATATTATGTAGTACTTGTCCTTTTACAGAGGCACATGCTATATAAAATTAAGAAGCAGTGTGTTTAAAATGCTGATTTCCATGTTTTAAAATCAGTGATGATTTTTCCCACCTGGGTGTTTCAGGGAAGGTTTCTACCAATGCACAACTTGCATATATTTCCATACCTGATTGCATCATAGAGGAAGTTGTTCTTATAGTGTCACACATTTTGTAATAGAATTATCAACCAACAACTTTGAAATTTATTGTTAAAAATGATGCAACTAGAATGACTAGCAGGTCAACAAAGAGCATCAGCTATAATCAATCTAGCGTTGGAAACATTTTAAAGCAGTCAATCAGAAAGTGCAACAAAGACTTTGATAATGACTGTTCAGTAATGATAGTTTTTAAAGACACTGATTACAGTTGCTAAAAGTCACATTAATTACTGTGCCGGTGAAAATCTAATGTGTTACTGTAGTGTTACTAGAAACAAAAGAAAATAAAATTACTTTGCCTGATTTTCTATTCACTTATACCAGTGTCAGTCAGGAGTAACTCTAGTGACATCAGTGGAGTTACAAGATAAAACTGGTGTTAAGTGAGAAGAGAATCAGGCTCAATGTGTTTAATACCATTGCTGTGAACTAAGTGAGAAGTACAACATGTCCTGTTTCTGCAATAGCTATTCATAGGAAGCAAGGAAGTTGCATGTGTCAGCAATATAAGGTCTAAAATATAATAAAATCAAGTACACTGTAGCCTTATAAGAGAGAAACCTTAGAGTGACTTTGCGTAGTACTCAGAATATGCACTGAATGCCTCACACTGAGCATCTCCATGTATGATTCTTTTAAAAAGGACTAACTAAGGCCATAATTTGGCCCTAAGTTATTATATAAAAACCATAACTGCAGGATTTAGGGACTCATGACAAAGATCTGATTTTAAAGCCCGAAAGGGTGATTGATGGTCAGCTCTTTATCATTTTTGCTGCTGAAATTATTGGTCTCGCTAGCAGCATTGTGCATCTGCTTTTCTGTTGCACAAAGATGCTGAAAATATAATTTGACCTTTTTGTTTAGAAAATGCTTGAATATTTAATGTAAAAATATTAAGTTATCAGGAAGGCTGTGTCTTTTGGGAAGAATGCTCAGTTTTATACAAGTTCTCAAAGTACAGTACTTCAGAGAATGAATAACTTTATAGCAAAACAAAGCAGCCAGTGTTATGTGTAGAAACTCAAGAAGTGAATAACAGCTGTTCAAGAAGACTTGTGTTAAATATGTATTAATTAATATGAAGTGCATCACTTAAATATGTGAAGAGATTATCTTGTGTTAATTTTCATTAAAACATTACAGTACTTGTTAGCTTCATTATAGTACCTGAAAGTACTACCTCAGCCAACACTGGAGCATCGTGTTGAGTGTTGATTGTTTTCGATTTGCCCTTTTAAAATGTCAGTGGCCTCTTACTTGTTGGATTTGTTCTTGCATAGTTACTACACTTTCTTTTGACCATGGAATGGACACAAATAATGAGCCAAAATGTATGAAGAAACTTCAGACAAGCAGAGCATGCGAAAATATAGCTTCTACTATACACAGCCTTGTGGTCACCTGGATTTTACTTACACACACACACACACACACACTTGCTTGTGAGCATATGATAGATGCACACCTATTTGTGCAGCTAAGGGCCCATGCACAATAGTTCAATGTCACCTCTAATTTGGGTGGCTATCAGGGAAAATTGGGCCCACCTAATGTAAATAGGGTTCAGGGAGTTGATGTGATATTGTAAGTATTATAAGGGTTTTTGTTAGGCTTTTCAAGGGCCCTGGAGTAACATTCTGGCCCTCAGTTCCTTCATTGTTCTCTAGGCTGCCTAGCTCACCAACCCAAACTTCTGTCTTTCTCACTAAAAAGTGGAGACCAACTCTGCTTTCCCAACCTTGCTCTGCCAAGCTCCATGAAACTCCATGAGCATGCACAGTAATCCAGTCAACTTCCCTTTGTGAGAAAGCTGGAGAGTCAGAGGCATAGGGAGGGTAACCAAAAATAAAATACTGAGCACCTGGCTGCAACAAAATGCTAAATTCCCTGAATTTTCTGACTTAGATAAGGGGGGATGTTCACACCTCTCAGTGCTATTGTTTCAGGATGTTTGCAGATGTAGGGAGGTGAGACAGCATCCATTTGCATGTGGCTCACACTTTCAAAATTATTTTTAATGAAATCTGAGATGTGACATTCTGTGGCAAAAAGGGAGTAATTCTGTGGCAAATTTCCTGATTATAGGATCCATGGAAATCTATTTTAGGAACAAAAAACAGGAACTATGTAGCACTTTAAAGACTGACAAGATGGTTTATTAGATGATGAGCTTTTGTGGGCCAGACCCACTTCCTCAGATCAAATAGTGGAAGAAAATTGTCACAACCATATATACCAAAGAATACAATTAAAAAAAAAGTGAACACATATGAAAAGGACAAATCAAATTTCAGAACAGAAGGGGGGTGGGGAGGAAGGTAAATGTCTGTGAGCTAATGATATTAGAGGTGATAATTGGGGAAGCTATCTTTGTAATGGGTAAGGTAATTAGATTCTTTATTCAGACTCAGGCGTAAAGTGTCGAATTTAAGTATGAATAACAGTTCAGAGGATTCTCTTTCAAGTGCAGTCTTAAAAGGCCTATGAAGCAGAATGCAGGTAATCAAGTCGTTGAGACAATGTCCTTTCTGGTTGAAATGGCAAGAAACTGCTTTTTCTTTGTGATCCTGTCTAATATCTGTTTTGTGGGCATTGATCCTTTGGCAAAGTGTCTGAGACGTTTGTCCAATGTACAGAGCAGATGGACACTTTCGGCACATGATAGCATAACTTATATTTCTGGATGCGCAGGAATATGTGTTCTTGATCTTGATGTGTTCTTGATCTTATAACTCACTTGGTTAGGTCCAATAATGGTATCAGCAGAGTGAATATGTGGACAAAGCTTGCAACAAACCCCATTCCATAGACTCTCTCTAGATAGAAATCCCATGCTTACATAAAAAGAGTGAAGCAGTAGAAATGTATTATTATTTACCACCTGACCAAGGATGATAACAATGATTGTGAAATTAGAGAGGCTACAAAGCCACAAAACACAACAACCATGGATGATTTCAACCATATCCTATTGACTAGGTAAATATCACTTAAGTCACAATGCTGAGATAAAATTTCTAGACACCAGAATACACTGCTTCTTGGCACAGCTTCTTCTAGGACCCACAAAGGGAGAGGCAATCCTAGAGTTAGTTATAAGTGGAGTACAGGATATAGTTTAAGAGTTAGCTATAGCTTAACTGCTTGGTAATAATGACCATAATGTAATTAAATTTAACATCTTTGTAGGGAAAACCAACTATAGAAACATTTAATTTTTAAAAAGGGAACCACACAAGAATGAGGGCAGTAGTTAGAGAGAAATTTAAAAGATCAGCCATATAGCTGAAATTCCTGCAAGCTGCCTGGAGACTTCTTTTAACACCATAATTGAGATTCACACTAAATGTATATTCCAAATAGTAAAAAGAAAAGACAGAATACCAAAAGAATGTTACTAATGATGAGTAATGGAGGCCATAAAGGCATCCTTTAAATTTGGAAATGCATACCTAATGGGGAAAATAGAGTAGAATGTAAATATATAATAAGGAATCCAAGAAAGAATTTGAGAAGCAACTTGCTAAAGACACAAACACTAGCATTCTTTTAAAGTACATCAGGAGCAGTAAGCCTGACAAACAGGGTCCACTAGATAACAAAGATGACGTGTTAAGAGCAGAGGTTTTAGAACAAACAGATAAACAAAACAGTACTAAATCACCAGGACCAGATGGTATTTACCCAGGATACCCAGGAGTTATGCAGGAAATTAAATATGAAATTGCCAAACGAGTAACTATTGTATGTAACCTATCTCTGAAATCTGCCTCTTGCACCAGATAACTGGATGGTAGATAATATAACGTTGATTTGAATAAAAGGGTCTAGTGGAAATGCTGGCAATTATTGGTCAATGAACCAAACTTTAGTACCAGGCAAACTGACTGAAACTGTAGTAAAGAATAAACTTCTCAAACACACAGATAAACATGGAGAAGAGTCAACATGGCTTTTATAAATGCAAACCATGCCTCGCCAATCTATTAGAGTTCTTTGAGATTGTCAACAACCCTATGAACAAGGATGATCCAATTGATGCGGTATACTTAGACTTTCAGAAGGCCTTGACAAATCCATCACCAAACACTCTTAAGCCAAATAAATAGTCAAGGGATAAGAGGAAAGATCCTCTCAGGGATCACTAACTGGTTAAAAGATAGGAAACAAATGGTCATTTTTCACAATGGAGAGCAGTGATGGCTGCTGAGGGCTTGGGGAAGTGACCCAGATGCATCCCTGACCAGTAGCCAAGATGGTCAGGGATGCATCTCCAGGCTTGGGGTGATATTATTCCTCTGACTACCAGAAGCTGGACGTGGTAGGAGTATCACTCCATAATTTCCCTGTATTGTATACTCCCACCATTGAGGACAAGTTTTCAGTCAAAATGCACTATGGTCTGACCCACTACAGTAGCTCATATGTTCTTGCACCTGAGCTGGCTCTCATCTGAATTGTTTCCTTGCACTCCAGATGATGGTGCACATATATTTCTTAAACTATTGCCAGTCATTTGAAAAGGACAAATCATTGGACTGGGATGTCCTCTTGTGGCTAGGTCTTTCATGTCTGTATGACATTGATTCTTCTCCTCTGGGGTTGGGGAATAGAGCAGAGGACTACCCATGATACAAAGCATTGTCCCCTGTACAGCCTAGTGCAAAAATCTGGTTTGAAGTGTTGTTTCTCCAGATCTCCTCCATGTGTGTTACTGAATCTCTGCAGGGAAACATACCCCAAAGCTACCTTGCATCTACTGGAGCCATTGTACCTGGGGGAAGTAGACCCACTGGAGCTATGTCTACAAACACTTGTTACTGCAGACAGCTCTAGTCTCTGCAGATGTGTATGGGGGAAAGGGATCTCCTCTCATTATGTCTATCTTGGATCTACCTAGTATCTCACATGAAATTCTGCACATTTAACCTTACGGAATTTTCCTGTGTCTTTTCCAATCTGAGCCTTTGTGTCTCTCCCAATGAGAGCTTTGATTTGACCCTTTGACATGTTTACTCTGGGGGGGAATTAATTTACCAAAAAAGTTATTTAAAAAAGAGACACTTATTGAATCTAGCCACCTACATCATGTCCCTCCAACACGATGAATAAATAGTTCAGAATCCTCTATTGATAAATCTATGCCTAGTCAATACATACTTGAAAACATTTTCACTTCACTCCATTCATATTCCTGACTTCTTCTCTCAACAACTTTAAGACACTCACTTATTCTAGCCCAGACAGGGCTATTAAATACTTATCTCAAATTATTTTTCAGCTGACAAGGTTTCTCTTTTTCTCTATATGCTACTTTACATGGATGCCTTTGAGTCACTGAAATAGCCCAACCCTCATTATAGTTGATTCCCTTCCTCCCCTTTGCTTTACTTACACTGAATGATCAGTTGCTGGTGCTTTCATCCTATATACAATCTGCATCCGGTTTTATCTATACATTCAAGTTTAAAGTGCTGCCACGGCAGTGCTTTAACGCAGCAGCGTGCTCACAGCAAGAGCGCTGGGTTCTCTTAGTGCTCTAGGTAAACCTCCTCCACCAGGGAGTAGCTAACTGCCCTGAGAGCACGGCTCCCAGCACTGGGAACTTATTTACACTTTACAGCACTGTAACTTGCTTACACTCCAGAGCAAGAAAGTTAGTAACTCAGTGTGTAACTTACTCGTGTAGACAAGCCCTTAGATACAGAAAACAGAGAAGAGAGCAGAGGGTCTTCAGCAAAATGTTAGAGTTAAGCTATGTCTAGACGACAATGTTTCCTCGGAAAAAGGTACACAAATTGCGCCCCACAATGTGTGTACCTTTTTCCAATAGTTTTTTTCAGAAGAGTCTTTTCCATCTACACTGGGCCAAATTTCAGACAAACCTTTTTCGGAAGAGCCCTTCTTCCTCATGGAATGAGAAAGACAGGGCTTCCGAAAGAGCGCATCTGCTCTTCCAGGAAAAAAAAAGCGTAAGAGCAGACGCATTCCCCTGGATGCAGTAGAGTTTTTCCAGGATACCTCCGGAAATAGCCTAAAAGACAAAAACTTTTCCTCTTTTAAGCATGCAGCTAATTGAAAACACATATTCTGTAATATAAATTTGATAACATTTTACTTTGGGCAACCCAGGCTCAGTTTATTTGCTACAATTTGAAGTTGCAGAAGTGCTAGTAAAGCTGTGGGGAGTGTGAGGCTCTCTTTGTGGCAGCTGTCTAGGTGGGTAGAGTTCTATGACAGAAATGGTTTTGATTTGATTAAAAACTTACTAGTTTTATTCCAACTTGGTTTTGTGTTCAAGACATCAACTTTGCTGCTTATTCTGAGATGACTCTCCATCCTTCTCCACTTAACCTTTCCTTTTCTTCCCCCACAAATTCCATGGAAAAAATTCATAGCTCCACAAATCAAGCATATGGGCAGTAAACCATTGCATTTCATAGGGGTTTTTTCCCCCCCAAGGACAAAACTCTCATTGAAATGAATGGGACAGAGATTCCATTCACTTGATTGGGATGCTAGATTATTATGTGTTCATGCTCTAAATGATGGGTTCTGATGAAAGGATTTCATTGTTTTTGAAACCAGAATCCAACCTTGCAAAAACAAAATCAGGGACATGTGCCAAGTGTTAGAGTGAGGAAATGTCAGAGAGGCACCAAATCTCCTTCTTTAGCATACTCAGTTCGTCAGATTCAGATCTTGTGTAAATGGAGGCTACCCTATTTGGCCCATTGTTTACAGTCTCATAATAACAATAGTGGAACATTTAAAATTAGTGTATGCATCCTCTGCCCCATTTGCTTACAGTGAATAGTGAGATAACAACAGATTTGTACGGAATTGAGGGGCATAATATTTAGCATCATTAATCTAGTGCATCACGAACTACAATTAATTCATTCCAACTGCATCCCTGTGAGATTTGAGATAGGTATGGTAACCTTTTTTGGTAGCTTCTAGCAGCATACCACATAGTGTAGGTATATGGCCACCCTTTCAGCTTGTAGGAGGAACATATGTATACCTTGTGTAAGGAAATTCCAGGTAGACAAGGAGGCAAACACTATCTGCATAGACAACTATTTGACAGAGAGCTAAGGATTAAATTTGAGTTTTGCTTCAGTGTGATATATGGCATGCTGGTAGGTGGGACAGAGTGGAACTGAGATGTAGTAGTCAAGTGGAGAAACCTTGGGCCATTTGATCTGTAAAGGGCATTAAGTTAAGAACTCATAAATACAAACTCTTGTAGATACCGTAGTCTGCTTGTGTAATTCACTAGTACAAATGCTGCAGCAGAATTCCAAAACAGGCCTTGAGAATTCTATTAGTGACATTTCTACAGTAGCAATATGTGAATTAGGACAATGATGTGAGAAATTTAAGACAGATGCTGGTCACCTGCAGAGTTCAGGAGAGAATTATTTTCTGTACAGCATTGATCTAGTAGCTGTTTGCACTATAGTATTCACCCTCGTCTGAAGTGTCAAACACTAGCTATGGCTGGGACAGGATACCTGATTAAATAGACCAACAGTCCAATCACTATAACCATTCCTATGTAACTAAACCCAGGAAATATAGAAGAGAGAGATTGGAGGGTTAGTAGTAGCTTGTATTTTCAATAATTTATCAAGATTCGAGAGTACAGATTTCCTTTGGGGAATATTAGTTCTTAGGTTTACAAAGTGTTTCCGCTGTAAATATCCATAAAAATGACAATTTGGTAGGTTGTATTTATTCTTAAGCGGGTCAAAGGACATTAGTGTATTCCTGCTGTATAAATCTGCCATGTACAGAATTTCTTCATGCTCCCAAATCACAAAGGTGCTTCTTATAGTTCAGGAGAAAATGTACACATTGTTGCCAATCAAGTACAACAAGCGAGCGTATCAATCTCTGCCCAATAACTTTTGCCCCCCTCACTAAATTTTATCACAGAAACTGGACACCTCCAGGGACTGGTTTTAATTTATACATACAGTGTGGGTTTATAATAGGAGGAGAAATTCAATATAGCATTACTACCCAGATTATTGTTTCCGCATTCATTTTATACTTAGGATCAGAGTTACATTGGTACCTATTATAATTCTTCCTGCAAACGAGGCTTGATCACAAATTTTTCAGATTTCAGAAGATATGGTGCACAGCCAAAAGGAGGCAAAGTGGTTCAAAGGAATTAGATGTGGCTCCTTGATTCTGGAACTAATTCTGTGCCAGGTCTGACCCCGGCATATAAGGCTGCTCTACCGCATACTGGTTGGAACATCACACTTACTCCTCCTGGAATGAGGTGTAACAGTTAATCCGAACTAAAGACTTAGTTTGAATTGCCATTTCACTGCCGCATGTAGCGGCGGGCAGTTACTTTGGACTAGTGGAATTTAAAAATGGCGACCGGATGGGAACATGCAAATAAAGCCCGGGATATTTAAATCCCTGGCTTCATTTGCAACTTCGAATGCCTACATTAGCCTCCCTGGTTTGAACTAGGGGGCTAGTGTAGACATACCCTTAGAGATTGTCCAGCAACAGAGGACTGTGGTCACAGAGGAGAACTGCGGCATGTGCCTTCTTGTCCCTGATATGCCTTGTATGTCCTCTCTCTAGCTAGTGCGATCCAGCTACTTTTCAGACCCTTTTTACCTAAAAACAGTGCAAAGGGGCCAGATGGCAGTGGAGGATCTTTCCTACTCCCTCAATATATTTCCCTTGTACTATCTGTGCATCATAGTAATAAAGCATCAGGATACACATGGCTTTTCAAACTCTGTGGCATGAACTGTGAAATAACACTTTGGAAGACAAGGCATCCTCTGCTAGAGTGATGTAGAAAGATCCACCAAACATTTGTAGACAGGAGTCTTGTTCAAATCATCACCAAAACACCACGTGCTCCTTAGAGCATAAATGAAGAACTGCATTGTGGGGAGGGAGGGGAGCACAGGGCCAGTGCTATCCTGAGTGTAACTCCACTGACATGAACCAGGGTTGCTGGGGGGGGTTTACTCTCAATGTGCATTGTGCGCATCCTAGGGCTTGGCAAGCACTGCCGTATTATTCTTAGTGTTTAAGTGCGGCTAGGCATTTATACATCCTTGCAAAATAAATTGGACCTGGCTGCTCCAAGGATGTATAAAGGGGATTAGGGAGAGCACAAGAGATTTTCCCCCCACTGCTCTCTGAGGATGCAAGACATTTCAAAGAGTGCTGGAAAAATAGTGGGTCCCTGATCCCAGGCCCTACTCCTTTCTCTGATGAAGGCGTGGGTAGCGGTTGCCTGCATAAGTGGTGTAACAGCAGGCATGCTCGTCTGTGCACTGTGGTGCTCCTTGGGGAATTCTGCCACTGAGAGCAGCTAGTTCTTGGTTCTGCCATCTGGCCTCCTCACAGAAGCATCGAAGAATCTATTTGCCAGTGAGCCCCAGCGCAGGAGTTCAGCTTTGCTTCAGGAACAAGGTGGAACAGTCTTGCAGGGCTGCACCCACCTCCTATGTATCAGTTTTCCCCATAACAGGTGAACCTTTCTGGGGGAAAGCCCCCGGGTGCTGAGGAGCACAGGGTTCAGACGGAGACATCCCTGAAGATTTGCTAAAGGGAATACTCTATATCCTAAGAAGGGTAGGATAAGATAGAAGTTGATAACGTACAGATAGGAGCTAAAAAGAAACAGTCAAACAAACAAAAAAGAGTTACATTCAATTGTGTCACATGAAGGCAGATTAAATATTGATAAACTTTCTAAGTGCTCCTATACAAATGCTAGAAGTCTAAATACTAAGGTGGGTGAATGTGAGTTCCAGATATTGAATGAGAACATTTATAGGAATCACAGAAACTTAGTAGATTGATAATCAATGGGACATTGTAATACCAGGGCAGTGGTGCTGGCACACTTTTTAGAGTAGAGCTGCTATATTATCCCCCCCACACACTGTTAGTTCTTGCATCTTAGTACTGGGATACAAAATATATAGGAATGATTGAGGAGACTGTGCTGTTGAGGGAGTAGCATTCTGTGTTAAAAGCATAAAGTCAAGTATAGTAAAAATCTTAAATGAATCAAACTGTGCCATAGACTCTCTCTGGATAGAAATGCCATGCATGCCTGAACAATAAGAGCACAGCAGTCAGAATTTTCTGCTGACCAGCTGACCAGTACT
The DNA here is from genome assembly GCF_052426305.1 of Pelodiscus sinensis. Lineage (NCBI taxonomy): Eukaryota > Metazoa > Chordata > Testudines > Trionychidae > Pelodiscus > Pelodiscus sinensis. The sequence continues at coordinate 26,051,046 of NC_143063.1, read as the reverse complement.
GTGATTGTGAAATGCTCAGAGAGAATTGAGGCTACAAAAACATTCCCTTTGAAGCACCTGTCATTGGCCCCTGTTGAAAAACAAGATAATCGGCTAGACAGACCATTGATCAGACTCAGCATGGCCACTCTTGTATTCATATATATATATAAAATCTTGAGAGACCTTTATTTTGTACAGTTGAGAAAATAAAGGCAAGGTGACCCCCTCAGACAAATGGTGAATTTGTCCCTTCGTCTAATTAAAAACAAATACTACTAGTAAGGGAAGCACAGATTTTCCTTTCAGGGAAGGGACTCCTCTCCCCGGAATGGGAACATCTTTCATAGGCTCATACAAGTTCAAGCCAGAACTGAAGGTAACAGGAAAGAAAATGATTGTGAACCAACCTGAAGCCAAAGGGAGGAGGTAAAATATATTTTCCTTTTGTGGGTTTAAGCAGTGGAAATGCTGAGCGCTTCAATCCTCATTAAAATCTCTTCTCAGGATCAGACTGTCAATGACAAATGTGGCCTTGTATTGTCTTTCCTTTCATGAAATTCTCACCTTTCCAGGTAAATATGCAACTTCCACATTTGTTAAATTAGCGATGAATTATGACTTTCTCCTGTACATGTGAGAGCCTTTTTTTCACCTCCAAACATTTAACTTCCTTGCCGATTTGACAGAAAAGCAGTAGATTTTTTTCCAAATATCCATTTGCTTTGCCATTTATCTACTTTGATCTAAAATACAGAATCTGATGGATGCCCTAGGTAAATCAAACATTTTCTGTCTGCCAAAACAGTTTTGCAAATGCTTATTTCATGCCATTACCATTTTTCTGTTTCTTGCAGTAAATCAAAAGTATCATCCATTCATCCACTTTAAAAAAAGTAATGCCTTTCCCTTTGCATAATTACACCTACCCAGTGGAGATATGTATGCACAGTAAATCTATTCCTTTAAAAGGTTTTGCCTTAAGTACAGCAGTGACATAAATTGGTGTAGAGCAAATTTATTTATTTAATAGGTTGATTCTTTTAACTGGTCTGATAACTGTTATACGTTCATTGTTTGAAGTGGGGGGAGGGTTCTTATTAATAGATCTGATTTATTTATGCAGCAGATATTTATGTAAAAAGGTCACACTCCATGTAGGACTTGTAGAAATTGGTATATGTGCGTAATTTGTTCTCATTACAGGTTTATTCTTAACTGGTGTTCAGGGGGTCTTCACTGTATCTACGATAGATCCTTGAGAATTAAGTAGCTTAATAAATATGATGAGCAAATCCTGAAGGGAATATGACTGCAAAAGAGTATGTGTTTGCATGTACCTTTCCAGAAGAAATATTAATGTTACCCCTTGACAGTGTTAAAGGAATATAGAGAAAGAAATGAACAAAAATAAATGTCTTCCTGTCATAAGTGCAATATTTTGGCAAAATGAATATACAAAGGAATCTGTTCATCTTCCTCATGTAAACTTGTTCATTTTTATAAATTGTATCAAATCAAAAGCAGACAGGCCCAGCTGGTGGAAGTCTAGAAGTGAAATGCTGAATTTTTTAGCAGTTCCTTGTTTATTTTTAGGCTTTATAGAATTATTTTTAGTTCCCAGTCAGAGAGTTTAAAAGGAAACATCTTAAAAATCAAATTGTAAAAATTAACAGAACTAGGGCAACAAAAATCAGCAAGAAATAGAAGCCTACTTGCAGCCTAATTCACCCACAAGCCCTTTCCCAGTGGGAGTTCTTCTCAGTGTATATTCAGTGGTGACTATGTAAACAGTGACCCTGCAAATGTTATAAACATGCTGGATGCATGCATGCAAGAACTCCCATTGACTTTAGCGGAACTCCACACGTATATAATGTACAAGGATTTGCAAGACTTCAATTTTGCAATTAGCAGTGTCATGGAGATCTGGACCAGCCAAACAAATAAATAAATTAATGTAAATAAATTATCTGTGGATAGAGCCTTATATTGTCCATGCTACCAGATGTACAGGTGAAATTCCAGGTACCTCTTTTTCTTCAGGTATATAGTGGAAAGATGCTGGAACATTGTTGTTATTCTTTTGTTTGTTTGTTTGTTTGTTTGTTTTGTTTTTTCATGGTGAGCTGCAGATCTTAAACGTTAAAGAAAGTGCTTTCATAAAGAAAAAAGTCTGGAATTTTACAATGCCCATTTCAAAATGTTACCTTCTTCTGCCAGCTTGGCACTGTCTTTCATGAAGTTGAAAAAGACATATTGTTTTATGATCCAAGGCAAAAACATCCTGGGTATGGGACGGGAAGATGCATATAATAATTAGAGATAAGAACATAAGAACGGCCATACTGGGTCAGACCAAAGATTCATCTAACTCAGCGTTCTGTCTTCCAACAGTAGCCAATGACGGATGCCCAGAGGGAGGGAACAGAACAGGTAATCATCAGTCATCTCCTCCCTGAAAAGAGGAGGCAACTGAGGAAAAGGAAGGGGTTTGAAGAGGTATAATTTATACAAAATGATACAGAGCGTAGCTAGAGGACAGAAACAGAGGAGCCATCAGATAATAACAGAAGTAGAGGCTGCCCAACAACCACAGCTTAATTCAGCAGTTACCATAAAAGTAAATGGAATCTTTTGCCTTATACCCTGTACAGTCATTCACCCTCCTGTCACCCATTTCTAGCCTCTGATAAACAGAGGCTAGGGACACCATTCCTACCCATTTTGGCTAATAAGTGTTGATGAACCTTACCTCCATGTATTTATCTAGTTCTTTTTTGAATGCCATTAAAGACCTGGTCTTCACTACATCCTCTGGCAGTTTGGTCTTCACTACATCCTGGCAAGGGCTACTAAGCAGTGAGAGGGAACATATCACATGGGACACAGCCCTTATCCACCAAGATCATTCTTTTTCAGATCTCAGTTCAAATGGATCTTTTGTTGTTGTTATCTCTTTCCAGTCTAAGTAGACTAGAGGTTGCCAACTCTCCCTTTTTGTTCCACCACTGACTAGCAGTAGTTGTCACCATATGGTTTAACCATAATAGATAGGGAAGAATAATTAATGCTTAATGTGGCCAGCAGGGGGAAAGCTCATGGGGTAAAAAGCATCCTGCCAAAACTTTAATACACAGATGCTCAGTGGTGTAAATGAGTGTAGTTTCATTGAAGTCAACAGAGCTATGCTAGTTTGTCAGCTGATGATCTGTCCCTAAATCTTGTTTCAGCTGAATTCCCTCTGATGGATCACACACTGAATCACGCTCTTACACTGAACTGTCACAGCAAACATCATTTTTACAGGATTGGTGGGGGGAGGGGAAATGTCACCAATCTAGCCATTCCCACAAACTTGGGAAATGCACTCTTTCAGGGAGATCTGGATGTTTTTTTTTACATTTGGGCTAAAGCTAACACTCTTGAGAGCTGCTGAACTGAGACTAACAGCTTTTTGTAACAGAACCAACTCCAAGAGTGACAGCACAAGCCTCCCCCCGCAACTCCACCAATTGTCTTTCAATTGTGACTTGGGGGAGGAACACAACAGGGAGAAACTAATTTAGACTCGATGTATGTTCAGTGTTTGGCCCTCTCTTGAATTTACTTGCAAGGATGCTAAAGAGGGAAATGGGGTTTCTTATGTGCATATTGAGGCAGGGACCTTCGATTTGCCTTGTATTTCTACAGCACCTAGCACAACAGGTCGCTTTTCCATGACGACTAGGACGTTGAGTGTTACAACAATATAAATAATAATTGTGCACTGGGAACTGGACTGAGGCCACTAAACTCATCTGACATAGGCCACTACACCCATCCCACCTCCCATCCATCAGACCGCAATGCCCGTCTTTTGCTATCAGCATACTGTAGCCTGGATTTGAATTTATACCTGGGGCCTCAATTCAGCAAAGCACTTATGCTTGTGCTTGCTGAATCAGGATCTGAGTGTTAGTGGGTCCCCTATCGCATCACTGACCTTCAGCTACTTAGTCCCCCATGATGGACCTGATTCTACTGCCACTTCAGTCATTAGTTTTCCCATTAATTTCAATGGAAGTAAGAGCAGCTCTGTCATCCAGATCTACTTATTAATTATGTTTTTATAACATATATATAAATGTGCTATTTATAACTAGCATTATCCATCACATTGTGCCGGTAGACATACACCTGGCCTCCTCCCTCCTCACTGTTCCTGGAGGCAGGGAGGCTTGGGCCAGCTCGGGCCACATGGCCGCCTCCCATCCCACTACACTGGAGCTGGGGAGGCTGGAGCCATGTGGCCTCCTCCCTACCTGCTGCTCCGGGGGCCAGGGTGGCTTGGGACCAGCTCACACCGTGGGACCTCCTCCCTCTCTGCTGTTCCCTAGAGGGATGTACAGCCTCTTCCCTCCCTGCTGCTCCCAGGAGTGGGGGGGTGGGGTTGGGGCCATGCGTCTTTTTCCTCCCTGCTGCTCTGGGGATACTGGAGCACACATGCGAGCACTCTTCCCCTCCCCGTGTGGTGGTGCGGGGGGGGGGGCACCTGTGGCCTCCTCCCTCCCTGATGCTCCTGGGGCAAGGGGGAGGGGTTGGGTGCTGTGCGTCCTCTTCCTCCTCTGCTGCTCCAGGCATGCTGGGGCATGTGCACATGCGCTCTTCCCCTCCCCAGGGTGGGGAGGGCACACGCATGCTTAGCGCACTGTTCCTCCTCCTCCCCTCCCCGTGGTGGGGGCAGGGCCTCAGTAGAGGGGCAGGGCTGTAGGTGGAGCTGGGGGCCTGCCTGTCTCTAGAAACTTCTCAAGTCTTCTAAAATGTTCTCTGTGACAGACAGCATGACGGACACCTCTCCTTATATAATAGTATAGATCAGTGGCTCCCAACCTTTTCGAGCATATGGACCCATTTTCAATCCATTAAAATGTTACGGGCACCCCAAAAAATATATCTGTGTCTGCAGCCTGCACATCTGTCAGCCCACGCTGCTTCCTGAGCTGCAGGACTTGCTGGCTGCCGGCACGGAGCTTCTCAGCTCCCAACTTTCCGCTGACTCCCTACAGTATCATTGTGGACCACAGATTGGGAACCACTTGTATAGATTACTGTTTAGAGCATGAATGTACAAGCATTTTCTCAGATAAATAATCCTATTTGATGTCAATCTCCATATGAATGCAAACCAAAGTAAGTTTTCTACAATAAAGCCCGTATTGTTTATGCTTCTGACTTAGACATATTCCTTTGCAATCTTTCAGTCACTATTTAGATCACTGCTTTTAGGGTTTTTTTTATTTTTAGGCATTTTACATTTATTGATTATCTGTCTAGCTTTCACTAATACTTTATAGCCACACACGGTTGTGTTTCTCCAAGCACATGTGGCAAAAAGTTTTAAATTGTTAAACAAGTTTTATTTTATTACCTCTCTATAGTGCTTTAAATGGTGTTTTAAATGTGTACTTGGCTTGGTGTGCATGCTTTCATGTTTGAAATTAATTTAAAATATTTAGTATAGCAGCTAGAGTGCCTGTGATCAACAAGTGAAATTTCAACAACTGATCAGCAACTGAAATTTCATGATCTATAGCACACCCTAGTGATATCTAGGAATGATAAAGTAGACCCAATCATTTCAGCTTGATCTGTGATGAAACAACGCATACAACCCCACTGAAAGACTTATGTCACATAAGGGGATTCCTTCAGCTATGACTGTGGAAAGATGTTTGAATTCTTCTTTTTCTAGGATGGCAAAATAAAAGATTATATTTAGAAAACTATAGAACTCCAGTGTACTCTTCTGTAAATAGAGCATCTGGTTAATGATTTCACCTTCTTTTCTGAAGTGAAATCTGAAATGTTGGGCATATTCTGATAACAGAGAAAAGCACACAAGTGCTGTGTGACAAGAGGAAGATGATCCTTGTTTCAGTCTTAGGATAGAGAGGATCAGGAGAAAGTGAGATACTTATCATATTTTGAAGGAGGCCAATACTTAAGATTCTGCATGGGGCAGAAGCCAGAATGATTAATATATTTCTATTGTCTTATAGTGCATTGCAGATAAAATATTAAACGAAAGTTAGGCAATGTAACTCCTTTCATACCTCAATAGATTGCCTGGTTTTCAGAGGTGCTTTGGAACTTAAACATGTATTTAGACAGCTATCGGATCCTGCAAAGGGGTATGATACATGTTTAAGTTTTAAGTACTATTGAACTCACCTTTGGCAGGATCAGAGTAATTTAGGGGGGAGGGATTAAGTTGTGTAAATGTACTGCTTATGAAGAATTGTTGAATTGTTATTGCTCAGCATTGTTCCGGAGAAAGGCAAGGAGGTGAGAAAGGACAGAGGGTAGGTAAGAGCAATGGGAACCGGGAAGGAAGTAGACGGACAAGGCTTGTGAGATTATTTGAAACAAATCCATGCAGGGTTTTAAACACATGGGGAGCTGGTGGAGTGTTTGTGGATGGAGAAGAAGAGGTTGAGAAGGTCACAAAGGGAAGCTAAAAACAATCAAGATGAGAGAAGATGAAGAGCCTTTCCCAAAAGATGAATTTGAATCAGTAATACACGTGGGCAATAGAGCAAGGAGGGCACACATGTTGAGGAATGAGAGAATGTTTAGGATCCAAAGATCATCTATTATTTGTTGTCAGAGAGGATGAGAAGTCCAACATATATAGGCTCCCACAAAGGGAGATCCCTGAAGGTAACTCTAAAAGGCAAGTATTGCTCCTTTTCATGCGGAGTCAGGAAAGGAAAATGTGTAACAAAAGTTTGAAAGTCTCTTACTTCAGGACCCTGCTTCAGAACTCCTAAACTTAAAGTCCACAAATGAAGTCTCTGGGCCTGTTCAGGTGAATCTTCTGAACCTGAGAGACCCTACAGTACTCTGCATGGCTTCTAATTCCCTATCTGTTCTCGTGGAACTTTATGTTTAAATAGCCTGGGCCAAGCCTCAGAATGGGGAAGGGGGACCTTCTTGATTATACCTCCGGGCTGTGTCTAGACTGGTCAGTTTTTCCAGAAAATCAGCCGCTTTTCCGGAAAAACTTGCCAGCTGTCTACACTGGCCGCTTGAATTTCTGCAAAAGCACTGACTTCCTACTGTAAGAAATCAGTGCTTTTTGCGGAAATACTATTCTGCTCCCGTTCAGGCAAAAGTCCCTTTTGAGCAAAACTTTTGCACTAAAGGGCCAGTATAGACAGCTGAGATTTGTTTTGTGCAAAAAAGCCCTGATCGCGAAAATGGAAATCGGAGCTTTTTTGCGCAAAAGTGCCTCTAGATTGGCCACGGATGCTTTTCTGCAAAAAGTGCTTTTGCGGAAAAGTGTCCGTGTCAATCTAGATGCTCTTTTCCGAAAATGCTTTTAACGGAAAACTTTTCCATTAAAAGCATTTCCAGAAAATCATGCCAGTCTAGACGTAGCCCTGCTGTCTTAATCGTAGGCTCCAGTCTGACCTTCCAAAAGTTACTTCTACACAGAAACGCTGAATTAAAGTCACAGTGCGCTTGCCTGCTCTAATGAAAACTGGACAGACTGACCCTGATCTGGGCCATTTGGTTCACTTCAGTGAGTAAGGGCCCATACACTTCTCCAAATAATAGCTGCCTCGGCAGATCCTGCCTATGACACTGCCTTTTGCCTCCAATTCTGGTTCGGGCTTATGTAGCTGGGGAAAAGAGGGGTACAACCAAACCACACTACCCTCTAGCCAGCATAACAATCCCTGAGGCTGCGCTAGTTTACGTAATGGACCAAGCAACACCAACTGCAAGCAATACAGGAATTGCACGGGCACAAAGCAGAGTATGGCGGGACTCGGTGAACTGGTTCCATGTCTTTGTTATGTCTGCGGAAATATGTTGGCCTACATATGTACAGCACGGCTTATGGTGGATTTCTGTCTGTCTATCTATGCCCCGTACTCATCATGGTGCCTGTCGTAATTTGGGGAGGGAGAAAACTTGGCCTTCAAAAAGCTCTGCAGATGCCAGGTTATCTAAACAATAATGGAAATGAGTGAGTGTTTTGTTTTATGTAAATAAAATAGAAAGTATTCAATAATGTATGTTCCTTATTTAAATGAAATGCAAATTATTTTGTGAAACAAGGGGAAAAACCCAGCACAACTGAAAACAACACAATTGTTTCCAAGAGCTCTTCACATTTATTTAAAATCCACATACAATATTTCATTCATGCTTAATTATTTCCCCAGTGCTAGTATAAGCATTACTAGTTCCCTTTGTCTTGCTGCTTTTGCATGCAACGTGATTAGCAAAAATGCTTGTGCACGACCTACTCCTGTACATATGGGGTTTAGCCTCATTGTTTAAGGGGTGGAGCAACAAGCGCTATAAACATTAGTGCTGCCAAATTTGTCACACGTGAGCCCTCAGAGGTGTACAAATATCACTCGTTTCATTTAAATCTTCTTCCATATTTTGCATGGCTACCATAACGGCACTCTATTGTCTGGATGAATTATTTGAAGCAGCTTTTCTCCCATTGTTTGTGCACTGTAATCCTTTAGCTTTCTGTAGTCATCATGAGAAGCTTACTTGAAAGAAATCACTTAGCTCTCACAGATCGCTCTCTCCAAACCTGCTGGCAAAGGAACAGGCCATGACTAAAGCATGAGACCTATGATCTTTCTGAAGAAAATCTCTTCAGTAGAGTTTATAATTTGTTGCTTTCATGGGGCTCTATTCTCAGGATTTCTGCTCAGTGTTATCTTTCCTCCCCTGTGGATTTTTCTACAAGGCATGATGGGAATGTTAGCTGGAAAAATAGAGAACTATTGCTGGCTGTAGACATGTAGCCTAATGTCCATTTTATACACAGATCAAATACAGGCAAAGGGAGACATCTACTGTTTAACGGAAATTAAAGAACCTTGTTTATTCTGATCACAGCAGAATCTCACCCTTTTATCCTTTGGTGGTGTAAAAACTGGCACATCAGGCTAAGAGTCTTTCAACAAGATATGGAAAACTGAGTTCCTGTCTTCCCAGTGCAGATATAAAACATCCCAAATAGGTTTTCATAAAAGACGGGATTAGGGTTGTAAATGACTAGTTGACTATCCGATAAGCAAATGCTTATCGGATAGTCAACACAATAGCTGACTAGTTGTTTCTCCCATCTTGCTGCCTCTATCAGAAAGAGGCAGCAAGTAGGAGGAAGAAAAGAGGGTGCTTCCAAGTGGCAGCACTGCATGGAGCCCGGGGCCAAACCATGGGCTCTACGCAGCACAGCTGTTTTGAAATGCCGCATGGAACCCAGGGTCAGCCTACTAATCTCATTGACTTTGGTAGCCTTAAGCAGCAATCTTTGCATAAGGTTGAAGCATTATTCAACTATTTTCCTAGGACATTAGGCATAAGCTTACTTTTTTATATTTCCTCAACAGTGGGCCTGCCTGCCTCTCTCTCTCTCTCTCTCTCTCTCTCTCTCACTTGCACTTAAAGAAAAGATAATTCCACTCCCCATTAAAGTTTAAATTGCTTTATGTGTATTGCACAGCATCCTCTGGCTAGTGGCGATGTGTTGTGCACTATTATTCCAAAATTCTTGTATGTATTTTTGGATCATCCTTCAAGATTTGGATGACATAAAACAATTAATAGTGTTTTGTGACCTTCTGCACCAGTTGTTCATCTTTTTTGCCACTACAACTGATTTTGCTCATCTCGGCATTCCATCACCTGAGTGTGAAGGAGATCAAAAAAGAACCTTTTATAGCATCAGCAGCAAAAGTGGGATGATTTAGCACTCTCATAGTGTTCTTCAAAATCACCCAACAAGTTCATGAGACAAACTGCTTCTGCGCTTAATACTACAAAGGTGCCCAGAGAGCCTGGAAGGGACAGATGTTCTTTGGATTCACTTCATACACAAAACGTAATATATCACTTAGTTCTGTTCAATCAGACAACAGTCTGATGAATATCTGCTGCCAAATGAGGGGGAAAAGAATTGCCACTGAGACTTTTCTGTGGTTGCAGTAGGCCTCAGTAGTTCCTAATGAGGAGAGAGAGAGAGCTCAGTAGTTTGAGCATTGGCCTGTTAAACCCAGCCTTGTGAGTTCAATCCTTGCAGAGGCCATTTGGGGCAAACATTTCTCAGGGATGGCATTTGGTCCTGCTGTGAAGGCAAGGAACTGGACTCAATGGCCTTTCAAGGTCCGTTCTAGGAGATAGGCAATCTTTATTAATTTATGCTGTCTCTTGACTAATGATAGGGCCATTTGAGGTATATTATTTAGCCTCTCAAAAGTGAGCATCAAAGGGAGCTTCTAGGTCAGTAGTGAGCAACCTGCAGATTGTGGGGTTCTCTATGTGGCCAATGAGACATTTTGTTTACCATTGCCCACATGCAGGGTTGACAGATTTTGCTCATTTCTGTTCAAATCGGTTTTTTCCTACTGGTATTCCTACAGTGACATGCACATAAAGCAAGGGCAGATGAATGCACACAGCATGATCTGGGAGAGCCATGCACTCCCTCTGCATCTAATCAAAGTGCTACTATTGTTCAATTGGCAATCGACACATGCTGCAAATTCTAGGTACACAAGCTCAGTTAGCAAAACTGCCCTATTTCAGGAGACCATCTTGGTGACAATAATCTTGTGGCCCACTGAGATGAAGCAGGGCCACTCATGCGGCCCACTCACTAGCCTACATTGCCCATCACTGTTCTAGATGCTCAGAACTTCTCGAAAATCTGGCCACATGTATAGGCACCTGAGTATGGAAATCAGGAATTTAACTATAAGTTCCTGTTTTCATTAATGTGGTTGCTGCATTGTACCGAGTTTGAGACAAGGTGTTGCTCTTGATTTAAAAAAAGGAGACAATGCTAGAATTTAAGCCATGTAGAAGCTCAGTTGTAACTTTTTTTTAAAAGATGCCTTCTGTTTAAGAAGGGCTGTGATTCTTATATGTTATGACACTACTCTTCACTCACCTTTTCTTATAGGCTTTCCCTGTATTGATGTTCCAGTGTGCACTGTACCTGTGAAAATTCACAGTCAAATTCCTAGAACCCTGAGATTTCAGAAATGCACTGCATTGAAGAAGAGGAAGTAGGAACACTCAGATTGCAGATGAGGTCACTAACTCACTTATTATTGGGGCTTGGTCCTTTCAGTGAATGTAGGGTTGCCAGGTGTCCGGTTTTGAACTGGACAGTCCAGTATTTGAGCTTTCTGTTCAGGAAACAAATTGAGAAAATATAAATATCCAGTATTTTCTAAATAAGATGGAATGTAGATTGTGATGTAATGTCAAGTGTGTCCAGTATTTTTGTTGAAACCATCTGGCAACCTTAAGAGAATGCATTTAGGGTAGTTACATCATCTGGCCAACAGAGACCCATAGTCAGAGCATTTAAAGGGCAGCCTTTTCCCAGTACACAGTATACCCCAAACTTCTGAAAGCTAAGCCACTCTTGATGGAATTGACGCCAACTATACCCCCTGCTCTCTAGTTATGTGTTGTTGAAGACCTACTCATCCTAATTAATGCATATCTCATGGCATCTCTCTCCTGACTATTCTTCCATCGTTCCAAATCTTACACACATTTTGGGAAACACTGGCAAAGATCTTCTTCCTTCTCTCCTTTCTTATATGCTTTGACAAGCAATTAAACGGTTAATATTTATACAATAGTTAACAATATAACATTTAAGATAGCTTCATTAGCATCTGAGTTAGAACTCACTGAAATGATCAAAGAAATTCACAACTAAGAACTACTGTTTCAGGCTTTCTTCAAATTCAGGCAGGTATCCTATATCAGCTAAACTCCTATTAGGTTGTGAAGTGTTTTTTTCACAACCATAACTGTTAGAGATATATTATTTCTTTTTTTAAAGAGAGCCTGAAACTATGGAGAACGACTGAAAGTTCTGCCCATGGCAAGTCCTTCACAAATACCCAGGGAAATACTGGGATGGGGGAAATCTAAGGGAGAATTTCTCCAGCCAGCAGTGCCCACAGTTACATAGCTCCCCTTGGTCACATGATCCCCTTAGAAACAACTCCTCCTCCCCCTCCGCTTAATCTGAAAGGCCTGAGCCCTAGTTACAAACACGCTCTTTGGAGGGCTAGCACACTCTACTACAAACAGCCTGTGGCTATTGGATCCTGATGCTGAATAAAGAATACAGTCTTAGCAGTAGTGGTATTTCTCTTCCATGCTCCCTGCAGAAGGGCAGAGATCCTTGACAATGATACCTTTTCCCCTTACAATAGTTACATAAAGTATTGATATCCAAAATATGTGGCAAACTACTTGATTGCTAATGCATGGCCCTGACTCTTCATCTTTTCTTTTTGTTAAATATGACGTGGTAGTATTTGAGTAGAGAGAGGGAAAAGATACCACAAGTGGGACTGGGAAAATAAATAATATAATGCATTGACATGAGAAAAGGGAAGACAATGCAGCAGGAACAGAAATGAAGTACATTTGTAAGAGCCAGGAACGCTGCATTGAACACTTTGAGATTATGGAAAGGCTTTATCTCACAATGGGGCTGCCATGAACTGCTGTTGTTATTGCCACTGAATTCCAAGTAAACAAATCTAAATTCCTGCTGCTTCTATGATACTTATAAAGGCACCCCGTCTGTCTAGATTTGAATGAGACAAAACTAAACTTCAGTTTCAACTTAAGCAATGAAAAAACAAGAAAAAGACTGACAAATGGTGTTTCTCTCATTTCCCCATAGGCAATATGATTGTTCTTTTAAATTTCAGGGCTGTAAGAATAGTCATGTAGTTCTCTCAATATTCAGTAGACCGGTGCATGCTACTATAAAAGACTATGATTGAAGTCCACTATCAGCATACAGCTGATAAATTACCTTATGTTTCCTAATTCTCTCTTACTTGTCCTTTACCAATAAGTCTTATGGGCCAATGTTTTAGAAGTGCCATTTCTTGTTCAATGTTCATTTGCATGCACAAACTGGGTTCTTGCATAATTGCCAGTTTGCATGTGCAATTAACTGGTGTACAAATACAAATGTTCCTTCGCAAGGAAAATCCAGGGTTTTGTGGGTATTCTGAGAGTGGGTGCATTTCTGTAGGTGTTCCTGTTGTGCTTTGTTTTGCATATGTGACCGTCTGAGCCCTGAGTTCTATATGTGTATTTATTAACATTTGAATTATAACATTATTTAACTGTGACCTTGGTTTTACAAGTTAAAGGTACAGCTGAATCTCAGCTGGAGCATGGAGCTACTTTCCCTGAGGCTTTTCCCTGCCAAGGGCAGTGCCTGGGAGCAGCAGGAAGCGCAAAGTCAAATTGTACCTGGGAACAGAGTGGTAAGTAAACACCCACCACCCATGACCAGACCCTACATTGCCCAGCAAAATCTCTAATCTGGAATACTCTGTTTCCCAGGGTTGCTGGATTAAAGCATTTCAAGTGTGCTATTCTCCTCACTGTAACTCTGTCAATCAACTCAGCGGTGTCAACCCTTAAATAGCTGTATAGATCAGTGCTCTTCCTCAGAATGCATAGAAGGGGAACATTTGGTATAATATTTTCCATGCAAATTGGTATTTAGCATGGAAAAATAGCATATTGTAGGTATTTGGCACATAAAACTTCCTCCATGAGTTTGAGGCTATAGAAACTTTTATCACTCATGGTGTGTCTAAACTAAAGTTTTGTCGACAAAAATGGACTTTTGTCGACAAAACTATACCTGCATCTACACTATCACCAAGTTCTGTCGACATAACGTCGACAGAACTCAGCAGTCTTGTCAACGTCTGTAAACCTCATTCTACGAGGAATAACGCCTTTTTTTGACAGAGTTCTGTCGACAGAAGGCATTATTGTATCTACACTGTCCTTTGCGTCTACACTGTCATGTCGACAAAGCGGCTTGCTTTGTAGACAAAAGCCTACTGTAGTCTAGACGTACCCTCAGTGTATGAAGTTTTCCTGTGTAAACCTGATTTAAAACTGTCATGACTTCTTGTATTTCTTCTTTGAAAACAAGGAAATTCCTCCACAAAGATATTATCTGAAAATTTACATTTGGCAAAGTAATGAAAATGATATTGACATGTAAAACTAATATTTTAGATGGTGCTTGTATAACCACCCCCAAGTGAATTTGAACCTGGGTGTTCCGGAGCTTAGGGTAGGAACCTCTGCAGCTTGAGCTATAAAGCTAGCTGGCTTTCAGCTTAGGCCAGTGGTCACCACCTGGTTGATCACGGCACCAGTAGGAGTCAATAGCTGGGTGGCGGCCTCTCTTTGATCCATCCCAGCTGGCATGTGGCACAACCTTGGCAGGCTGACTGCCGTGGCCAGCTGGGCTGGATCAAAGAAGGGCAGCCGCCTGGCCAGCTGGCCACAGGTTCAACCTGCCAAGGCTGTGCCGCGCTCCAGATGAGCTGGATCAAAGAGAGGCCACCACCCAGCCGCTCCAGCTGGGCCCAGGCAGCTGCCCCTCTTTGTTAACTTGCTGGCTGCGGGGGAGAGAAGAGGTGCACATGTGCACACACGCATGTGTCCATGGCTCTTGTCTCCTGCTCCGGGAGGTGGCGTGCCAGGGACCGGGATATGCTGCCCTGTTCCCCATGGGCTGTGTGAGGGGTCGGGAAGCCCCTTCTCCAGTGCCCCTCTGCGCCCAGCTGTGCGGGATCCAGCCCTGGGCAGCCCCGGGCTTTGCCTGCCCCAACCCCAGCTCCGGCTCTGGAGCTGCTGCCTGCAGGCAAAGGACTGGGCTGGGCAGGGAAGAGACTCTGCCCCCTCCACTTACCCCACAGCAATAGTTTTAAGAAAAACTAAACACTTGCAAGGCAGTAAAGTGCTAATGAAGTTAATTTACATGCAATTTATACACAAATAGCATTGATGCAAATATTCACATTCAACATCTCACTTAACAACCTTAGTTAAGCTAGTACCCCAGCACTACTCCTGGGAGGGTGCAAGTCCCAGCCCTGCTGCCCTGCCCGTAAGTGCCTGGGGACAGAGGAGGGGCAAAGGAGGATGCGGGGGGCAGGGAGGGAGGGGGCAGGGATTGCACTGAGGGGCATGGGGCGATGCAGGGGATCAGGCTGGGGAGGATCATAGGGCTGAGGGGAGCGAGGCTCCCCATCTGATTTTTCTGTGGGTCAGTTACTCTCAACCCAAAAAAGATTCCCCACCTCTACCATAAATAAAGAAAACATTGAAACCTTTTGTGTTGGAAATAAATTATTATTTTACTTTAAAATGAAGTTTGATAAACTAACATGAGAAATTAAAAACGCTTAATCTGTTTAAAAATTTAAATTAAACCATTCTCCCCAACTGCAGCACTAGCAAAATAGCTCAGGTGTGATTATGTAATTAACAGTGAGTTTCCATTAGCAACGGGGGGGGGGGGGGAGAGGCACAGAAAGGTTTGGAGGGGGCAGGGTCTCAAGAAAGTGGTGGGGTCTCGGGGAAGGGATGGGATAGATTCTGGCTTGCTCTGACATTTAAAAAGTGATTGTGAATGTAAAAAGGTTGGAGACCACTGGCTTAGGTTGTAGAGCTCCCTTGTTCTTATCTCTCGCTGTAAGCGATTTAAATGCCACTACATGGGACAGTGAACCACAATGGGGCTATGTCTGCACTGCAGGCTTCCACAAAAAGTTGCACAAAAAGTTCTTGCGCAAGAGCACGTCCACAATACCATGTGCTTTTGCGCGAAAGAGAGTCCACGCTGCCATGGACGCTCTTGTGCAAGAAAGCTTTGATGACCATTCACATAAAGGCTTATTCCTCATAGAAAGAGGAATAACTTGCATAGAAAGCCCTGTCTTCTAACGATCTACTGTACTTTTTCTTGCGCAAAAAACGCTTATAGTGTGGACTCTCCACGAGTTTTTGCACAAAAGCACAGTGTAGACGTAGCCTCGGTGTGGGTTACATGCTTCCCCTAGCTAAGGAAAGCACTGTAGGAGCTTCAGAGACTCAGACAAGCTCCCACTTGTAACCACCACAAGACAGATTTGAAACTAGGACCTCTGGAGTTTAGTGTAGGAGCTTCTACAGCTTGAGCTGTAAAGCCAGCTGGCTCTCAGTTTATGCTTTAGAGCTCCCTTGTTCTTATCTCTTGCCACTACAATTAACGGTGCCACTACATGGGACAGTGAACCACACTCGGTGTGTGGATTACACTTGGTCCTGCTATAAGGTTGGGGACTGGACTCTATAACCTCTTGAGGTCCTTTCCAGTTCTAGGATTCCATGATAATTACATACTTTACGTAGTCTGGGATTTTTATGCTTTAGACTACATGCAATATATTAGTGATATATATGTCGAAATTAGACTTCTGAGTTAGAACTAAGTCAGTTGTTAAGTGAGATATTGAATGTGAATATTTGTATCAATGCTGTTTGTATATAAATTGCATGTAAATTAACTTAATTAGCACTTTACAGCCTTGCAAGTGTTTAGATTTTCTTAAAATTATTGCTGTGGTTAACTATTTTTATATGTTACAACTGCAAATGTAACTATAAATTAACAATAATTTTTATCTAAAATAATTCCTATACACTCTGGCTGCGTCTAGACTGGCATGATTTTGCGCAAATACTTTTAACGGAAAAGTTTTTCCATTAAAAGTATTATCACAAAAGAGCATCTAGACTGGCATGGATGCTTTTGTGCAAAAGACATCTTTTGTGCAAAAGCATCCATGCCAGTCTAGATGCTCTCTTGTGCAAGAAAGCTCCGATGGCCATTTTAGCCATCGGGCTTTCTTCTGCAAGAAATTAACTTGCCTGTCTACACTGGCCCTCTTGCGCAAGAATACTTGCACAAGAGGGCTTATCCCTGAGCAGGAGTATCAAAGTATTTGCGCAAAAACCACTGATTTCATACATTGTAACGTCAGTGTTCTTGCGCAAATTCTTACGGCCGGTGTAGATAGGCGGCAAGTTTTTGCACAAAAGCAGATGCTTTTGCGCAAAATATTGCCAGTCTAGACGCACCCATTATGTATAGGGACACACATTATTATCCTTGCACAAATATTATACTTCCCAAAGAAAGCCTTCTCACTGTACATTTTTGACCCATGTCATGTTTGCCAAATGCTGTTCAAAATAACCCAATAGGAAACAACACCAGATTATCTTTTCATGTACTACAGATTGCATCACCTCCATTTATGAAAACAATATGGTAGACTCCAACAAAGAAAATTACTGGGGAACTACATACCAGAATTATATGCCTCAGGTATGGTTAAAATAGTTATTGGTTAAAATAGGACCATGTGATTCTGAAGTACAGTTAGACAAACCTATGTTTATTAAAGCACATAATCTGCTAGAAACAACACAGACTGAAAATATTTGCCAGTTTGTTCCATTTGAAAGCTTTCTTCCAAATGGCAACATAAAACAACATAACAGGGTTAGAAGGTGTTTATGTAGCCACCAGATGGAGCCATCTGTGTAATAAAACCAGTTTGAAAGGAATTCTTAGTTCATTTATATTATACTTTTCTGTTTTAACAAGAATAACTCTTTTACTTTTGTTCCATATATTCTGCGATATCTGGCCAGCCTGTTCAAAAATGTTTGATGGGGATTTTTGTCACATAGCATTAGAGTAAATAGGTTAGTACTAACACTAGAATATTTCTAAAATGATAAAAGCAACAAGGAGTCCTGTGGCACCTTATAGAATAACAGATGTATCGGAGCATAAGCTTTCGTAGGCAAAGACCCACTTTGTCAGATGCATGTAGTGGAAATATCCAGAGGCAGGTATAAATATGCAGGCCAGAATAAGGCAGAGTTTAATTCAGTCAAGGAGGGTGAGGCCCACTTCTAGCAGCTGATGTGGAGGTGTGAACACCAGGGCTGTGTCTAGACTGCATCCCTTTTCCTTAAAAGGGATGCAAATTAGAGACATCGCAATTGCAAATGAAGTGGGGATTTAAATCCCCCCCGCTTTATTTGCATAAACATGGCTGCTGCTTTTTTCCGGCTCGGACCTTAGCTGGAAAAAGGCGCCAGTCTAGACGCAGATCTTTCGAAAAATAAAGCCTTTTCCGAAAGATCCCTTATTCCGTATTTTACGGAAAAGGGATGCAGTCTAGACACAGCCTGAGGGTATGTCTACACTACCACCCTAGTTCGAACTAGGATGGTAATGTAGGCAACCGGAGTTGCAAATGAAACCTGGGATTTGAATTTCCCGGGCTTCATTTGCATAAAGTCGGGCGTCGCCATTTTTAAATGTCCGCTAGTGCGGACTCCGTGCCGCGTGACTACATGCGGCACGGACTAGGTAGTTCGGACTAGGCTTCCTAGTCCGAACTACCGTTACTCCTCGTGAAATGGCGGCGCCCAGCTTTATGCAAATGAAGCCCAGGAAATTCAAATCCCAGGCTTCATTTGCAACTCTGGTTGCCTACATTACCACCCTAGTTCGAACTAGGGTGGTAGTGTAGACATACCCCAAGAGAGGAGAAACTGCTTTTGTACTTGACTAGCCATTCACAGTCTTTGTTTAATCCTAAACTGATGGTGTCAAATTTGCAGATGAACTGTAGCTCAGCAGTTTCTCTTTGAAGTCTGTTCCTGAAGTTTTTTTGTTGCAGGATGGCTACCTTTAAATCTGCTATTGTGTGTCCAGGGAGATTGAAGTGTTCTCCTACAGGTTTTTGTATATTGCCATTCTTAATATCTGATTTGTATCCATTTATTCTTTTATGTAGGGACTGTCCAGTTTGGCCAATGTATATAGCAGAGGGGCACTGCAGGCACATGATGGCGTATATTATATTGGTAGATGTGCAGGTGAATGAACCAGTGATGGTGTGGCTGATCTGGTTAGGTCCTGTGATGGTGTCGCTGGTGTAGCTATGTGGGCAGAGTTAGGGTTTGTTGCATGGATTGGTTCCTGAGTTAGAGTTACTGTGGTGCCGTCAGGGCCGGCCCGAGCCATGTTGGTGTCCCAGGCGCGCGGCACCACCCCCGGGCGCATGACACATGCGTGGGCCCGCCTCTGGGGCACCGGCCTGCCCCCATAGGGAGCATGCGCTGCCCGGCCGCTGGCGCGCGGCCAGGGGCCCGCCCCCGGGGTGCACGGCGCATGCGCTACCCAGCCCAGCCCAGCCCGGCCACCACTGCTGGTGCATTGCACCTGGCCATGCAGGGCCCTGCAGCCATGGGGGGAAGGGCCCTGCTGGCTGGCGCCGCAGGGATGGGGGGGGCCGGCGCTGCGGGAGCTGGGCATGCGGTGCTTGATGGCAGCTATAAGGGATGCCGCACGCCCCTTACAGCTGCCATCAGGCACCCCCCATCGGTTGGCGCCCTGGGCAGCTTACCGGCTCGCCCACCCCTTAGTCCGGCCCTGGGTGAGGTGTATAGTTGCTGGTGAGAATTTGCTTCAGGTTGGCGGGTTGTTTGTGGGCGAGGACTGGCCTACCTCCCAAGGCCTGTGAAATGAGGGATCATTGTCCAGGATGGGTTGTAGATCACTGATGATGCGTTGGAGAGGTTTTTGCTGAAGACTGTAGGTGATGGCCAATGGTGTTCTGTTGGTTTCTTTCTTGGGCTTGTCTTGTAGTAGGAGGCTTCTGGGTACACGTCTGGTTCTGTTAATCTGTTTCCTCACTTCCTCGTGCAGGTATCATAGTTTCAAGAATGCTTGGTGCAGATCTTGTAGGTGTTGGTCTCTATCTGAGGGGTTGAAGCAGATGCGGTTGTACCTTAGTGCTTGGCTGTAGACAATGGATCCTGTGGTGTTTCCTGTGCTGGAGACATGAAGGTAGGCATAGCGGTCGGTAGGTTTCTGGTATAGGGTGGTGTTTATGTGACTGTCACTTATTTGCACCGTGATGTCCAGGAGGTGGATCTCTTGCGTAGACTGGTCCAGGCTGAGGTTAATGGTGGGGTGGCAGCTGTTGAAATTGTGGTGGAATTCTTCCAGAGTCTCCTTCCCCTGGGTCCAGATGATGAAGATGTCATCAATGTAGCATTGGTAGAGAAGGGGCATTAGTGGACAAGAGCTGAGGAAGCGTTGTTCCAGGTTAGCCATAAAAATGTTGGCATATTGTGGGGCCATGCAGGTGCCTACAGCGGTGCCACTGGTTTGGAGGTATATATTGTCACCGAATCTGAATAGTTGTGTGTGAGGATAAAATCACAGAGGTCAGCCACCAGTTGTGCTGTGGCATCATCAGGGACACTGTTCCTGACAGCTTGTACTTCATCTATGTGTGGGATGTTTATGTAGAGAGCCTCTACATCCATAGTGGCTATGATGGTGTTTTCTGGAAGATCACCAATGCACTGTAGTTTTCTCAGGAAATCAGTAGTGTCACGGAGATAGCTGGGAGTGCTGGTGGCGTAGTGTCTGAGTAGAGAGTCCACATATCCAGACAGTCCTTCAGTGAGAGTGCCAATGCCCGAGATGATGGGGTGTCCAGAATTTCCAGGTTTGTGGATCTTGGGTAGTAGATAGAATAACCCTGGTCGGGGCTATAAGGGTGTGTTGATTTGTTTCTGTGCTTGTGTAGGGAGTGTCCTGAGCAGATGGTGCAGTTTCAAAGTGTATTCCTCAGAGGCGTCTGAGGAAAGTAGCCTGTAGAATTTGGTATTGGAGAGTTGTCTGGCAGCCTCCTTTTGGTAGTCAGACCTGTTCACGATGACAACAGCACCTCCTTTGTCAGCCTCTTTGATTATAATGTCAGAGTTGTTTCTGAGGCTGTGGATGGCATTGAGTTCTGCACGACTGAGGTTATGAGGCAAGTGATGCTGTTTTTCCTCAATTTCTGCCTGTGCACGTCGGCAGAAGCATTCTTTGTATAAGTCCAGACTGTCATTTCAACCCTCAGGAGGAGTCCATGTGGAGTTCTTCTTGTGCGGTTGGTGGGAGGGTATCTGTGTGTCAGTGCACTGTTCAGTGTTGTGTTGAAAGTATTCTTTGAGTCGGAGACAGCGAAAGTAGGCTTCCAGATCACCACAGAACTGTATCATATTTATGGGTGTGGTGGGGCAAAAAGAGAGTCCCCGAGATAGAACAGACTCTTCTGCTGGGCTGAGTGTGTAGATGGATAGATTGACGATATTGCTGGGTGAGTTAGGGGTACCACTGTTGTGGCCCCATGTGGCAGGCAGGATTTTAGACAGCTTACAGTCCTTTTTCCTCTGTGGAGAAGTGAAGTGTGTAATGTACATCTCCTGTCTTATTTTAGTAAAGTCCAGCTGTGTGGAAGTTTGTGTGGAAGGTTGGTTTTTTATGAAAGTCTCCAGATTGGAGAGCTCTTTTTTGATGTTTTTCTGTTTGCTGTACAGGATACTAATTAGGTCTAAAATTATAGTATCTTACTTATATCCTGAGATGCAGTTTGGTATACACATACAGGGTGAAATCTTGGCTCCAGGGATGTCTATGGCAAAACACCCATTGACTGTAAATATATATAGTTATACTATGAGCACTACTGTAAATATATATGTACCATAAGAGAAATATTGACTACACTGAATATTTCAGTGTAGTCAATATTTCTCTTATGGTACATATATATTTACAGTAGTGCTCATAGTATAACTAGGACACTTTCATCATTACTGAATATTTGTATCTTTGTTTTTCTGTATTTTACCTTAGAAAAAATATAGCAAGTCAATGAATTCACCAGTCATCTGCCCCAATGAATGATAAATATTGGTCTTTCATTAATATTTTAAGTGAGCATTCAGTTTCCTTCCCCTGAATGTTGCCAGGCTCCAACATCTCCAAACATCTCCCCTACCCCACCGCAGCCCTTGGAGAGTTAGTTACAGTTGGAATTATTCTCTTTTTAAACAATTTACATGACATTTTGTGTCTTTGTTCTTTCTGGTTTTATTTTGTTAAACTGAATGCCTTTTTGCATCTAAGTCATAAAAATCAAGAGCACCAGTAAGCTTGTAATATTCTGAAAGGGTAATTTTATGTGATCTTATAAAGCGTGGGAGGTTAAGAAGTCCCAAGTGTAACCACAGGGAGGAAAAGACAGGCATGGGAGGCTTTTTTTCTTATTGGCTTCCTCATCCATTCCTCTCACCTCCCACAGAGGAGTCTAATGGGAGATGGTTTACTTTAGCATCAGAGAGATTGTATTTATTATAATAGGACTCCGTGATAAAGAAACAAAAAAAATCAGTTAATAATCCATGCCTTGGAAACAACTTTGTTTTTTACATTAGACAACTTTTTAAAGATCTTACTGTTGTTAACAAACATTCTGGAGCCATATCTGACACAGCTGTCTCTCCCGTTAGTTCTTAGTTTTCTTGATTACTTATGGTAGTGAATAAGACTATCACACCGCATAACAACAGATGGATGACTGAAATAAACCTGCGTGAAGAGAGGGCAGAGGTATCTTTTGAATGAGCCTGCTTGGTCTAGGGACACAGCTTGGTTGTATGCTTGTATGTTTGAGTCACTCAGCTAAAATTGGGGAAGGAGTGGTTAGGAAAGAAAACACATGGAAACCATCTGAAGTCAATCTTGGGTAATTTTTTCAGTAAATAATGCTAAAGATCTTGTGTGTGACTAACACTAGCAGATGCTTTCCTGGATGCTCGATGCAATTTCCCAACCAAAGGCCAAGATTCACTAGAATGCCCAAACTCAGGATGATACTGTGAGGCAGGCAGGACTCAAGGTCAATGCTCCTGGACTGCACAGTGACAGAGACAGCTCCTGTGAACATTGCCAAAGCTCAGTCTCTTGCCTCTGGTTCTCTTGTATAGGCTTTTGAGTTTTTCACTTTTGTTGCGACATTGAAAGGTCCCTTGCTGGGACCCCTTTCAGCCACCATTTTAGAGATGCCCATGTACACTGTTTCATCCTGGCGATTTTCAGTAAGGGCTGTCTGCACCCTTGTTTCTCCCCAGATGGTGAAAAGCACAGTGCTTTCTGCACAGCTCCATGATGCTGCATATGGCATTGTATGGTAGTACAGGTTGTGCAGTATTAGTAATACCCTGCTGGAATGCTGAGGGATATAAATCCAGGAGGGAATAGACAGGTCCTGGCTTCTGTCCAGCATTTGAAAATAGGAGGTAACTTCTGGGTTATATGGCTTCAGGGACTGGAGGATACAAAGGTAAATGGGCTGATCTTGGTGACATACAAAGCAGTAGGCAAAGTGTCATCTTAGTGTGAATGCATGGTATAGGCACATGAACGTTAGTCCACACTAACTCATACACAATGAACTTAATCCACTTTCAAACTGGATTATAGATTACATATTATTTGGTCAATATTTGAAAGACTGTCATATATACCATTAATTGAAGGTAATTTAAGTATGTACTGGGTAAAGTTATTGCAATTTAAACCTCCTATGTAGACAAGCACTAAGAGTTTTCAGAATCAAGACCTTATAAACAGAAAAGTACCATTTGATTAGGCTAGTGCCCTTTTCTTTGCATAGAGGTGTAAACAGAGTATAGCTTTCAATATCTTGTTTTATAGAAAAATATTGCTATATTTAACCATAAAAAATGTAGATCACTACTGCTCACATTTAGTGTTACTACAATGGGCCATTATAGTATTCCATAGTGTCTTTTATAAGGGTTTGGGTGTTGGTCAGTTTTAGTTTTGCTACCTTAGTTTAGTTAAAAAATCCCAGATTCCTAGTAAGAAACAAGGATAGTCTGAAGAAGACCCTTATACTAACAACTATTATTTCAAAGTAGCACGGAGTAGTAAGTGTACAATTAGGAACATCCTGCACTGTCAGGTGTATGCATTAGGTCTAGCCATAGTGATGTTTGTGTGTAAGGGGTCATGTGACTGGTAAAATGTGCCTGTAGGGGACCACCCGCATCCACGTCCCCCAACTCCCAAGTAACACCCCCTTTTGGCGTATTGGGTGCCTTTTAGTTTATTAAATCATGCGCTTTTACAATTTTCACGATGCGCCCGGTTGCCCCCCTGCTTGCTGGGGGAGGGGGTCCGGGCCCACCCTCGCTCCGGACCCTGACCCAGGGCCCTAAGGTCAGGACACGCGTTCCTGCCTAGTGGCGGGGGTTGAAAACCCCTAAACTCCCTCGCTCTCGGGGTCCACGCCCCCGCCCTGGGCCACTTCTTCCCCGGCAGTGAGCTGCCGCTAGCCTGGGACCATCGGGTTAAGACTCACCCAGGGTCTCCAGTAGTCGGGTCCGTGAGGTCCTGGCTGTGATGCTCCCACTCTTCGGGGATCCGTCCCCTCCTCTGGCCCGGAGTTCCATTTTAAATTTCCGGCCGGCCTCCCAACCCCGCCAGTGTGCTCCCCCACGTTGTGGCCTCTCTGGGGCGTCCCTGCTCCCCGCCCGGGGCTCTGTGCGGCTTTTCGCCCCGGCGAGGTGCCAGCCCTGCTTCCCCGTGCCCGCGGAGACGTGGGGGTTCTAGGGAGGGGCGGGGCTACCCTGCCACAGTGCCGCATCACTGTCCCAAATTGCTTAGAGCCAATACAATGCATTGCCCTAAAGTGCTGTGCAAACTGCATGTAACCTGTGTCAGCTTTGTGTGGTGCTCTGGCCTCTTCTAGTGGCACTTAGACCAAGGGCTTCATGTGACCAAGGGCTTCATGTGGCCCATTGGGATTCTATGTGTGGCCTAGGAGACACTTTGTTTACTGTTGCCCAGGTATGGAGTTGCCAGATTCTGCTGGTTTTCATTCCTATAGTTTTTTTTCTACCAGTGTTACAAAAGTGGCACACACTTAAAGCTAGGGCACGTGAAGTGAGGTGCGTGCTGATTGAACACAACATTGTGAAAGCTGTGTGCTTCCTCTGCGCTCAGTGAAAGTGCTGCTACTATTCAATGGGCACACCCCACAAATTCTAGGTACGCGAGCACAGTTAGCAAAACTAACCTGCTCCTAGAGACCATCTTGGTTACAGCCCACTTAGATGAAGGAGGGCCGCTCATTAGCCAGGATTGCTCCTCACTGACCTACACCATCTAAAAATTAATGAGGTCATGAAAGACGGAGTGTAGCCTCACACAAGATCGGATTGGAAACTCTTCACATTGTCACAATTTAAGTCCATGGCCAAATACTAAAAGCCTTAGCTAATAGCCATGTAAGTTTTAGCTCATGCAATAGAGGCTCATGTAGTAAGCTTCAGAGGTTCCACATTCAGTCCAGTGTTACATGTACATTAAGTCAGCAGAGCAAATCTATTTACAATACTAGAAAAGATCGGATGCCCATCAACCATGAGCAGTAGGTGGAACCCCACTTACGGAAAGCCATGTTAGTCTACAACCTAAAAACAACGAGTAGTCCTGTGACACCGTAGAGACTAACAGCTCATGATACTAATATCTATATATAGTATCATGAGCTTTTGTTGGCAAAACCCACTTCTTCAGATAAGCTCGACTGGGGGAAAAAAATCCCAGAATTTATAACAGAAAAAGAAGGAAAAAGAGAGAGAAAAAAAGCCTGTCAGTTGTGGTGCTGCTGCTAACGAGGCTAATTGAGTGGGCTGGACATGTCCCATACTTAGCTTTTCATGTAAACAAGGTGTTAAATGTATGGAAGACTGGTTTTATAATGGGCCATCTAGTTAATGTCTTTGTTCAAGCCCAGGCAAAGAGTATCACATTTGCATATGAAGGTCAATTCCATGCACACACTCTCTCTGTAATTGGTTTATGAAATTCCTTTGAAGAAAAATGGACACTTTTAAATCCATGATTGAGTACCCAGGCAGGTTAAAATGTTCCCTTACAGATGTATGTGCATTACCATTTCTGATATCTGACTTGCATCCATAGAGCCAGATGAGTACCCAGGAATCTTTTTCTTTAGACAGGCCCAACAAGGAAAATAACAGAACACCACACCATCACCTACAGCCCCCAGCTTAAACTCCTTCAGTGCTTTGACAGCCAATCCTGGAAAATGATCCCTTGCTCTCACAGGCCTTGGAGACAGGACAATCCTCACCTACAGACAACCCCTAACCTGAAGTAAATTCTCTCCAGTAGGCACACATCACATCTCAGACTCACACTCACCCAGAAACCTACCCCTGCAATAAACCCGTTGCCAACTCTGTCCATACATCTGTGTCATCAGTCAGGGTTTCGGGGTTATCGGGGTTCCTGACAGGTCCTCTACTCCGTCGGTGATTATAAACTTTTGGCTGTGTGTGTGCATGCATGTGCTCCCTTTATCTAAAGCGTTAGACCCCGTGCACTTGGGTCAACACAGTAGATCTCTCAGAGCCCCCGGAAACGACAGATTCAGGCAAAAAAATGAGGAAGAACGGCTCTTGTGCAAAAACATCTGCTAATTAGTTATGCAAATGAAGCGTGGAAATATCCTACTCCGCGCTTCATTTGCATAAGCTTTTGCGGAAGAAGGGTGCAGTATAGATGTAGCCTTAGATGAAAGGATGCCACCAACATGCATGTGCGTCCCCCGCATCCCTCCCCCCAAGCTGCTCTAGCAGACACCATTTGCAATGAAGCCCACGCCCTGATTCACACAGGCTGAAATAAATTTGTCAGTAGCTGGGGATGGAGTGCTTTCCCCAGAGATGATTTATTCTCTGAAGACTGAGCAGGTAGCAACCTCAGGAGGTGCTGCCTGATCCCAAGCTGTGCAAATCTCTGTGGGTACTATGGGGGATACATACAGTAATGCTAGGGTAGACAGCCTTCTCCCAAGGGTCCTGGTATGGAGGGGCTCTGTGTCTGCATGCAGGGGACAACGAGGTAAGGGTAGTGAGAGCCAAACTCTGAGGTGAAAGTAAGCCAGTGCAGCACTCTGGCTAGAAACTGGCCGGGTGGGGCACTCCCAGCCCAGCTCCTTGGGCTTCCTGCATGCTGCCATGCTAGAAGCACTTAAAATAACAACAAATAGTCTTGCAGCATCTTAAAGACTAACAAAACATGTAGATGGTATAATGGGCTTTTGTAGGCACAATCCACTTCTTCAGATGACCGGAGTTATTAAAGGTCCAGTTTCTAAATATATAGGGGATGGGACGGGAGAAGGAAGAGAAGGGAAAAGAAATAGTAGTCAATTAGAGTGTCCACGCTACATGAAGCTGATGGAGAGGATGCATGTTGTTCTTAAGTATGCATTGTTTGTTTATGTCATTAGGGTGTGGAATGTAGTGGGCCATCCAGCCAATGTTTCTATCACTATTTACTCATATCAATAACTACAGCCTATATTGGAACAGGATACCATACTCAAAGAGGCTCTGGGAGACAGACCCATAGTCTCCTATAGACAACCACCTAACCTCAAGATGATTCTTACCAACCACCACAGGACATACCACACTAATACCAACCCTGGTACCTTCCCTTGCAACAAACCCCATTGCCAGCTTTGTCCACATATTCATTCTGCTGATACCATTATTGGACCTAACCAAGTGAGTTATAAGATCAAGAACACATATTCCTGCGCATCCAGAAATATAATCTATGCTATCATGTGCCGAAAGTGTCCGTCTGCTATGTACATTGGACAAACATCTCAGACACTTCGCCAAAGGATTAATGCCCACAAAACAGATATCAGACAAGATCACAAAGAGAAAACAGTTTCTTGCCACTTTAACCAGAAAGGACACTCTCTAAATGACTTAGCCACCTGCATTCTGCTACAAAGACCTTTTACATCTGCACTTGAAAGGGAATCCTCTGAACTGTCATTCATGTTAAAATTCGACACTTGCCAACAAGGACTTAACAAGAATTTGAACTATCTCACCCATTACCAAGACAGTTTCCCCAATTATCACCTGTAATACCATTAACTCACAAACATCCCACTCTCCCTACCTTTAATATCAGCAATTCACAGACACTTACCTTCCTTCCTCCCCCCCCCCATCCCCCTTCTATTCTGCAATGTGATTTGTCCTTTTCATATTTGTTCATTTTTTTAATTGTATCCTTTGGTATATATGGTTGTGACTACTTTCTTCCACTATTTGATCTGAGGAAGTGGGTCTGGCCCACGAAAGCTCATCATCTAATAAACCATCTTGTTAGTCTTTAAAGTGCTACGTTGTCCTGCATTTTACTCATATCTTTGTGCTAGGATTCAAACCTGTAAATCAAGTTAAGTTATAAAGATTTTCTGGGTAGTTGGCTTGTGAATTGGCCAGAGCCTCAGCCTTTGCTGCCATTGGGGAGGGGGGCCAGCAGCCCCACTTACTTCCATCGCTGAGGTTTTTTTTCTTTTTTTTTTTTGTTGAATATAGATCCAGACAAAGTTTAAAACCTCTTCTTGCTCCCAGCTGCCGGGGGGGGGACAGGCTGCGAGCTTTGCCTTGAGACTAGGGTAAGTGTGGCTGCAGCTTCTCTTTGCCCCTGAAATGTTGCCTTTGCCTAGGGTTACCATATTTGAACTTTCAAAAAAGAGGACGCTCCCGAGAGGGAGTGTAACTATCAGTATCTATCATCTCAAATTGTACGCGTTACAACTGAGCTGGTAGACACTGATACAGATGCACTGAAGCCCCCAGGGGGGTTGTGAAAGGCCAGTACCTGTAAGAAATTTACGTTAATTTCACCCCCTGACCAAACTGTAAACCACCTGCATAATAGAAACTAGTGCAGCGGTGGGGCCTCGTCCCCGCATCTATAGGGTGGGGCCCAGGCCAGCCTGGCGGCGTTACTTTCCCAGCCCCTTCAGGGACACGAGAAACCAGCCTCGCCCGCCCGGCCTACGTAGCAATCCGGGGCACTCGGGCGGGGACGAGACACAACCTATCAGCGTCCCCACCCACGTGTTTCCCCTGGGCTCTCGCGCCGGCCGGCCGGCGGCTCTCAGGGGCTGCGGCGCTCGCACGTGGCCATTCGGCGATTGGAACGTCCCGGGCCCTTCCACCCCCGTGTGCTGCGCTGGCCCGGTGCTCCCCGCGCTGCAGCGGGCCGAGGTAGGCAGGCGGCGCCGCACGGGCAGCCCGGGCGGCGGAGACGAGGGGCCACGGGCTGGGGGCCGCGGCTTGCGGGCGGGGGCCGGGGTCCCGCGGGCTTCAGCACAGCACGTCTGGCCGGTGGTATGTAGCGAGCCGCTCCCCCCGGCCAGAGCTGGGAGCGCTCCGCCCCCCTCCCGTGCCCCCCAGAGCTCTGCTCGGCCGCCTTGGGGCTGGCCGCGGAGAGCCTCCGGCGTGCGCATCGCGAGGAGGCCGGGGGGGACCGCACTTTTCCGGCTGTAAAATGCCGTCACCGCGGGGGGGCCTCTGCCGCTTGGGGAGCCCTTGGTTCCATGGACCAGCCCTGCCGAATCGGCTTTAGCAGCCCCTAGGCTAGGGACTGGCGGCCTGTGCGGTTCCACGTCACGGTTTGGCTGGTGTAGTTAGTACAGGGCGTGTCTGGCCTCGGTCACGGCTCCAAGGTCCTTGGTGCGGGGAGTGGGGTTTTTTCCTTTTCACGTTGAAGCGTTCCCCTCAACGCGATGGAGCATGTTTCCCTGCTAGACATCCCCAGGACTGGAAACAAGTAGAGCTGTATCACGTGCTTTGGTTTTTTTCCCCCAGTAGGCATGGCCATGTCCTTCTCCAGGCGATATAACCAAATCCTACGTTTTTGTGGATGTAGTTATTTGAAATTAGATTAAAATGTTGTCAAGCTTCCAGGAGGTATCAAAGATCACCTTACAAACACGCTTAAAATCTTGGATTGAATATTTTAAAAAAGGATTGGATGTATAATAGTTTTGTTTTCTTTGGTTGTTCCAGGGTGGTGTTTGCTGCCCTTAGAGATGCTTTCCTTTACCCTTTCACTCACACCTGTCATTTTGGCTGGTCAGTTTGCACATTGATATAAGTTTGTCCGGAAGAGGTGTATTCCCTGACTCTAAAGAGCCTAGAGTCAGAATTTTAGGCACAGTATGAGAAAGGGACCTGTGGACAGAGGGGATGAAAATTACATTATGATCATATGCTTTCACAGTTTATGCATGTGCAAGCTATTGCACTTCTATCAGAGAAAGGGATGGACTGTACAAAAGGTTGTATTCCCCCTCTTACAAATGATGAAACTGGGGCATAAATAAGTGATGTAGCTTTACCTAGGTCATACAACTCTCCAGAGATAACATTGAGAATAGAGCTAAATGTTTTGGCTCCCTGATGCTGCGCTAACTACTAGAAAGCCATGAGGATTGTATTAATTGATGGTCTGGTGTGGTGTGGTGTGGAGGTGAGGATGTAGGACTTGACCATTATTCTTATATGCCCCAAGGAGAGTCTTACCAATTCTCTAGTAGAGGTGACCTTTTTTTTGAGGGGTCTGTTTCAGCAAAAACAAGATGCATCTCACAAAGTGGGCTCCATCTCATGAAAGCTTATTCCCAAATAAATCAGTCTTTACGGTTCCACAGGACTCCTCCTCATTGTTTGTGCTTTTTTTGGTGTGGGTGAGTGTTTTGTTTTTAGGCAGTCTCCTGTCTTCTATAATTTTTCTTTCTCCCTCCAAGTGGTTTCAATGGTTTTTAATTGTCTTGACTGGTTTTCCATTGACTGTTTGGGGACTGTTTGGGGATGTGGTAAGAGGGGGAGAAATGTAGCCGTGTTAGTCTGGTGTAGCTGAAACAAAATACAGGACTATGTAGCACTTTAAAGACTAACAAGTCTTTAAAGTGCTACATAGTCCTGTATTTTGTAAGAGGGGGAGGCATTAGAACCTTGCTGATTAGGGAATGTTTTCTTTCTCATGCCTGAATGAGTCATCACTCAAACTAGTGGCTAATTTCTACTCCAAGACCATAAAGCACACTTTCACAATAAATACAGTATACAGGCAGTCCCCGACTTACGCAGATCCGACTTATGTCGGATCCGCACTTACGAACGGGGCTTTTCTCGCCCCGGAGCTCATGGGCGGCGGGACCGCCCAGAGCGCAGCGGTCCCGCCACCGCGTCCTCCGGGGCGAGAAAAGCTGCTCCGGGTCTCCCTGGTGTGCTGGGGGGGACTTGTCTCTCCAGCACAGCAGGGAGACCCGAGCAAAGCCGCACAGGCGGCGGGACCCCACTGCCTATGCGGCTTTGCCCCGGAGCAAAGCCGCACAGGTGGCGGGGTCCCCTGCCTCTGCGGCTTTGCTCCTGTCTCCCTGTGCACAATTCTCCTGGTTAGGAGAGTCTCCTGGGACCCCCCCCCCCCCCCAGCACAGCAGGGAGACAGGAGCAAAGCCACAGAGGCGGCGGGACCTCTGCGCCTCCGTGGCTTTGCTCGGGTCTCCCTGGTCTGCTGGAGTAGGAATAAGAAGTAGGAATAAGAGATCCTCCGGAAAAGGGCTTTATTCCGGAGAATCGCGCCAGTCTAGACGCTTTTTTCCGGCTTTTCCCCAAGCCGGAAAAAAAGCGGCGGCCATGTTTATTTAAATCCCGCGGGGGATATTTAAATCCCCTGCGGATTTCCCTATTCACAAGTTCAAAATTAGCATGCCCCTTCCGAAGAAGGGGCCAGTGTAGACGTAGCCATCATGTGTGAAATCTTTGATGCAGTGAGTTTGTGTGGTCTCAGGTGAGAGTTATTTCTAAAGAATGGGATTCTTTGCCAAGGGGTTTCTGTACTATAGTAAATTATTTAGAAATCAGGAGCACAAGTAGCATTCAGGGCAGTAAGAATGTACCCAGGGGCTCTCTAGAGAGGAAGATCTTCCTTTTGTAGATAGGTGTGTTTTTACTCTTGTTTTTTTGGGAGGAGCACTTCTGCTACAGCAATTTGTGGATTTCTGTCCCCAGATAATCATCAAGGCAGACCTTTGAGATCTGCTGAATCACTGTGTCTAACAGTCAGTATCTGGGATCATATGGTGATTGTGTAACAAACAGGCCAGTCCTCTACTTAGTTACTAGGATAGATGTCCCAGAAGTGTCTGTAATAACAGCCATTTGGGGCTAGATTATGAAACTAAAATGTCTGTGTGTAACAGAAATGCATAAAAAGGATATATAGAAATTAGAGGCGATTTAATGGAGGGATCTGTTAAGTTTTCTTGCCTGCTTTTTTATTCTCTAGTGCAGTCAATATGAAGATCACTATAGATATCAATTTGAATCACTATATATGCTTTCTACAGAAATTTGACAGAAACTGTCCAAACGTCTGAGTAACTTTCTGTTACTATCACGTTACAGTCACACAAGAGTAAAGGTGGCTGCTAATTGAGTGGTAGACTCTATTGGCTTACCTTGTTAAAATATTTGAACATCTTTAATTGAATTCCATTTTCCTTTCAAGTGCAGTTTGCCACAAATACCAAATAAAAGATGTACTAGTAAATAAGAAATGTTTGTTTTCACCATCTTCTAACAAAATGTAAAAATGAAAGATCTAAATAAATGTATGTTAGGCTATATAATTGCTTTCAATGTACAAATAGTGCCCCTGAGTACCAAAAAGGAAATTTTCTGTGAAAACTGTATTGTTTAGAAATCAACATGTTTTAATGCTTGCCAATGAATGAGAATTAACCTCTCTCTAGGAAAATAACTAGAGTAAAAATGCAAAGCAAGATTAAAATCACTTATGTAAATCAAGGTTTCCTGTTTGTTGATTTAAATCATGATTAAGATTATCAGTTTGAATCACTTTGGTTTAATTCAGCCTGCTACTGACATGCTGTATGCAGAAGTGTTAGTATTTTCTTGGTGGCTTTTCTTAGTTATTTTAAACCAATGTTTGAGTTATTGTGTAGGTACTGATTGGCTGTTACATAATCAAATTTTAAAAACTGGTCCGTGATCAGCTCTGTGAATCTTGTTCCTGTGCTTGAATCAATCTGTCTACACACATTGTGCTTACAGACCAGGGATTATGAATCAGATGCAGTGATCTACCACAGTATTGATAAAGTGGCAGAGTTGGTTCCAATTACTTAGAATTCATGTCTAACTTGGCAGTAGCGGGTGAGCCTGGGGAGGGAGGTGGTGAATGAAATGGAAAAGACTTGTGACTGGTCAATATACCATATGTGCACTCAAACCCCATTGCTTATATCTTCATATATGCCATTTTAAAAATTAGTATCTTCCTATTTTCATTGAAGCGTTCATGGAGAATATTGCCAGAAGAGAAGTAATAGGGTCAGAATTATTGAAATCTCTTCACATGAATAACTACATCTATTGAAATACAGTAAATTTCACTCTTAAAGGTTTTTGGATGAGATTACTGGCTGAGGTGATTGCCTTAGCCATTTTAGGTGCTGACCTTTCAGAACTTCCAGGGTCTTATCAATGCATTTTTATAACATAGTACTGTATTATTATGGCACCTAATAGTGTCCTTTGAAGAATTATCTGACAGTCCTAGCTGCCAGTTTCAGGACAGTGTTATGCCTGTCTAGTGGAAATCTTTGAATTGGACATCATGTTGTAGAAGTGGCTTGAAGCCTCTTAGCAAATAATGTTGTATAACTTAAAAACCTAGGTTTGAGGCTCCATTAGAGTTTAATATTCAGGACCACACATTTGGTGTTTAAGAAAAAAAGCTTATTTGATTTTTTTTAAACAAAAAAAGCGTAACTTCATTTGGGCGTGAGCTGTCTACTTTGGCTTTAATGAGCAGGCTTTTTTGTATTATCTGACCTGCAAAAGCAGCTCACTACTTCTGTTGAATGACTGTTATTTAAAAAGCAGGACTTGAATGGGATGAACAGCTGTGTTTCTGGTTATTAGGCCTGTAATTGTCCATTGCTCTTTATTCCTAGAGATTACTGTTAAGGCAATTGTCTTGTATTTCATAACCCAGATTTTATGTACATTTAAAACTCCACAGATACCTTCCAGCTTTTTGAAATTGTTTGTTTGGGAGAGGGTGGAGATGTTAAACTCAAATTC
Source organism: Pelodiscus sinensis (assembly GCF_052426305.1). Taxonomy (NCBI): domain Eukaryota; kingdom Metazoa; phylum Chordata; order Testudines; family Trionychidae; genus Pelodiscus; species Pelodiscus sinensis. The sequence goes on along the minus strand of NC_143063.1, from coordinate 26,017,218 downwards.
TCTAGCATGGGATAATTTACACAGAGATGCACACATACTCTGTCTGCTGATGTAGCGTACTGAGATCTACAATGTGGTAGCATTTTCTTAACATTTTAAGTGAAATTGCAGAAAAAAGTTGAAGGAAAAGAAATTGAAAAACAACCTTTTTTAAAAAAAGCGAGTGTGTCTTGGAGGGCCATGTGGGCGGCCTATTTAACCTTTGCCTTCTCTGACACATTTTATCATGTGGCAATCTGTCTTCTGGGAACCAGACAAACCACCAATTCACTTCACATTGGCCATTGAAACACCATGCAATAAGTGGTGACTGCTGTTTTTTCCTGTCTTGTTTCTCTTTCCATTTTGACATTGGAGTTTACCCAATTTGTGTTTCGGTTTTCATATATGCTCAAGTACTGCTGAAGTAGAATGTCCGGTATTTTTTTCCTCTCTGTGAGGTATGGATAACAGATACAATTTCTGGAAACAGTGTTTCTGCTTCAGGACCCTCATTCTCCAACAGAGGCTTTCGGGGGACTGATTCCTTTGCACGAGCACCCACATTTACATTTCTAAATGAGATTACAGACAGATACTTAACTGTAAACAGAGTCAAGGCAGTACAGAGTTTAAAATTGGATTTCAGTTACAACATGGAGTTATTTCTAGTCACAATGTATTAACTGTTTAAAATGGGGTTTCAGTTACAATATTAAAAAAAAAGTTATAATAATGGAGTCTTACAAGGTAATTCTTAACAGGCTACTAATGTCCAAAAGTGGTTACAATTCATGAAGTTGCATAATGTCATATTGGTGGATATAATTCATTAAAAGGGCTATTTCAATCTTCACCCTTATACTCATGTTTGGGATTTTCTGTTTATAGAAGTGCCTATTACCGCACCCCCCCCTCCCCCCCCGCCTTGGTCCTGATATTTTGTACTTACTGTCTGTTCCCTCTGCTTCAGGGTGGGGGACTTGGAGTAGGGATGTTAGATATCAACTAATTGAATACTTGTATAACCACATCCAAACTTTGCAGTTAAACAATTATTCAATAGTCCCTGGGAATGGTAGCCAGTGCACTCCCAGGGAACCCCTGCTACCCCATGCTGTTGCTTCTGTATCAGAGGCAGCAGCGCTGGGTGACAGCAGCTTCTGTCCATGGGGAACCAAGCTCCCTGCAGACAGGGGCAGTAGTGGCATCCCACAGAGCCTGGACCCACCACAGACAGAAGCTGCTCTGTGGCAGTCTCCCTTGCCCCCACCCCTCAGAGACAGCATCATGTTGGGGGAGGGAGGTGGCAGGCTGCTCTGCAGGATCTGGGCTTGTGGAGAGCCAGCTTAAAAGTCAGCTCCCCATGGGCACTGGCTCCCATTTCCCGCCACCCTTGCTGCCTTTATCAGAGGCAGCAAAGGGGGGTGGGGAATACATGTAGTCAATAGATTAACCAGGCTTATTGGTTAATTGTGTAGTCAACTAAAGATTGACATCCTTAGCCTGGAGTTGGAGGAACAGGTGCCCTCATGAAGTCTCTGGATTTGACCCAAGGATAAGGCTGTTTCTCTTCACTTCTGCAGCTTGTCATGAGTTTGACAAGGCTGTTTAGTGACTGATAGTACTGGATGCTGCAGAGAGGTCAGGAGGATGTATGCATATACAGTAAACTTCCGATAATAAGGCACCTTTAGGACCCAGGGGATGCCACCCCAGATCCCTCATAGCCCCTCCCCGTTCCGATAGTCTGGCTCTGTCCCAGGCGCCCCGATTCAGCCGCTGCTGGTCCGTTTCAGCAGCGGCTGAATCAGGGACGCCTGCGGCAGAGCAGGTGGGGTGCTCCCGGGTTGGTCCGGTAGCGCCGCCCCTCGACGCTGTGGGACCAACCCAGCAGCACTCCAGCTGCTCTGCCCCAGGCGTCCCCAAGAGCAGCTGGGGTGCTGCCGGGTTGGTCCCGCAGCCCTGAGGGTCAGTGCTACAGGACCAACCCGGCAGCACCCCAGCTGCTCTGCCCCCGGCTTCCCCGATTCAGCTGCTGGTCAGTTTCAGCAGCGGCTGAATCGGGGTTCCAATTGTCCGGCTGCCACAGAGCACTTCCGGGTTCCCGATGGTACCGGACCATCAGGAGTGCCAGAGCATTGGATGCCGGACCAATGGAGTTTTACTGTACATTTCTCTTGATGGGCTGGAGGCAAGCACAGAATTTGGCAGAAGTTGAGGGTGCTCGGTATCAGTCCAGGTTTAATTGCTAATTGTTAGGCCTTCATTCAGACTGAATTGTGGTTACTTTGAATTGAGGAAGTAGAACTTTCACAAGATTAAGCCTTATTCATATTCATTCTCTGTTAGCTGTTGCTCTTTATCTAGATTGTAGAAACTATTTTTACCGTTTATCACTGCACCAGGATAAAAGTTCAGTCGAGTTCTCTGTGCAAGTGTCTCACTGAGAAGCCAATCAAGAATATATGTAGCTCTGGGAGCAGTGTGTGACAGTACAGTGCATCTGAACAACATATACAATGGTATAGTGCATTTTATTATTATTATTTAGACAGATAAGGAACACATGGTAAGAGAAACAGGGATATTTAAAAATGTATATTAAAGCATTTCTCCTGTCTCACTGTCTCTATCCACCTAATTATACATATTCACTGGCATCTTGTAGCAAACACAGTGGTTTTTACATTTGCCCAAAATTATATAAAGTGTTGCTTGTGGCTCAGCGACTTCGTCCCAAAACTTACAAATGTTAATTATAATGCAACCTAAGTCCTACATCTGCCCTTGGCCCTCACCCATGTTGATTAATCAGGCGCACACTCCAACCCATGTTGTTTCTGTACCTTCCTGGCCTGACATCAATTAATTTTGGCCTCATATCTCACCTACTCCCCAACCCCTGGTCTGTTCCACATTATCCACCCCCAATCTAACCTTTTCACCTCATGCATCCTCCTGCAGCTCTGGGAGCTCCTTTTCATGAATTTTCTTGTTTGTGGGCCTGGATGAGCTGCAGTGAATCACCACCTAGATTGTAAAATGCTTGGGGGCAGTGACTTTCTGTTAGTGGTGGTCTATTTTTTTGACACCTAGCTCAGTAGGGTCAAATCCCAAATGGTGGTTCTTATGTACTAGCACGCTAGGAACATTTTTCATTGCCCTTTTAAATGGTACAGAAAGAGATCTAATTATTCATTATGAAATAGCTTTCCAACTTTAAAATTAATCTGAAAAAAACCCCTCCCACCTCTCTGGCACTGTTTGCTTTCATTTTTATTCCTAAGGGCCTGTCTTTACAAGAAAGTAAGGAAGTGACTTAAGTTAAATGTATACTACACACACACAAATCTGCATTGAAAAATATGTTAATATTGCAAAGTTAGGAAATGCCAGAATTAAGGATGATTGTGAATTACAATCTGCTAGTCCTATCTTGAGGTAAGACTGAGTGTTTCTTTTCTCACATGTAGCTGTTTGCAACACTGAGTGGACATGGCAATTGTTCAAGGTTAAAGACAACACAATGTACATATAGGCAGAACTTTTATTTAAAATGTTTCTTTGCTATGACTGTGACCAGATAAAAATTTGAACAAAACCAAATATGTTTGGAATTATGCAACGCCTTTGACCTACTTCCCTGCTTCATTGGGTACTTGTAAAAGTGTTGGTCTCTGGAACTGTTGGTCTCTGGAAGAAGAAATGTTATTCTAGGAACTGATCCTTTTTTATAAACTTGACCTTAAAATATATCTCTTTCAGGGTCCTAACAAGCCAAGATGCCAATCGACGTTAATGACGTGATGCGCCTGTTGTGCCGTATCTCTGAGGAGAGGAAGATGAAGGCTGCTATCAAGCATTCTGGACAAGGAGCACTAGTAGCGGGTGCAACAGCATTTGTTGGGGGCTTAATGGGGGGCCCACCTGGAATAGCCATAGGTAAACACTCTACCATTTGAGCAAAGATGATTATGTCCATAATAAGATAAGCTGTTGAACTAAGGAATTTAAACAATTGAGATATGGTGTAGTTTAAATAGAAGGTAAAACGGGTTTTCATCTTACTTTCTGATAGTAAAAAGATATTCTGTGCCAAGTGTTTCAGCTTAAATTTATGGCTGGTGTGGAGTTCCCCTGAGGGAACACTTATCAGATCATTTCCTACAGATCTTTGGTAGATAGAAAAAAGTGGATTGGAGACTCCAGTTTTACTCCTAATAGAAATTTGTTTTATTTGGGTATAAAATGAAAGAGAGGAAATCTTCCCAGTCTTACCATAATTGGGGGGGGGGGGGGGGGGGAAGGGGGAAGGAGTATCCTTCCTTAATATAAATATCCTTCTGATAATAATGATAGAAATGTAGCCGTGTTAGTCTGGGGTAGTTGAAGCAAAATGCAGGACAATGTAGCACTTTAAAGACTAACAAGATGGTTTATTAGATGATGAGCTTTCGTGGGCCAGACCCACTTTTGATCTGAGGAAGTGGGTCTGGCCCACGAAAGCTCATCATCTAATAAACCATCTTGTTAGTCTTTAAAGTGCTACATTGTCCTGCATTTTGCTTCTGATAATAAGGTTTGTTTATTTAAAATTTTGTGCTGTGGTTGTTGTCACGCTGGGTGTATTTAGTTTTTTTCAGAACCCTGTGTTCCCTGTCAATTAGCATTTCTTTGTATAACAAAAATATTAAAGCCCTGAACTTAGTAGCAATGAGAACCAAAGGAAGAGAAATCCAGATATCTCTTTTAATGCCACCTTCTGTGGCATTAAAGTTAGCTTACTACTGATGTTACTTCTGCCACAATCCTTTAAATGCTTGAGCCATGTGTATAAGTTTATTCTCACAAACAGTCCCATACACCACAAAGGGAATACTGACATGAGTAGAGATGTTGTGGCGGCACGTCATCATCGGGGTGCACCCCCGAAGCAGCAAAATGAGACTCTGCCAGCCAGTAGAATAGAGAGGGTTTATTGCTTCTTCAGGATACAGCACAGCATAGATGCGATGTGGACATAAGGGGTATGTATAGACTGGATCCCTCTTTCATCAGAGGAATGCAGATTAGGCAAATCGACATTCCAAATGAAGCATAAAAATGGCCGCCGTTTTTGAAGACTCAGCACTTTGTCAGCAAAAAGAGGCAGTTTAGAGGGGGATTGTGGAGAAAGAAAGCCTTTTTCGACACATCTTGTAAACCTTCTTGCAGGAGGCATAAGCGATCTGTCGAAAAAGGCTTTCTTTCTCGACAATCCCCCCTCTAAACTGCCTCTTTTTGTTGACAAAGTGCGGAGTCTGCAACAATGGCAGCCATTTTTATGCAAATTTAAGCACGGGCTATTTAAATCCCTGCTTCATTTGCAATGTTGACCTGCCTAATCTGCATCCCTCTGCCGACAGAGGGATGCAGTCTAAACATACCCAAGGAGTCAGGGGCTGGCAGCCCTAGACCACTTGGGGCAAGGGTGCATAGGTCCCTCAACTCACAGCATTCTGCTTAGTCTCCTCTCCATGTTTTCCCTACAAAAACTGCCCAGCTCCCAGACCCTGTCCCCCAGCCAGGTGACCCTCACTGCCTCCCTTCCTTTGTCTCTCCCCCGAGGAAGACCAGTGTTATCTGCTGAGGCTGGGACTAGGTGTCTGGGCCAATACACATGTGGGTGAGTCAGTGGGAATCACACATCACAGCGCAGGGGAACCCCAGGTTATAGACCAGACAGCACCCCCGCTTCATCACATCTCTCCCCCCTCCGAGAGCAAACTGAGCAGGGTCACTCCACTTGTTACCTACAGAAGTTTGGGCCTCCTGCCAGATAAAACGGCATCAGTGACATTGGTGCTCCCCTTGGTTCGGGCCTGCCACTGCTGCACGGCTTTGAGATGGCTGGTGCAGGCCCAGGCTTCCACTTCCTTTGGTCTCTGCCCATGGTCTCTCTGGCTAGACCCGTGAGCTCAGTGAGCATTTCCCAAAAAGTCAGGACATCCTCCACCCCTGACACTCAATTTGGGGAGGTCTACCCCTCCCATAACTCTCTCAGCAATCCCAGGAGGTCCTTCCCCCTTCTGCATCCTGGCTCAGTCGGGGAGAACCTGGTAGACCCTTGTGGTGCCTCCCTGTGTGCAGACAGCAGGTGGGGCAGGTATTTGTCCCAGTCCTGTGGGTGACAGTGCATGAAGACCTCCAACATCTGCTTCCAGGGTCCCCTGGAATTTGCCTCTCTCCCCCCCCCCCCCCCCAGTCCGCTGGACCGGGCGCCATACGCTGGGGCCCAAGTGAGCTGGTCCCTGTGCTTCTCCCACAAGCACTGGAGTAGGGCTGACATGAAGTTGGATCCTTGGCCCTTGACTTCCTGGGGGACTCCCACCCTGTTGAAAATGGCCAGCAGCATGTCTGCCACCATGTCTGCCTCGATAGAGGGCAGAGCCATGACCTCGTGGCAGTTGGTAGCCAAATCCACTGCTACCAGGATGTATCTTTTCCCCATCTGGGTCGCCTGGCCGGCAGGCCCCACTATATCTATTACTGCCTTCTGGAATGGCTCCTTTATGGTGGGCTGGTACCTCAAGGCAGCTATCCCAGCTATCCCCTCGTCTCGGGCTTTCCGCACCCTCTGGCAAGAGTTGCAGGCCCAGCAGTACCGCTGCACAGCTGCAAATATCCCGGGCCAGTAAAAGGCCTGAAGCAGCCTCAGCCAGGTGCATCGAATACCCCGGTGCCCCGCAAATGGGATGTCATGGGCCATATACAGCAGCCTGGGGCGATATTTCTGGGGAACCACCAGCTGCTGCTGGACCCCCCCACCTCGCCACCTTCTGAGGGGAGCCATTCCTGGTACAGGAATCACCTCTCCCATAGGAATCTCCTGGTGGCCTTTTCCCAGGGGCTGAGCTGCGCGGAGGCCAGCCTGGTCCCTCAGCATCTGTAAGAAGGGATTTGCCTGCACCTCAGCCTGGAATTCTGCAGCTGGGGCAGGGACCTGTTCCCTGCCCCCCTACCCCTCCCTCTTGCCTGGGTCCGGGGCTCTAGCCCTACTGGACTCCGTGTCTGCTAGAATGGGGCCCTGAGTCCCCTGCAGGGAACCCTTCCCTGGGTCAGGGTTGCCAGGTGCTCACTGGCTCTGGCTACGGATGCTGACCAGGGCCCTGTGGGATCCGTCTGGCCATTTTCCATCAGCAGCTCTGTGGGCAAGTGCTGGTGCACCCCCACTTCCTTGGGGCCCTCCTTAGCCCCCCATTTCAGATGCACCTGGGCTATAGGAACCTTAAATGAGGTCCCATCTATGCCCCTTGGGGTCAGCTTAGCATTGGGTACCATGTAGTCTGGGGCTACTACCTCGGGCCGGGCCAGCGTCACCTCCGCACCCATATCCCAGTAGCCCATCACTTCCCTGCCATCCATCTCCAGGGGCACGAGGCACTTGCTCTGCAGGGTCGCCCTGCCACCACCCGGTACACAGAGAAATCCAACTCTAGAGGGTCAGATCTCACAGGGGAGTTGGCCTGAGAGGCCCTTTCCCCCACTTGGAGCTGATGTTTGCCTGCCGGCCCCTGTCTCTGGGGCGGCCTGCCCTTCCCCCAGCCCCAGTCAGTTAACCCTGGAAAGTCTCAGGTTGTGGGACCTGTCCTGGTGCCTGCTGCACTGAGCACTCTTGTGGCCTCTTTGCCCACAGCAATGGCAGGTTAGTTTCTGTGGGACTCATCAGGCTGTCTCTATGGGGGGGCTGGTCCTTGTCTCTTAGGCTCGCCCCGTAGGAGATTTCCTCCATTGCTCAGCCAAGAACCGGTCTCTTTACGATTCCCTTCCTCTCCGGATTCCCTTTTTCTCTGGGACTCCCGTTCACACCCGGACCGGCTGTCTGTGAACTCATCCGCCAGCTTCCCGGCATCCTGGGGGTCCTCTGGTCTCCGGTCCTTGAGCCACAACCTCAGGATGGGCGAGCAAACTTCATAGAACTGTTCCAGGATCATCAGCTTAACCAGGTCCTCTGCGGTCTGGGCCCCGACCCCGAACAGCCATTTGCAGCAGTATTGCGGCAGGCAAGAAACCACATCCGCATAGGCCTCCCTGGGCTCCTTCTGCACTCCCTGGAACTTCTTCCTGTATATTTCCGGGGTTAGCCTGAACTTGTGCGGCAGGGCCTGTTTGACCCATTCGTAGTCACCCGGCTGCAGATTCTCCAGCTGGTTGAGCACCCCTGTGGCCTTCTGATCTATCAAGGGGAAGAGCTGCTGGAGCCAGTCTGCTGGGGGGATCTGGTGTAGTTCACAGGCCTGCTCAAAGGAGCTAAGGAACCTGACCACGTTCCCCACATCTTTACATTGGGTCAACATGAGCTTCTCAAAGTGTTCGGTCGTCCCGGGCCCTGATTTAATGCATCCGAAGTTACTGAGGGAGTTGGCAAATGTCATGGCGGAGCCTTTGGCCAAGCTTTTAATATGGTCTCTCAGTATTCTTGCCAGCAAGTTAAGGGAGTATGGGTTGGATAAATGGACTGTAAGGTGGATAGAAAGCTGGCTAGAGTGTCAGGCCCAGCGGGTAGTGATCAATGACTCGATGTTCAGGTTGGTGGTCGGTTTCTAGTGGAGTGCCCCAGGGATCAGTTTTTGGACCAGTTTTGTTCAACATCTTTATTAATGACCTGGATAAGAGGATGGATTGCACCCTCAGCAAGTTTGCAGATGACACTAAGCTAGGGGGAGAGGTAGATAGAGTCCAGAGTGACCTGGACAGATTAGTAGATGGGGCCAAAAGAAATCTGTTGAGATTCAACAAGGACAAGTGCAGGACTCTGCACTTGGGACGGAAGAATCCAAAGCATTGCTACAGGCTGGGGACTGAATGGCTAAGTAGCAGTTCAGCAGAAAAAGACCTGGGGATTACAGTGGATGAGAAGCTGGATATGAGTCACAGTGTGCCCTTGTAGCCAAGAAGGCTAATGGCATATTAGGGTGCATTAGGAGGAGCATTGCCAGCAGATCCAGAGAAGTAATTATTCCCCTTTATTTGGCTCTGGTGAGGCCACATCTGGAATATTGTGTCCAGTTCTGGGCCCCCCACTATAGGAAGGATGTGGACGCATTGGAGAGGGTCCAGCGGAGGGCAACCAAAATGATTAGGGGGCTGAAGCACATAACCTATGAGGAGAGACTGAGGGATTTGGGTTTGTTTAGTCTGCAGAAGAAAAGGGGGGGGGATTTGATAGCAGCCTTCAACTTCCTAAAGGGAGGTTCCAAAGAGGATGGAGAAAGGCTGTTCACAGCAGTGATGGATGGCAAAAACAAGGAGCAGTGGTCTCAAGTTACAGTGGGAAAGGTCTAGGTTGGATATTAGGAAAAACTATTTCACTAGGATGGTGGTGAAGCACTGGAATGGGTTACCTAGGGAGGTGGTGGAATCTCCATCCCTAGAGGGCTACGTCGAGACTGGCCCCTAATTCCGGAAAAGTCATGCAAAGCAGGTAAGTCAGAATAGGGAAATCCGCAGGGGATTTAAATAAACATGTCCGCCGCTTTTTTTCCGGCTTAGGGAAAAGCCGGAAAAAAGTGTCTAGATTGGCGCGATCCTCCGGAATAAAGCCCTTTTCCGGAGGATCTCTTATTCCTACTTGAAAGTAGGAATAAGAGATCCTCCGGAAAAGGGCTTTATTCCGGAGGGGAGAGATCTGCTCCTGTGACCAGGCCTGTTCTGGTAGCTGGGACTGGGAATGGGACCTGCTGCATGGCGGGGTGTGTGTGTCTGCTCCAGTGGCCAGGAAAGGGACATGCCACATGGCTGGAGTAGGAGGGATAGTGTCTGCTCTGGCAACTGAGAAGAACGGAACATGCTGCATGGGGGTGGGGAGAGGCAGGAATGTGTGTGTTAATAAATTGGGTGCCACAGTGGCACATATCCAAACCAGCGCACATGACCTCAATATTGGAACACAAGACAAAACTCACTCTGCTCATGGTTGGAAAATCTTAGAGGGAACACGGGTGTTCAGATAATTCAATAACTATAAATATAGAAATAATCAAATGAAACCAACTGGCTATGGCCACTGCCGTAAAACTAGGAGGTGTTTTTTCTTGTACACCCCATTTTAAGTGACTAGCTCTGGCAGGAAGACACTAGACACAATGAATCAAGTGCATTGTTTGGAAGGGAGGCCGAGTGCTTATGTGTGTCCTTGTCTTTATACGAATGTAACTGAGTCACAGGACTCTGATTTTATCTAGATTCTTATACTGTAGAACAATGGTCCCCAAACATTTGAGGTTGCCGGGTGCCAGGGGGCGTGGCCATTCGCCCGCCAGGGGGCGGGGACACTTGCATGCCCGGGGGCGGCCCCCCCCATAGCCGCACGCCTGGGGCCAGTGCCCCCTCCAAGCGCCCCGCGCCCAGAGCGCGGGCGGCCAATCCGCGGCGCTCCCGGGGCTGGCGCTCACCATGCACCATGTGCCCCGGGGCCAGGCCAGCCCCGAGCACTTGGCGGGCACATACAAATGTCCCCGCGGGCGCCATGGCACCCGCGGGCACCATGTTGGTGACCACGGCTGTAGAAGTAAGAGATCCTGTGACTGATCTAATGGTTGCCCTGAACACTCTGATGGTTAGGCTTCGTTACAGAGCATTTTTCATTGTTTTAGCAGAAATATGAACTGATTATGGGGTAGATGAGTCCTTGACTGCATGTTTCCTTTAACAATAGACCGGATAGGATGGTTATCATTATCTTTTGCTGTGTGGTCCCCTGCTGAGTCTGTCCCAGGAGAAATAGGCAGTTTATCTTGCTTTCCAGTGTCTAGAGCGGTTGCTTGGATCCCTTTCTGGGTAGTGTATTGGTGAATAAGTTAACTGAAGAAAACAAATGATTGTGTAAGAAACCGCCCTAAGAGCCACATCAGTGATTTCTGCATGTAGTGCTCCCTAAATCAGGTATTGGTGGTTTCATAAAGGTGGAGTGCAGATTAATGCAGCCATTGTAGGTGTTCAAGCATTTCATAAACATCACCAGAAGATTTGCAAGCTCAGTACAATTTTCAAATTAAGGAATATTTGTCGTGTGAAGTGGGTGTATAAATGATGTCCCTGGAGCAGTCCCTGAGGGTGAGGGCTCTGGAAGCTGCGGAGTGCAGTTCTCGACTCCACTTTGCACACGTGAGGAGTCGAAGCTGACCAGGATGTTCCTGGTGATGCACATTTTTCAGGACTTCACATTTGTTGTATTATGTGAAAGAGAATTACTTTACAGGTTGGGATTGATTCTCTTTTGAAACGGAATAACACCCCTCATAGTACTGTACCATTAGAACTTCTCCCTGGAGTAGGCCAGTTACCACTTTGACAGCCACATAGGAATCTTCCTTCCCCTCCACCCACTGTGTACTTGGGAGGGGACGAGTCAGTTCTATACACAAGGTAAGAGCATATTTTTGGAATCCATGTACTTGCTGATTCAGTAATCCCTAGGGTGACTTGTCTCTCAATCAGTACTTCCCAAACTGATAGTTTTGTTTCCTGATTGGTATCATATAAGCACCATCCGTGATAGGACTTGAAAAAAGGAACAAGAGGAGTAATTCCTCTTTAACAGTAGCAGACACTTGTACTACGGTATCGATTTGTAATGAGAGAGAGTAGAAGATTAACATTGGCCACCAAAGTACATTTTGTCTTATGATTTCCTTGACCAGAGGGCTTTATCCAGAGTCTATGATCTTCATTTTTCTCTGAAAGAGACTAGTTAGTGCCATAAAGGATGATTCCGTCTCACTAATTTAGGGCTTTAAATTATTAGTGCTGATTTGTTTTAAGAATTGGTTTGTAATGGGAGCTAACTTAAAGTCTTGGAAACTCTCTGGATATTTTTAACTAGTTTTATGTGTCACTATTAAAGTAATGGTGCCTTGGCCACACAACTTTCTTCATTGGTTTCTGATAGAGACAGAAGCACCAGGTTTGTTTTTTGAAGCCTGGTTATTGCTGGGTAGGGATTGAAGTTTAATAAGAAAAAGTGGAGACTGACTAAAGACTTCTCCCTTTATTTCCTAGGGGGTGCAGTTGGTGGTTTATTTGGTGCTTGGATGACTGCTGGACAGTTTAAGCCAATCCCCCAGATTATACTGGAACTGTCCCCTGCCGAGCAGCAGAAGCTCTATGACGATGCCTTCGCTATTATCAGAAACTTAGACTGGACTGATGCTGCACAGTTGACTGCCCTTGTAATGGGAAATGCTGCCCTCCAACAGAAGCTGGCAGCAGTACTAATAAATTATCTCTCACACGAGCTAAAAGCAGAAATACGATATGGAGAGTAAACCTTTCCAGAGTGTGTTTGGGTTTTGAGGTTTCTTTGTTTTTTTTCCACTTTACAATGAAGGAAATTTCATTTTGACAACTGTGATTTTTTTCATTTAATATAATGATTACTAGTTATTGCAGCTAATTGTAAAGTTAAGTAAATGTCATAGGCAGATATATTATTTTTTTTTTTTTTTTTGTGAATCTAGAATTAGATTACAGGAGGCCCCTGCTTTGCGATGGCCCAATTTTGTGACCCTCCCGCACTTACGACCTTTTCTGTAAGTGCGGAAGGGGCCGAAATCCTCCGACATACATCCTTGGCCCCACATTTACAATGGCGTACGATGCCTGTCATAAATGCGATCTCAATTTACGACGCCCCTGACTTGCAATGCTGTCTCTGGAACCGATTGCTTCGCAAGTCGGGCGCAGGCTGTACTGTATTATCTTAAACTGACTTGCTGTGCAATTTCAGTTACTGGGTATTGAAAACTGAAATCAAGGTAAAACATTAAAGAAACTATGTTTCTCTCACACCAAATATGAGTAGGAAAATTTTCAGATTCACTGTAGTGACTTAGGCTCTTAGGTCCCACTTTTAAGAGTGACTTACGCTCCAAAGTCACTTGAAAATTTTACCCACTTTCTACTCCTGAACTGTGAAGATTGCAAGATTAAAGGGACTTCTGCTGACAAGTTAAATATCTTCTCAAACTTTTCTTTGTTCCCTGCTACAATTTTATCCTAATTGAGTTTTTTTTATTCACCTACAAGTCTGGCAAATGCCTAGCTGAACCTTATTGCTACAGGTAGACAAAACATGTATAACTAGGTTGCTCCTGCTAATCTTTTTTGGGAAGGCTTGACCAAAAAGGCTTCTAAAATGGTGGTGGCTGCTGACGTCTCCTGCTGACGTCTCCCTGCCAGTCACAGAATTGGGTTTGTCATCTCAGCATTGCCTTGTAGAGGAGAAATGCTTTGCTCTGACTGAAATTTGTTGAATCTGAACTGTAAGTGTTAATTAGTCCTTTCTTTTCTTTAAAATATTTTCAAAGAGTAATGGTGTAATGAACAAATCTTCAGTACAAATGAGTTCTCTTAGCCAAATCTTAACTTTTTCTGTGCACCAGTAGCAATATATGTATGTCTTGTGATAGAAAATAATGTACCCCTGCATCCTGATGGCATATCGTGTTTTTAAAACAAATCAAGTCTATCAGAATTGTGAACTGAAACATTAGCAAAAATGAGGCATGTTGTTTTATTATGTCAAACTATATTGAATAATGATTTGGGATGGTTTCCCATACATGTTGAAACTGAGGAAATCTAAATGGAATTATGCTTATTATCTTCTGGTTTTCCACTATTTATATTGAAATACTGTAAAAAAAGCTCATATATACAAAGTGTACAAAGGTGCCTTCTTTTATATGTAAAAATGTACAAGAAATTAAATTGTTTTTATATTATATTCTTTTCCTAATAGTAAAATCAAAATAAAGAATTTTTGTCAGGCTTCCAAAATTTGGAATCTGGCTGGGAAAAAGTGTTCTTGATTGACAGTTTACCAAATGTGCTTGCTTGGATTTGGTTAATTTACTTTGTACAGATGTAATATACCTTAAGCCTATATTGTCCTCCCCTGCAGAGTTCATGGACTAAGTTGAGTGTGTCACTGTCTTTAGTAGTTCTTTCCAATAAAATGGAAAGCAGAACAGAAGTGGATTACAGCTGGATGAGTCTTGGTGCATAGTACCAAGGCAGGAGAGTATAATTTCATTTCCAAAGTACAGTAAAACTCCATTGGTCTGGCATCTGATGGTCCGGCATCTGATAGTCCAGCACTCCTGATAGTCCGGCACCATCAGGAACCCGGAAGTGCTCCGGGCAGCTGAACCATTGGAACTTCTCTGCCCCCGGCTTCCCCGATTCAGCTGCTGCTGAAACTGACCAGCGGCTGAATCGGTGAAGCTGGGGGCAGAGCTGCTGGAGTGCTGCTGGTTGGTCCTGTAGCGCTGCCCCTCGGCGCTGCAGGACCAACCCGGCAGCACCCCAGCTGCTCTGCCGCAGGCGTCCCAATTCAGCTACTGCTGAAACTGACCAGCAGCGGCTGAATCAGGGATGCCTGGGGCAGAGCCAGACAATCGGAAGGGGGGGAGGGGCTATGAGGGGTCTGGGGTGGCATTCCCCCACACCACCCTAGACCCCCTCATAGCCCTCCCTTCCGATAGTCCGGCATATCTGATAATCCGGCACCCCCTGGGTCCTAAAGGTGCCAGATTATTGGAAGTTTACTGTATTTTTAATACAGTTGGCTTATTCAAATACTTTTGGATGCATTTAGTCTTCCATGTTTTCATACAATCTGGTATCTGTTTTAGAAATATCACTGTGCATAAGTTGGAAAAGTTGTAGAAAACTGTAAATTGAAGTAGCTGCTTTCAAAGCCGCAACACTTAAAATGAGCCATTGCCTAAAAGGGACAGCAGATGAAGATAATTTGAGGGTTGGAGACACGGAGTCTTTCACATCAGGATCATCTATTTAAATCCAGTCAAAATCAGTAGTAATTTTAAAGTACTTGGGTATCTGATTGTAGAGCAAGGGTGGGCATTAATTTTTTATGAGCAGGGGCACACCAAGATTTTGGTAAATGGTCAAGCATTACACTTTTCCATGGAGGGGGTTGTGGGGTCTTGTATGGAGATTGGGTACAGAATGGAGCTTGGGGGTATGGGATCTGGGATGCAGGAGAGGGTGTGGGGTTTGAGAGGGAGTTTGAATGAAGGAGGGGGTTGTGATCTGGTGCAAGGTCAGGGAGGGGGGTATGGGTGCAGGAGATTTTGGCCCAGGGGACAGGTGTAGGAGGGGGTGCAAGGTCTGGGAGGGAGTTGTGACTTGGGTGAGAGGCATGCAGAGGGTTTAGGTGATAACCTGGGGCAGGAGGGGATGGTGGTCTGGGGCAGGGAGTTGGCGGGGTGGGAGGACGGGTGCAAGAGGCAGGCTCTGGCTGGGAGGCTTTTGGTCCGCAGCCATGCAGGACTCCAAGGCAGGCTCCCTGCCTGCCGCAGCCCCAGGCTGCTCAAAATAGCTAGCTGCCCCTATTGCTCTCGGCTCCCAGGGCCAGGAGGAGGAGAGAACCACAGGGAGCAGCCAACTGTTTAAAGCAGCATGGGGCTGCTCTGTGCCAGAGGGTCCCTGTGGGGCAGCCCATGGGCCAGATCTGGTGGCTTGGTTGGCTGGATCTTGCCCACCTCTGCTGTAGAGTGTCCCACATAAAATGAGATCCTGGCTTCAATTCTTTTTTTCTAACAAAAATGCCTACTGCTTCAACATGTTTCAATGGGTGAAGTGACTTGTTGAAGGTTACCCAACAGACCAATGACAGACCCAGATCTCCTGAATCTCGGTCCAGTGCACTTTTCACTAGGCCTCACTGCCTACTGGAGGCAGCTGTCCACATGATGGCACTGATTCAGGACAGCATTTAAACCATGGTGACCACAGTTCCCGCTAAGGTGCATGCCTGCACGGCCATCTGGAAGATGAGCAATGTGGCAGGTGGCTGCACTGGGCCAGGGCCAGTTGAGGTGGTGTAGTTGGGAGGGTTTTGAGGGGGTGGGGTGAGGGGATGCTGAAGCCATGTGGCAGGGAGGGCTGGGGCCTACTTCAGTGACAGGCACTATTCTGTGGTGTTGGTGGAGTTCTAGGATCTGCTACATGGCGGGGGGATTGGGACCTACTTGGGGGGCCAGGGCTGGCTTGCAGGGACCTGCTGGGGGCAGGGGCGGACCAGTCAGGAGTTTGTATGACGGGGGCAGTGTGGTGGGGTGGGCCTGGGCTGCTCTGGCAGCTGGAGCTGCGTGGTGGTGGGGGGGCTGTTCAAGTGGTCAGTCAGCTCCAGCCCTTCCCTAGGGCTGGTGCTGTGTTCAGGGCCATGAAGTGGCTTCCCAACTGCTTCCTGGACTGGCTGTGTGGCGGCTGTACAGAGCTGGGCTGTGGTGCACCTTGCTTTTGCCTCTGAGCCCCTTGTTCCCAACCCTGTCCTCCCTCACTCCCCACATGCCCCACCCCCAGCACCTCACTCCCTGGGCGCTGGCAGCAGTTTCCCTCTGCCCCAGGTGGGGACTCTCAACCAACCCTGTGATGAGCAGCCTGTCCTGTACACAGGCTGCCCATGGAGCAGTGCTCTCCAGGGGGGAAGAGAGGGGAGGGCACATCTCACCTTTTCCCCATGAAAGGGGGATGCTATCTGGGAGAATCTCTTGGGGCGCAGCGCCACTGGTGGGTGCCACAGTAGCACACATCTGAACAAGCACATGTGACCTCATTGTTGGTGTACAACACAAAACTCTCTCCGCTCATGGATGGAAAATCTTAGCGGGAACACTGATAGTGACTTCAGTTGACTGTTGTCCTGGATCAGGACCTGTTACAAGCATCCTTGCAGGCAGCTGGAATGGTCAGTAGGTGGACTGGAATGCCCATGGTTTCCCCCCATAGATTTGAGGTGTACTCTTGGGGCAGAATTGGTGATCTTTAATGTATCACTCTGGGTTCCAGTGCGGTCATTTTGCATTTCTCACAAATTGATATTTCCAATTTGACAAACCATCACGGCTGCATCTAGACTGGCAAGATTTTGCTCAAAAGCAGCCGCTTTTGCGCAAAATCTTGCCGCCTGTCTACACTGGCTGCGAGTATTTGCGCAAGAACACTGACTTTGTACTGTACAAAATCAGTGGTTCTTGTGCAAATACTCCAACGCTCCCGCTCAGGGATAAGCCCTCTTGTGCAAGTATTCTTGTGCAAGAGGGCCAGTGTAGACAGCCAAGTTAATTTCTTGCACAAGAAAGCCTGATGGCTAAAATGGCCATTGGCGCTTTCCTGCGCAAGAGAGCGTCTACACTGGCATGGATGCTTTTGTGCAAAAGCAAATCTTTTGCTCAAAGGCACATGCCAGTATAGACGCTCTCTTGTGCAAATACTTTTAACGGAAAATGTTTCCGTTAAAAGTATTTGTGCAAAATCATGCCAGTCTAGATGCAGCCTACTTGTTTTCAGGAAGCATTTCAGTAATACCAACCTATTCTCCATCTCTCTGCTCTCAGCACACTGAGGGCATGTCTACACAGCAGGGTAAAAATCTAATTCACCTACGCAACTTCAGCTACGTCAATTGCATAGCTTAAGTCGAAATAGCGTGTTTCAGCTTTTGGTGCTGTCTACACAGTAGGAAGTCAAAGGAAGAACATTCTTCCTTTGACTTCCATCACTCTTCGTAAAATGAGGGTTACAGGCGTGGGAGTAAGAAATCCTCCAGTGTGATATTATTTCAAAATAATGTCTTGCTATGTAGATATGCTCTTTATTGTTTCGGAATGACATCAGTTATTCCAAAATAATGCTGCTGTGTAGACATACCTCAGTGACAAAAGGGTGGTCTGATAAAAACTGATATGATGTGAGAATGCTCAGGTGATGAAATGATTCCCATGTCTGATGTGATACCAATGTGTTCCTCATAATTGAGTCACAGTAACACTGGGTTTTAGTGAACATAGGTGAGATCTGCTTAGGTAAGCTGGTGACACAAATTGAAACCTCTTGCAGTGTCAACAGGAAGTGAGCTGAATTCTGTTCCATCTTAGTATCATCTTTGTGTAGTTCAAAGCCCCAAGACAAATAAAACCTGAGGGCAATAAGACTGTGCAGGTGTCAATGTGCCAACAACCTAACTGGGCATTCAGAGCATATTATTACTGGTGACAATGAATAAGGAGCAAAGAATGCAGCTCAAATCTCTGCTCAACCTGAGTTTTTGGAGTTGGCACTGAGAAAAATACCTTCCTACATGTATATTGAGAATACTTGATAATGAGAATGAAGCCCTCAAGACCATTTATAGAGAGCCCCTTTTCAAAGTAGCCACCCTAAAATCTTTGTCCCAGTTCACGTTAGTAGAATTTCACAGAATGTTGCTAGATCTAATTTCACCCTATAGCCCTGCAGCTTATAATCTTGCACCTTTGCATTTGTGCCTAATTTGTTTCTTGATCTTGTCAGGGGATTTGGTTGGGTTCAGAAGAACTCCTCAGCAAACTTCATCATCTGAGCAAAAGGGCAGTTGTAAGATAATTTATTAACCTCCATCTGTTGCTGTTCTTTGGCACAGAGATGTCTGTCCACCGCAGCATCTTTTGTAGGGATTGGAAGCAGTCATGGGCAGGAGATGGCAACTTCTGAAATCCATTCCAGCTGCATAATGTCTAGTTTGAGTGTAAGAGACAGTCGTCACCTAGGAAACAAAGGTAAAGCAGTGCCAGCAGTTTCAGGAAGCAGCTGAAGAAGAGTCACTATGGGGAGATGGGCATATTTATACAAAGAAACCATCTGCTCCAATGCTGGTGATTAACCTGGTTTGTTGTAGATGTGACAGAATCAAGCTAGATTTTCACAAGCAGATGGTGTATTTTTAGCTAAAATTATCCCCCCACCCTTTTTTTTTAAACTGTCTGGCTTTCAAGTGGAAAGCAAACATGGGAAACTAGGAAAGGGAGAAAATATTCTGCTTTTTTAAAAGGTTGAATTCTAGTGTAGATTAGTGATTGAGACATGCCATCTAGTGGGGGGAAAATAAAGTTTTTAAAACCATGTAGTCTTATCAGTACAAGTCTCTAGGCTTTCTAATGCTTTTCTTCATGAAACTGCAATCTCTCTTATTTTGTTGCTATTAATAAAACTCTTTACAGGGCAAAAAATATTAGCCTACCGATAACTATGTCTCCAGTAAAATTGGTTGTTGGTGACTATAAAGAACATAAGGGCTGTATTGGATCAGACCAATGGTCTATTTAGCCCACTATCCTGTCTTCTGACAGTGGCCAATGCCAGGTTATTTAGAGTGAATGAATAGAAAAAGATAATCATCAGGTAATTTATTCCCTGTCTATTTCCAGCTTCTGACAAATAGAAGATAGGGACCCTCAGAGCTTGATGTTGCATCCCTACCCATCCTGGTTATTAATAAGGTATAGGTCATATGTAGAGAGAGTGGTAAACTTTGTGTTTTTTGTTGTAATAGGAAAATAAATAATTAGCTTCAGAAAGTCAGTTTTACCATTATAATGACTAGTATACCCAACTGGACTTGGCATACCTGCCAAGTATGGGTGCATCTACTCTGCATCCATAGCTCGAAATAAGCTATACAATTTTAACTATGCAAACTATGTTGCTTATTTTGAGTCAGTTTCAAAATAACCCGCTATTCCAAAATGTCCCTTACTCCTTGTGCAATGAGTTTTACAGGGATGTCGGAATAGCGAGCCTGTTATATTTTGAAATAATGGGCTTGCTGCTAAGATGCAGGATAGCTATTTCAGGATACCTCTGGTATCCTGAAATAGCACTGTAGTGTAGACATAGCCTAACAGTCAGCTAAATAAATGGATAGATCTAAGCTGCTGCCAATTTACACAGAAGCATTGTTGTAAGTAGGCTTGGCATAGTTAGATTTTAATTTTTATAACTTTTGATAGATAATATCAATTTATTTTTAAACACTTATTTTTGTCAATTTAAGTTTTTCCTGGTTATGCAAAAACAGGGATTTTGTGTACTACTTCTGTTTTTATCAATTTAAATGTTCACAGCTGCTGGGAAATTATCTAATGACATTGAGATTCAAAAATCACGAAAGCACAACTTGTCAACATCATTTGTCAAATATGGTTATAAAAAGGCCCAAAACAGTTCACTAGTTAAACGATTTGTTTAACCAGTTAACCAATTGCTGGCGGTGGGGGCTGCTGGCTGAGCAGGCATGGGGGGCCTCCCGTTTAGCAGTTAGCCAGTAAAGTTAATCTTTAACATCCCTAATGTCAAAATATTCAAAGTAAATATCCTTAAATCAAACTCCACATTTTCAAGCAGTATTTTTTCATACGTTGCTTATCTGTAAATTTCAATGATCATCAAAGGAAATATTTGTCATTGGTTTGCCTGTGTATGGTGAATTGGATGTTTATCAACAAAATCAAATTCTTCCAGTCAGTCATGCTGAAAGTCACTAATGGTTTTGCCTATGTGTATTTCTTCTTCAGTTTGCATTATTAGTTTTAGTGAGGCTCAGGTATGAGTCAACTTACTACTTTACAAGTTTAAAAACTGGGTTATAGACCAATTATGTTTATACAAGTCAGATACAACAGTCAGCCTAAGTCAGATCTTCACAGCTGGTGTTTTAACAGCTGCCTGAGTGTTCGATGTAGGGGTCCATATTTGATTAACTACATCGAATGCCAGAATATCGACCTCTGGAGCGTTGATCTTCTGTGTAATGTAGACGTGGCCTGAGAGACTTGGGAGATGGTGCTGTTTGTATTTAACATGGAAGAGACAGAGGGCTGGGAGTTAAACTGTGTATTGCTGGCATTTCATCCTGTGTTGTTTCACCATCTGTCCCAATAACCTTCATATGGATGTTGAATAGTAATACAGGGTGAGAGCTGAGCCTTGTGGGGCTACTCAAATAAAGGCTTTGGAGGAACTCTTCTCTATAATGACCCCAATTATTTTTCAAAAGCATCCCAGAGAAATGTTAACTCCATGTACACAGACACACCTGGTGACAAATCATTCCCTCTAATGATGGCACCTGTCTTGCCCCCTCAGAAGTATCCCTCCCCCCCAAAATCTAACTCCTAAGACCAAAATGCAGCTTTTTCAATTGCTATCTCTGTTTTATAGGTGGAAAGTAGGTCTTGGACTACTGTGTAAGTGTCTTGCCCCATGTTACACAGCGAGTTGATGGAAGAATTGGGATTTGAAACCAGGAATCCCAATTCCTGCTCTTGTGCTCTAACCAGCAGACACAGTTCCTTCACAAGCTGTGTAGAATGGGTGCTTATAGGACAGAGTAATGTGGAATTATCTGCCTGGTATGAGTCACAACATCTATCACTGCTACTATGTAAGTGTAAAACAAAAGGAAAAACTATGTAGCACTTTAAAGACTAATAGGATGGTTTAATTAGATGATGAGCTTTTGTGGGCCAGACCCACTTCCTCAGATCACGTACTATGTAAGTATGAGAGTCTTAGATTTTTCCACAGAAAGGAGAAGCAAATGGCTGATTAATTTCGCTTTGGACACTTCTGTTTCTAAAGGACCCTTTCTGTCCCTTTCACACCATCTACAAACAGCTCAGCACGGCTTTTCTGCTGAAAAACATTTGCAGAACTTCTGCATTAGTCTTCTCCAGATGTTGCACACGTAGGATTTTTTTGCTGCCACCATGAGGCACTGTTCTGTGCCATTTCTCTGCTGCATGCTGGGACATAATGACAATATTTCATTGTATGGCTAGCTCACTTTTTCCCCCACATGGTCTGTGTTCCAATTCCTCCCCTGTATGAACAGCTGAGCTGTTTGGAGAAATACTTTGTCGTTGTTTTGTGGCACAGTTCTGAAGGTGGCTAGTTGATCTGATGGAGCAACATTTTGCTGTGTGCCCTTGGATGAGTGATTTAAATTCCTCATTCAATTTCCTTATTTGTAAAATAAAGAGGATGACACTGACATGCTTCACAGAATGATGCAGTGATGCAAAGGACAGAAGTATAACTGGATTCATAAGAGAGAACTGAATAAATTCATGAGGAATAGGCCTGTTTCTGGCTATTATCCAAGAAGAACAGATCCACATCCCCAGACTCTGTGGCCCTAAACCTCAACGTGCAAAAATATTGGACTGGATGACATGGGCTGGGTCACTCAATAAACTGCCCTGTTCTATTCATTCTGTCTACAGGCTACTGCACTTAGATGGAATATTGATCTAACTCAGGATGACCATTCTGATTTTTTTTTTTTTTTATTAATCACTAATCGCTGGCTATAGAATTCCTGGAGGTCCTTGTTTGGAAGAAGCTATTGAAGGGCACAGTGTTATAACTTTATTACTAATACTAGATTATATCTTTAAAAAAAAAAGATTCCGCTGATACAGTTTGTAATTAGTAGCACTCGGACTGCTTTACCCTTTAGACCAGAGGCGGCTAACAGAGCCACACACAGCTTGTCAGAAGTTAATATGCGGCTCTTTGCATTGGTACCAAATCCAGGGCTGGAGCTACATATGCCAACTTTCCACTCAGCCAGAGGGTGCTCACTGTTCAACCCCCAGCTCTGCCCTAGGACCTTTCTCCCTAGGATCCTGCCACTTCCTACCCTCTCCACTGAGCCTGTCACACCCGTGCTTCCCCCCTCCAGTGTCTCCCATTGAAAGAGAGCTGATCCCAGTGGGCAGGAGGAAGAGGAGAAGGAGGCACTGACCAGTGGGTGGGATGTGCTGAGAGTTGTGGTGGGGAGATGATCAGGGTTGGTGACATAGAACTGTTGCTCTTTGGCAGTGTTCATTGGTAAATTCTGGCTCCTCTGGTTTAGGTGGGCCACCCCTGTGTTAGGAGACTGGTGAACCCTTTGAGGATCTGACTTTCTGGGGGGGTCTTATCCTGGCACAAACATGTGCAGTTTTACTTGTGTGTACTTTTCAGTGCACTAACACTGGGTAGTTGCAACCTATGCACTCTGTTGCTTACCTTTCATAGCATCTCTAAGGAAAATACACTCCTAAGAGTATTGTGTCCCGTTCTGGAAATATGTGGAGAAATTGGAGAAGGTCCAGAAAAGAGCAGTAAAAATGACTAAAGGTCTAGTAAACATGAGCTATGAGGCAAGGCTTGTTTAGTTTGGAAAAGAGAACACTGAGAGGGGAAATGATAGTAGTTTTCAGGCATCTAAAAGGGTATCACAGGGAGGAGGGGGGGGGAATTTTTCTCTTTGGCCTCTGATGATAGGACAAGAAGCAATGGGCTTAAACTGCAGCAAGGGAGGATTAGGTTGGACATTAGGAAAAACTTCCCAACTGTCAGGGTGGTTAAACACTGAAATAAATTGGCTAGGGAGGTTGTGGAATCTCCATCACCGGAGATATTCAAGAGCAGGTTAGACAGACCTGCTATCAGGGATGATCTAGATGGTGCTTGGTCCTGCCATGAGAACAGGGGATTGGACTCGATGACCTCTCGAGGTCCCTTCCAGTTCTAGTGTTCTATGATTCAATAGTGAAGGATTCTGAAACATTGGGCCAGCATTAGAGATGCAAACCACTAGTCGAGTAGTGGACTATCCGATAAGCACATGCATTTGCTTATCGAATAGTCAACACAGTAGTGGACTACTCATTCCCACCCCCACTCCCACTGCTGTCTCTATCAGAAAGAGGCAGCAAGGAGAGGGAGGAGGAGGGGATGCTTCAAAGCAGAAGTGCTGCGTGCAGCTCGGGGCCAGCTGCAGACTTCCCAGGCTGCATGTGGCGTTTTAAAGCAGTAGTGCTGGGTGTGTCCTGGGATCAGCTGGGAACTCCTCCAATGACCCCAGGCTCCATGCAGCACTGCCACTTTGAAACGCTGCATGGAGACTGACCCTGGGCTTCCTGTGGTGTTTCAAAGCGGCAGTGCTGCACAGAACCTGGGGTCAACGGGGGTGTCTCCCTCTGACCCTGGGCTCCCTGTGGTGGTTCAAAGCGGCAGTGCCGCACAAAGCCTGGGGTCAACGGGGGAGTCCCCTGCTCACCTGGGCTCCACGTGGTGCTGCTGCTTTGAAATTCTGCAGGGACCACGGGGGCCAGTGAGGGACTGCCCTGTTGGCTCTGTGCTCCCTGCAGTGCTTTTGCCTTTGAAGTGTAGCTACAGCCCTGGGGCTGTTGCTACACTTCAAAGGCGGAGGTGCCCTTATTGGCTAATTGAATAGTCGATGCAAATTGCATTGACTATTCGATTAATTGACTAATCAAAATTTAACATCCCTAGCCAGCATCTCTCTTGGCAGAAGGACCACTACTGGCAGTAGTGCAAGTACTGCCAAGCTATTAACCTCTGATTTCTCTCAGCTGACATCTCCTTGGCAGATGATGCACTGACTGTTTGAAACACACACATGCTCTCAAGGCTGGTTCATGGGGGCCTTGTCTGCACTAGAAGTATCAGTATCCCTATTCTAGCAATTGCCGCTAATGTTGCAGTAGCACTAGTGGTAGCAATGGAGTAGATAGAATTTGCATAAATGAAAAATGTTGCATATTCCCCTCTCCAGGAAAATACAACCTTTGAAAACTAGAGGCAGAGAGATTTAGGGTAGCAGTGGGGGAGAAAGGGATAGTTCCGATATTGCAGAGTTTGGGTGGTGGCCATGGTGGGGTTTACCGCTGTGTCATTGTTGCTGTGAGTAACCTGACAGAGTGTGGTAACCTGTGAGCTGTGTCTACACTAACTGCTTAGCACCAGTGCAGCTGTTCCATTGCTGACTGCTGCTGTAGTAATTATGCTGCTTTTTTCTACCAGAGATACACTCCTGCTGGTAACACTAGCTGGCTGGAGAGACTGACACTACTTGACAATAAAGGAGAATGCAGTTTTGGAGTATAGCTCAAGTCTAATTGAACGGCAGACTTTCAGCTTAGTGGTGGTGGTGTGGGGGGGGGCGGGGGTGGTGTTTAAGCTAATGTCTTTGCCTTACCATGAACTAAAGCTTTTCGCCTTTATTTAGAACAGGTTTCTTCTTTACCTTTTCTAGAGATCGCAGACATCCAATGCATTTCTCAAACTATGAGCCAGAAATCAAACATTTATCACATAATTGCAGTAATTCTGTGTTAATACCTCCCATTAAATATGATTTATGAATTCTACAAGAGCATAATAGGAAAATAGATACATTCCATTCCAAAGTTTGCAAAAATTCTGACATTCCAGTTTAAGTTGATGGCTCAGACTTTACCAGAACCGTGCAGCTTTAGCGATGAACACATACAAAGGCACAAAAAAGTCCCCAAAATGTAAAACATATTTACCCTGTATTTGAACTTCTCATAACAATAATGATGATGATTAATAAACAGTATGGACAGTATAAACCATTTCAGCAGGGATCTCTCTTTTCACATTTTGGGCAGCATAAAGGGAGACAGTGTCATCTAGCAGCTATCAGATAAGACACTTGCTTTGGACTTGAGAAACTTGAGTTCTATCCTGCCTCTGTTGATTGTTTTTTGAGTAACTTTGAGCAAGTGACATTATTTCTGTTTATGCTCTGCTTTAGTTTCTCCATCTGTGAAACAGTATGATGTTTCTGACCTCTTTTTTTAAGGCATTTTAAGATCTGCCAATGAAGATTTCTCTGTAAGAACTTGTTTGCTCTTATTTTGTGGTTTGTCTCCCTCCATTTCTACAAGCATGTTTCAACATCTTGAAAGAATATTATTGTAAATGTTAGCATAGGTTCTTATGAATAAGAGAGGTAAAAAAACGATGAGGCCATGAGTCTAGCTACTTGCAAAGGCTGTTTATTGTTTCCTGAGAGACAATATCCGATCTTAAACTATTATACGTTATCTCAGCAAGTATCAGAAGTGCAGGGAACCGCCGGTTATATTTAGGCCTCAAGGAATCTATATAATGGAATTTGAACGTTTTCAGTGTTCCGGTTAATCTTTTTTCCTCCACAGTCAGTGTGCACAAAAGGTAAAAAGTGGAACCATTATGTTAAGTTAATATGGTTCTTCTGATTATGCATATATTAGATACTCCCCCTCTGTATGGTCTGATGACAGCATAACATGACCTGCTATTGTATGAGATATGAAATGATGGGAGTGAATAATCAGTGTAAATCTGGCTCAAAACTGATCTAATAAAACTGTCCTTAAGAGATTTATATTTTATTTCAGCTGTACTGTATTTCACACAAGTTCCATGTCTTGAAAGAAGCTATGGCAAATTAATCATGCAAATTGGTCTGAATCAACTTATAGAATTGAAGAGCAAGGATACTGAAGGTGATTTTTCCTGCAGCTAGCCAATAAGGGCACCTAGCTCACAACCCTGATACTGCTTCCCTCATATGTCAGCATTTTTATGAGCTGAAGTTCTTCCAATGGATCTCGCAGACAGGAATGTGGATTCTGTCAAAAGAATATCTTCAGAAAAGCAGCACTGTAGGTAATTTCTCCTTGTATTTGTATGTATGATCAGCTCAGTTTTCATTTGCATCTGAAAAGTCCAAGGAAAAAAATGATTCCATAATATTACTCTCAATCCAGCTTGCAACTTTTTTTGATCCTACTGCACGGATAGGGCAACCAATCACTTCTATCCTAGGCCCAACTTTTAACTCATATCCATCAACTCATCCTTTCATCTAAACCTTTTACCCTAAAACCAAAATGTAGGAGATGCTCCTAAACTTCCTTCCTCACCTTTTCAGTTAGCCCCATATGATCTACTCCTCCAAATTATAAAAAGACAAGACTTTGCTCTTTGTAGCATGAATGACACTTGCTAGATTAGCTTAAGAGAATCCAGCAATTTCTTACATGCACTCAGGACCAATTCAGGTAGCAGACTGTCATGAGTAGAGTGCTACCAAATTCACCATCCATTTTGGTCAATTTCACAGCCATAGGATTTTAAAAATAGTACCTTTCATGATGTCAGATATTTAAAGATGCAATTTCACCATGTTGTAATTGTAGGGATCCTTGACCCAAAAATGAGCTGTTAGGGTTGTAAGGTTATTGTAGGGGCAGGCGGCAATACTGTTTCTCTTACTTCTGCACTGCTCTTACTACCTTCAGAGTTGGGCAGCTGGAAGAGCAATAGTTGCTGGTTGGGAGTCCAGCTCTGAAGGCAGAGCTGTTGCCAGCAGCAGAAAAGAAATAAGGGTGGAATGGCATGGTAGTGCCATCCTTACTTCTGCATTGGTGTCTGCAGAGCCAGGCCATTAGTCAGCAACTGCCACGCTCTGGTGACCCAGTTCAGAAGTAAGGATGGCATGGTATGGTGTTGCCACCCTTATTTCTGCACTGCTACTGGCAAGGGGCTGCCTTCAGAATTGGGTGCCTGGCCAACAGTTGCTGCTCTCCAACCACCGAGCTCTGATGGCAGTGCAGAAGTAAGGGTGGCAATATTGTCAATCCCCTAAAATAATCTGGTGACTCCCCTGTAACTTCCTTTTGGGCAGGACCCCCATTTGAGAAATCTATCTAGTATAAGGTAAAAGCTCACACAAGACTAGATCTCCAGGTATGTGACATGGTTTTCCTGCAATGAATTTGGTAGGGCCCTAGTCACGAATCACCTTTTCAAAGTCTTTTCTAGATTTCCACTCCAATGTGTGGTCTGTTAGTTAAATGTTTTTGCGTTCATCAGGAGCCTGACGCTCCGTAGACTTGCAACCTTGTGTAGTCATGTCAGTTTAAAGTGGGTACAAAATGATTTCAACTGGATCTGGTAATATTGTACACCACCCTTTGCATCGGTGTCAATGAATGCTCAATGAGCAGAGTAAGGGTTGCCAGGTGTCTGATTTTGGTCTGGACCGTGCAGTAATTGCAGCTTCTATCCGGTTTAAAAAAAAACCCAGAAAATACTGGACATGTAAAATGTCCGGTATTTTCTGTTTTTCTTGGATGGAAGGCTGCTTGGAACATTCTTCCCCTGCCACATCTGGCAGGGGCGTGGGGAGCCTGGGAATTTAAAGGCACAGTGACTTTTTCTTTTTTGTGCTTTTTTTTTTTTTTTGGCTCAACAACTTTGGTCCCCTGGTTTTTTGGTTTTTTTTGGGGGGGGGGGGGGGGTTGGCTCAACCAATTTTTTCCCCTACATGTTCGGTATTTTTTGTGAAAGTATCTGGCAATCTTAAGCAGGGTAGTGGAGGATTGGGACCTTCCATGACATGTTTTGGGTCCGCCCTGCTGCTAGTCCAATAAAAGGAGTTTGCTTTCTTGTTCGCTAGCTTAAAGCCATTCCCTCAGGGAAGGAGGGAAATGTAAATATGTTTGTGTCATAACAGTGGTGACCATCCTTCTATTGCGGAGCAGCCTTTTGCGTATTTGTGGCTTTTTTTTCTCCTGTCTGAAGTTTGACTCTGCCAGAGCCTGTGGTGCTGCTGAGCCTAATTCTGATTCAGGCCTCTCATTTCCACAGCCCAGTCTGTATGGAACTGTGTATGTTGCCAGTGGCTGTGGCAATCCTTTGAAGTAAGGAGTGAAGAGTAGACTTTGTTATACTACTAATAGATAGTAACCATGATGATAATGGGTACTTTTGTACTGCTTTCCTTCCTCCAAGTGTACTGACATTCATTATTAATCTTCAAAGCAGGCTAGTGAGAAATGTAAGTACGTATTTCTATTATGCATGATTTTTAGCTTTACAATATTGTTTTGGAAATAAAATCAGACGGGGCCTTTACATAGAAATCAAGGAATGAATTAATCCACCACAAGTTGCTTTATGTTAACCAAACTAGGGCAACTGGACCAGCTGTAGCTTTTGGTTAATTTTGACATGTCTTTATAAGCTTCAGGTATTTATGTGAAACAGCACAGAGTAAATCCAGCTTGCCTAGTGTCTTCCAGGTTTTTATAACACTCCAGCTTCTGTGTGCATATTCTGTCTGCCCATTTCCATCCTAATAACTACAGAGCACCCTTTAGTGGCTCTGCAGTGGCTTAATGCAGAAGGTTGAACCGGTGACCTTTGGATCTGAAAGCACGTCTCTAATGCCTAAGCTACGCAACCTGGGGTGCAGAGTTCAAACACAATAGCAAACTCATCAACATGTACACTGGCACTCGAGGGAGGTATGTGAACACGTTGTTCCGATTGCATGACTTCATGCGCTTTCAGACCAGTCAAGCCTCCTTTTCCCTGAAACTCCACTATCCACAATCTTTCCTTCCTCTTCTGGTCAGACTGGCATATGTGACTCGTGTCATTTCTGTGTTGTTAATATTCCAGCACATATGCATGTATGTAAAATGGAACACCCCCTCCTCCGCCCCCCCCGCCCCGTCCAAAACAATCAAACTAGTAGACAGACTATTGTAACACATTTGATGTTATGGGAAATGTCTTTCCTGTAATGGAGGAAGGACCCACCTATTGCTTTTATGACTGCTCTTCCTCCCTGAAAGTTTCCCATTGTAAAAGTGTGTAATTAAACTACAGGAGAAACTGACTTCACCCTGTCAATTACCTGAGCACTCTTATGTAATGCCCTCCAGCTGGATTTCAATGTCAGCGTACAAGAATTACACTCAATACCTTTATGGCTTATTTTAAACAGCATAGTCCATTGCCATGACGTTTCCATTCCATCTGAAGCCAAATACTTAGAGGCCGACCAAATGCATGGCCATACAATATACATCATGGACCATGAAATATGGTGTCCTCCTGTGAAATCTGGCCTTTTGTGTGCTTTTACTATGTACTATACAGATTTCACAGAGGAGACCGGTGTATCTGAAATTGGGGGTCCTGACCCAAAAGGGAGTTGCAGGGAGATCACAAGGTTATTTTAGGAGGGTTACAACGTTGCCACCATTGTTTCTGTGCTGCTTTGAGAGCTGGGTGACTGAAGAGTGGGGGTTATAATGTTTGCTGGGTGCCAGCTCTGAAGGCATCATCTTGCCAGCAGCAGTGCAGAAGTAGGGGTGGCAATGCTGTACCCATGTCACCCTTACTTCTGTGCTATTGCTCTCAGTGCTGGGCACCCTGAGCATGGCAGGTGCTGACTAAGGTCCCAGCTCTGCAAGCAGGAGTGCAGAAGTAAAGGTGGCCGTGCCATGCCATCCTCACTTCTGTACTGCAGCTGGTGGTAGCTCTGCTTTCAGAGCTAGACTCTCAGCCCACAGCCACTGCCCCCCCATCTCTGAAGGCCAGACTGCCACCAATAGCAGCATTAAAGTAAGTGTAGCAGTGCCACTACCCCTCCTCCAGAATATCCTTGAAACCTTCACTCTATTTCTTTTTGGGTCAGGACCCCTACAATTCCAATTTCTATGAAATTTCAGATTTAAATATCTGAAATTATGAAATTTACCATTTTAAAAATCCTACAGCTGTCAAATTGACCAAAATGGAATTAATTTGGTAAGGCCTTACAAATAACTAATTATATAGTACAAGGCTGCAAATGTCCTATGACAGTCTCAGGCCCACATACAATGAACATTGCATCAAGACACCCTCCACTGTATTACTCATTGCTTACATGAATCAAAGGAGAGGTTTGCATTAATGTAAGATTGACATGTTCTTCATGTGTTCTCTGAGTAAATCAGCATCTGTAAATCCTTTCACAGTGTATGAGAGCTAACTACTGATATCTACAAGGCTCCAAATAGCTGCTTCCCCCAAACTATGCTCTTGCACTAACCATTCATGGGGAGGTAGTTCATTTATTTTTAAGGTACATGCACTCAGCCATTCGCACCATCCTTTAGGAAAGTATGAATTTTCCACATTCCAGCATAAATAAAAAATGGTGTAAATGCCCCACTCCAGGAAAATACAACCTTTAAAAACTAGAGGCAGAGTGATTTCAAATATTGCCGGAAGAAGAAACAACCTGACATCATGTTGGTCAAGGTTTTCAGATGAGACTACTGATTTTGGGTGCCCTGATTTTAGGTTCCCAATTTGAGAAATCTTAAATGGGCTTGATTTTCAGAAAGTTTTAAACACCCATTATCTGAAAATCAACCCCATGGAATGTGTCAAGTTGCATACCTAAAATCCTGGATCACCTTGGAAAATCTTGGCCTCCTATTTAAGTCCTAGAATATAATACAGACCTCACAATAGATCGGGGGGTATGTCTACACTACCCCGCTAGTTCGAACTAGCGGGGTAATGTATGCATACCGCACTTGCTAATGAAGCCCGGGATTTGAATTTCCCGGGCTTCATTAGCATAAGCGGGGAGCCGCCATTTTTAAATCCCCGCTGCTTCGAACCCCGTGTAGCGCGGCTACACGGGGCTCGAACTAGGTAGTTCGGACTAGGGTGCCTATTCCGAACTACCGTTACTCCTTGGAATAGGCACCCTAGTCCGAACTACCTAGTTCGAGCCCCGTGTAGCCGCGCTACACGGGGTTCGAAGCAGCGGGGATTTAAAAATGGCGGCTCCCCGCTTATGCTAATGAAGCCCGGGAAATTCAAATCCCGGGCTTCATTAGCAAGTGCGGTATGCATACATTACCCCGCTAGTTCGAACTAGCGGGGTAGTGTAGACATACCCTGGGAAGGGAGCTATTTTGTGCTGAATGTTCAGTGTGTGGCTATCACTCAGGTTTTAAAAAATATAAAAGTACTGGGTATCATGGTATGTTTCTTTAAGACTTTGGGTTGGAACAAGAACAGTAGTTCAATGGCATCATAGAAGACTTTAAAGTGTAGATGAGTGGGCAGGGCAGCTTTAGTTAGGCACCACCCTTGATGGCACAACAACCTTGGTTGCGCCCCAATTGTAATGCCTCATGTAGGCCTTCATCCTGCAATCTGACCTATGCAGGTAGACGCCTGCTTTTGTGCAAAGTCCTATTGACAGTGCATCTGTGTGGCTCCATTGCAAAGCTAGTGCTATGGCTTCCCAAGCAATCCCAGTCTTAACAACGCCAACAGAGTAGCAGCATGGGAATTTATTCCAGAAAAAGGCCTGCAGTCAAGGCAATGCATGATAAAAAGTTTCCTTTGCCACCTACCTGCCAGGGACTGCTTCAGTAGATGTTCTGCTGAAGTCTGTTGTTTTGAATTAGCTATAAACTTGCCATTGGAGTGATGTGGCCTTAGAGACTGTTTGTCTGGGTTATCTGATCTTGGCCCCGCCAGCCTGCATCTACAGCAGCAAACTCTGCTGCTTCCACTGGCACTACTGCATCCAAAACAGTGTAAGCTGCAACCTCATGGTGCCTCTGCGCACAGCACTCCCTGTGCAAGTTTCCAGGTTTGTGGATTGTTGCCCCTCATCTCTCAGTGCCTGGTAGCTCTCTGGAGCAGTATTTAACACCTGTGGTATATGGATGCATCACATAATACTGTACAATGAACGGCTTTGTACTTGAAAATACTATAGTGGCCAGTTACCATCTGCTACTTGAGGTGCTGCCAGACCAATGTGGCACAGAGGTAAGGGGAAGCACCAGCGCTGTCATGAGCACCAACATCTTAGTGTATTGGTGCAGCACAGGGAGTTAAGAAGCTTGATTTCATTAACTTAATCTTTGAATGTATGTGGCAAGCTTGGAACAGAACCCAGATGTAAGGCCCAATCCAGTGTTTTAGTCACAAGGCCAAAGGAGGTTCAGCTTCTAATAGAAGATACATAGTATATGAAAAATACATAGGCACATTTGTTCTACAGATGGAACTCTTCCATAACAGGCATGTGAGTTCATTTTTCTTGTTACATTGTCAGGAAAGAAGAGACCTGCCCATCCCAAGCAAACATTTTCCTTTTTTTTCTGAGCCTGTTTGTGTAAGAAATTGTTTTTCAGAATAAAAATATAAAAGCATGTGGTGTGATGCAATAACTATAACAACAGGAGTTGAAATATATTTACTTAATAGAAAAAGGATTTGGCTGCCTTGGAAAATGTGTGCTTTTGATCTTCTCCAAGTGTGTTACAAAATGTTCTTTGGCAGAAGGGGGAAAGCCAGTTGCAGAATAATTACAATGCTGCAGAGTATGTAGTTTATTCATGAGTCTGAACGAAAGCACTACATTTTGTAATAAACATTGAAAGAACAAAAGTCTGATGTCCAGTCCTGTTTTTGCCCTCCCCCAGAAATTAGTATTATATGGAAAATCTTAGTAATCTTGTGAAAGAGGAACCCAATTCACTTTAACTAAAATTTGGAAAGTAAGAGAAGCTCTTTGAACTTGTGGAAAAAGTGCACAAACAACTGTGACTATGGCAGCCTTGCTAGGACAACCTGCTCACAAGGGTTAACTGTTTCCAGGCAAGATGAGATGAGGTACACTCAATTGCTGTTGAGTTTAATGTGAGTTGCAGCTGCTCTCACGAGCTCTAATACTGTTTGGACCAGTAGTTCCTACTGGGCATCTTATTGTTAAGAGTCCTGTGACATTTTTATTTTGTATAATTGTCTGGGAATTTGTTGTTTATCCTGCTTCCTGGGAACTGGAAGCCCTTGGAAGAGAGGTTTGCACACAGTGCCTTCTATGAAACAAGTGATGCTGGGGCTCAAGCAATTATTTATTTTTATAACTGATGCAACAAGCCCAGAGGGGCTGGGGCTACGAACTGTCAAGCCTACAAGCACAGGGGCTCAGCCCTGGCACAAAGTAAGCCCTGATTGCAGAGTAACCCCACAATTGCTTTTGTCCTGTGGAGCTTAGCTGCCTGCTCTGCACATTACAATTTGGTGCACAGGGTTGCAGTGCTGGTTCAGTTTTGGCACCACTGGTGCCAAATGTTTTGTTTTATATTGTTTTGAATTTGAGGGGGAAAAAAACCCACTGCCCACTGTTTATTTCCCTTCACTTTCTGCCTTAAATGGTCACATGCTGTAATTCTCAATTCCATGGAAAAGAGGTGGCAGCTTCTGAGAACCAGCCAATCAAAAAAAACCCAGCTTGCAAACTAGAGAGACTTTCCACGCACCTCTTCAGGAGCACCATATAGAGTTGCCAACTTTGACTGGACCCCACCCTATTATTGTGAGAGGCATCCGGTCAGGAAAGTTGACAGCCCCACCAAGCTGTAGGCACAAGAGCATATTTGGCCATGCCTCTCGTACTCAGTGGCCCATGGAGCAGTGCGAAAGGAGGAGTTCTTGGGAAGCCTCTCAGTTGCTAATCATTTGGTATAATCTGGGCCAGTGCAACCTTGCTTAACTCCTTCCTCACCCATCCTAACTCCTGACAACTACAGCCTCTGATCAGGCTCTCGTGAGCATCTCTCTCTTTGCTGTTGCTCCTGCTGTGGCTGTCTTTGATGAATCACTTTGCTTTTACCAGTGTATTACATGGGGGTGGGTGCTGCCAAATTATTCAAAGCATCTGCTGTGGACAGAACGGTTTCTTGCTTATGGACAAATATTCTCCTGTGCTAGAAAGGCCCTCTGAAGGCTGCTTTTGCTTGCACTAGCTGCCAGTGGGAGACAGGGAGGAGGCCTGGATACAGCATGCCTATGGCACCTGACGCCCTCACATGCTTGGGAAGATCTTGCAAGGCCGGCTAAACTGGCTTTATGGCTACTTGATGTTGCAGAGAGGTGCAAAGATGCTCTAAATAAGTGGAACATCTACCTCACTCTGCTGAGGCATTTCTACCATCTGAGCCAAACTGCTACGGATGGCTACTTTTCGGTTATTGGTGGTGCTGACTATAATGTGAAATGGTGACTCAGGCTGTTTCCTTAAACAGATGGCTGGGAATAATAATTATGTTTGGAAAACTCGCCCTTGTCATCTACATTCGAAACCCACACTCAGCGCCGTGCAAGAGCGTCATCTGTATCTTTGCTGTGGAAAGCCCCACCCGTGGACTAGCTGGGGTGCTGGCTGGTAACTGTGAGGTGGGAAGGATACGTTAGCCCAGAGCCAATCTTGAGCAGGGGCTGGCTATTCATTAGAGCTACACTCCCAGGCTCTGAGGAACTATGATACGTGTTCAGCACTCAAGTCCCAGTCACAGGGGAATTCCCTTTAGGTTCCTGTGCAAAGATCCTATGGTGAATGAGAGCAAATTTGGTGTTAACAAGTTTGTTCTCCTTTACATAATGAAGAACTAAAACTTAGACCAAAGAGTCAAACAAGCAGAACCATTAATTTTAGGATGATCTCATTAAGGCTCAGCATAGTTTGGTCCTCTGTGTTAAAAACAAATGCCATATTAGCTCTGCAGCAGGAAAGAACCCATATCTGACTTGGCTACTCTAATACCCATTCTCCAGCACTGATCTTACTGGGGCACCCTCACACGCTTGCAAACTACACCCAGTCAGAAATATGCTCACTGTAGCACACTGTGTGTTTTGTCCAGGCCATACCATTGGGAGGCTAGAAGCCTAGCACATATTTTTAATTTACTATAGTGCTTTAGAGCCTTTCATTTCACTTTACTCCTTACTCAAATCTGTCACCCTTACCTTTCATTCTGCTGCCTGTGGAGCAGGCTGCTGCTATACTAGTGGCTTTGTTCACTTCATTATGTTGCTATTGACTTTGGCGTGCTGAAGCTGTGGGGTTCAGCATTCCATGAACTTTAGCTCTGTTTTCCTGTCATTTTGCTTGGAAAGCCTCCAAAGCATTTAGTGGGTCACATGTCCCAGAGCTTCTGTTTCTGTGCACTGCTCAACTAAAGGAATGTTTCTCTTTGCTCTCAAAAGCTTAGAGGGCACCTTTTATGCTGTTATAGGGTGAGAAAAAGAAAGGTTCCCTCTCCACACCCACCACAGCAGCAGTTCATTCTCATGCCTTGGCACTACTGGTATGGAGGCTCTTTAAATCAGTGCCAGAAAGTCTCCTAATGCTCTCAATGGTTGGGTGCCAGTCAGTCACTCAGTTTCCACTTTATTTGGCCCATCACCCTGCTTGCTCCAGTGTCTGTTGAAACCGGCATGAACTTCTCTCATGAACTTCTCTCACACTTTACTCCCCTCTTCACTTCCTGGCTCTGGTACCTTCCCTTGCAGCTCTCTACCCCTCCTATCGCTTTCAATTCTGGTCCTGGAGTTGGATAGATACCAGCCCCCAGCAAGTGCTCAAGACAAAACTATGTTTCCTGCAAATCCACACTGGATGCTCTCTCCCTCCAAGTCAGTGTCTGTGATTGATAGGCCCTGCTTACGTTGGTTGTCAGGCAATGACCACACACAAGCTTCACAGTGTCAACTCTCCACTATTTAAAATCCCATTATCAAGTCAGCAGTAGGATTTATTTAATTCCAAAACAGGAAGCCCTTTCTAAATGGAGCAGACATAGGATCAGGCAAAACAAAATGGAACAAAAAGCTAGTGATGTTAAAAATACAGGTGGTATTGTACTAGCACAAACCCTGCTGTAAAGCGTGTGTGTTGACAAGGCTGGGAGCCAGGAATTCCCAGGCTCTGAACACTCATTCTGTGGTCTTGGCCAACGCACAATAAGCTGGTCAGAAAATTTTAAAAAAACCAGAACTTTTATGAAATTTCCTGCCCATTTCCTGCCCAGCAATGGCTGCAACTCTCTGTAATACTTACCCATACAAGGGTGGTGCAGGGCTCCTCAGCTTTTTTCCGAATAGGCTCCTTGTTGCTGCCACTTGTTCAGCTGCACTGGTGGGACGGTGATCCTGGAAGACTCAGGATAGGCACAGCTCCTGATGCTTCATGCACTGTGTCTCTGAAAGTATCTTGTCTACGCCAATGTGCCTACCAATAGAGCTGAGTCAGTGTTAGCAGCAGCAGTGGAAAAAAAACTGTAGAAAATGCCAAAAAAGGCCTACTGTAGATGAGCACTCCTAGCACAGATAGCGTTCACTTTCCATAGAGCGCTTACAAATGCAAAGTATCTTTCAACCCCAGTATCTTGTTCAGGGTCACAGAAATATTAGTGACTGAGACACTGGGGGGGTGTCTAGACAGCGGTGGTATCCTGAAATCATGTTTCCTGCATCTTGACAGTGCACCTGTTATTTCAAAATGAAATAACAGGCTCTCTGTTCCGATGTCCCTGTAAACCTCGTTCCACAAGGAGCAAGAGGCATTTTGGAATAGTGCTGTATTTTGAAATTAACTCAAAATAAGCTATGCAATTTGCATAGCTCAAATTACATAGCTTGTTTCAAGCTAAGGGTGCAGTGTAGACGCACCCTAAGTTATCAGCCCTTCTTTCTTTAGTCTCTTAGTTTATTTTCTGCCCACTTTTCTTCTCACTGGCCTCTTGTGAGGTGATAAACAAGGAAAGGCAGAAGAAGTGGGTTGTTTCAGCATTCCAGGAAGGGATATTTTGGAGCCTTTCTCCACTGTCTTTCCCTCCTTTCCCCCAGAAAATGTCACTTCAGTTACCATATCCTGGTGCAGGAGATAACAAGAGCCTTGGGAAAACTAAGTATCCTGAAAAAGAATGGGATAAACAGAAAAGGAGCAGCAGACTTGGATATTTTTCAGTAATGTTCACTTTCAAGTAGTAAATAGAAAGCCAGGATGTTCAGCACATAACTGAAGAGTTGCTACTGAATTTGTGCTTGGAGAAATGCATATGACTCAATGCTTGTTTGGGGTTTTTTTATTAAACAACAACACGTTTACTTTAATCACTTTTCCCCCCCTTCTTTGGCCATAGCTTTATTCACAATTGGTTGATTAATACAAACTGGTTGGACATTGGCAGTATATAAAATCCATGATAAGAATTACTTTGAAGTAGTCTTAAAAAAAACCCAACCTGGTCTTTTGGCATGCAATTAATTGCTTAAATAGGCTGGGCTATAGTAAGGAAAAATTTATGTTGAAAATCACTTTTAACTAAATACCTGCTCCAGAGAATAAAATACACAATATAAAATATGCAAAAAAGGTAGCTTTTGTTGTTCAGTTATTTGCTGCAATACAATTGTTTTTGTCTAGCTTTCACGGATATGATTTTAGTTACACATGAGACTATGACAGTGTAATTGAATAAACACAGCCTCTCACTTGAGATTAACTTTAATGTCAAAGTTCAATTTTAATTAAACATATGATTTTATGCCCTGAACCTGAAAACACATGTGCATAATGCTGAAGTCAGCAGGGCTTGAAGTTATGCAACATGTTTGCAGCAAAGGCCTGGAGCCTTAATGAGTGAGTCAGTCTCTGGGCATTCAGTATGTTCAGCACGTCGGAGAATCTGACCTTAGTTTTGACCATCCACCCATCTTTT
This sequence comes from Pelodiscus sinensis, assembly GCF_052426305.1. Lineage (NCBI taxonomy): Eukaryota > Metazoa > Chordata > Testudines > Trionychidae > Pelodiscus > Pelodiscus sinensis. The sequence goes on along the minus strand of NC_143063.1, from coordinate 25,979,158 downwards.
CACCACCCCCTTCACCTAGCTCTATGACCCTATGCTACATCGCCCCACAGGCTGGGATGGGAGGTACAACACTGGTGCTGTGGTACAGAAATCTAGCTGAGTTACAGATTTAGAGACCTGGAAATATACATGTGTGGAACAGAGGTGAAGTGATTCTGCTGAATTCAGCCAGCCACTCGACTCACCCCTCTCAAGCTTTAACTCTCCCATTACCTTCTGTCATTACAGAGGCAGTTCCCTGCCTGGGGTGGGAGGGCCTCTCCAGTGCTGATGATGCTCATGAGAAGTCAGCAGGTTTGCCTCCAGAGCCACATTCCTGAGACTTCCACATTCCTGAGAGCACCATTTCCCCACTTTAGGCAGCTTGGGGAGCAAGAGGGAGTGACTAAAAGTCTAACCCACATCTCCAGCTTGCTATTTTTCAGCATCTTCCCATACTGAGGTGCAAGGACAGCAGCCCAGGATTGTATTGCATTGCTTCAGATTTCTATTTCTAGCATTTTATATGTATTTAGTGCTCATAAATGGCAGCCGGGGAGGCTGAAATCCTCCATTTCCTACAGAGAAGGAACAATACAGGCAGTAACAGCACATCAATGGGTATCTAATTTCAACAAAAGAGTCCACCCCCGCATATTTGAGACAATAGCAATAATACTTAGCTCTTGTATAGAGATCGGTAGATTGCAAAGCTTTTAACTAAAGAGGTCAGTATTATTAGCCCCATTTTATAAATAAGGAAACTGAGTCACAGATAGGAGACATGACTTGTCCACAGTCACCCAGCAGGTGAACGGCTAAGCAGGGTACCCAACCTTGGTTTTCTGGTTGCCAATCTAGTGCTTTGTCCACTATGCCACACTGCCTTAATGTAGGCCGTGCTCTGCCAATGTAACATGACACAAGTTCTCTTATTCACTACAGACTGACTCAAAGGGACTAAATTCCACCCAGCATGCTGTGCTCACCACTAAGAATACTGAAGGCTATAGACATGGGTCAGAATTTGGCTCCTGAAGCTTAAACCAAGAGTAAGAAGATCAGCTGTGGAACGATGACCAAGGTACTTCTGAGGCATAAAACTCTGCACCTGCCGGCCACTGTTCCACTTTGTCATCATCAGATTTATCACTGTCATCCCCACTAGATGGTTCATAACCTGTCATGGCTGAATGGATCTGATCTGGCTGCTCCTGGCCACCTTCTGCTTCCTTCTTCTTTTCTGCCATCAGCTGCCGGTAGCACAGGGTACAGACCCTCAACGGCTTGGGAGACAGGCGCGGCATCAGAAACCTCTGCCTGGAGCAGTCTGCACATACCACAAAGCCGCACTTCCGGCAGTGGTGTCTGCGTGTGAGCGTGGAGAACTTGGTCTGTGTGCAGCGCATGCAGATATCAGTGGCCTTGTCGGGGATCCAGGGGGCAGCATGCTCCGTGGAGGGCTGCCTCCCTGTCTTTGTCAGCAGATGCCCAATGCACTCCTCAAGGTGACTGAGCCACTCTTTCCTTTCTGTGAGGGAGGCAGCAGAAACCACAAAGGACTTCTTGGAAGTTTTAATCATCCATCGGTTCTTCATTTGTAAGGTATCCGGCAAGGTCTCTAAGGTCACATCTTCGAGGGGTATGATGTGCTGCGAGTTGTACTTCCTTTTGTTTATCACTATGCTCCCATACACAAGGATGTCATTGAACAGGAAAAATATCCGAGGCTTGGCCTTCTTGCGGCATTCTTTGGTCAAAATTCCTTCACCCAAAAGAACCCTTCCTGGCACAGCAAGGGGTTGTCCAGATGCCCCAAAGCAGTTTTCCACAGAAGCAATCCGTTGGCTGTTAATTTCAGTGTTAACTAGGTAGTCCACCATCTCTTCTGTTCACTCTAGAGTGGGGAAAGAGAAAAGTCATAAAACTGTATTCTGCAAACAATTGCCTCAATACCAGCGTTGTAACTGAGCAGCACATTTAAACGGCAGCGAGTAGCATTTGAAATAGCCAGGTGATTACTTTGATCAGTCATTGCTAGATAGTACCACTCATAAAAAACTTAAAGCACTCTTTAAAATACAAAGTAAAACTAATGAAGTGTCTGATACATTCGGTAGCAGGCTGATACTGCCCATTTCAGCAATCAGCAGAATTCAGTTACCCAGCCTCCCTCCCCTCTTATATTGCATCTTGAATAAGGCAGAAAACTCCCTATTCTGGACACAGTTATACAGTATAAAAAACTGCTCATACCAGAGCTACTTATTCCCATTCATAAATTCCAAAGTCATAAGGGACCTGTGACCATAAGATCTCCCCTTGAAACCCAGTGGCAAAGGATTCACTGCCTTCCACTAACAGCAACTTGTATCAAGCCTGACAAACACACCATGCTTAACTCATTGCTCTTATGACACTTACGTATCAAGAACATTATGTAAGATAAAGGAAAGGCAGTGACACACTGGGCATTAATATTGTGCAATGTTCGTGTTCACACTAGTAAGCTATACATACTTACGAGTTTATGTTTTAAAGTCTAACAAAACAAAGGGAAAAAACGGGGTCTTCTCTCCAATCAGCTGGGCCAGCAGGCAGCAGTGCAAATAGTAGGGATGTAAGAACTAGTTTAAAAATGTAACTGTATAACTGCTAAAAATCCTAGCAGTTACACCAGCTGCAAGCTCTGCAGTATGCAGCAAAGTCTCCCTGGGAACGGGGAGCCAGCATGTAACCTGCAGCAGGGAGACCAGGGCAGGTGGGGAGCTGCTCCAGTCCCTACCAGTTAACCAAAACCAGTTAGCCTCACCCAGTAATCATTTACTTCCCCAGTAGACAGCAGACTTGGTAATTTCTGTGTGTGGACGGGGACAGGACACTGCAAAGGGGTTCAGGAAGTGGGGGCACCAAGGACTCCCTGCAAGGCAAGGTAAGGATAGCAAGTGTCCTAAGGATAGGACTGATAGCTTGGCTGGCTATCAGCTGTCACACAGTTTAGCATCAACAAAGCCCTCTATTCTAAGGCAGTTCTGGCCATCACAAGACCATTGTGATTATCTAGTCTTACCTCCTATCTAACACAGACTATAGAACAGGGGTGGGGAACATAAGACTTGTGGGCTGGATGTGGCCTCTGATTTCCCTGGATCCAATCCCTGAGGCTCAGGGTTCCCCTCCAGCATCGGGGAGCCTGTGCCATCCCACCTTGGGGCGGGAGCACACAAAACCTATTCGCCTGCCCCCCACACCTCAGACTCCGGTGTGTGAGTGTTTTTTTTCCTTTTTCAGTTGGGAGCAATGCCAGTGACCGTTTGATTTTTCTTTTTTGCTTCTTACTTATATGTGGCCCCTGACTGATTTTTCTGTGAGTCAGCAGCCCTGACCCAAGAAAGGATCCCTACCCCTGCTATGGAACTTCCTCAAAATAATTCCTAGAGCTGATCTGTTAGAAAAACATCTAATCTTCATTAAAAATGTCAGTGATAGAGAATCCACTGTGCCCCTTGGTACATTGTTTCAATGGCTTATTACTCTCAGGCTGTCTAGACTACATGGAAGATTAGAAAGAGGATATGCAAATTCTGCAGGAAATTGGATATCTTCTTCTGATCTCACTTTCCCTGAGTGGAGCTTTCGAAAGTGAAATTAGTTGGAACGTGGCTTTTTCTGCAACCCCGCCCTTTTTCAAAAAGCTGCTCTTCCTTCAAAAAATGAGGTTTACGCAGCTTTTCGAAAAAGGGGACGGGTTGCCAAGAAATCCGCGTCCCGACTACATCCAATTTCGAAAGCTCTGCTTTTGAAAGTGAGATCGGAAGAAAATATGCAAATTCCTGTGGAATTTGCATATCCTCTTTCGAATCTTCCACGTAGTCTAGACGAGCCCCTAGTGTTAAAAATGTATAAGCTTATTTCCAGTCTGAATCTGTATAGCTTCATCTTCCATCCACTGGATCATGTGGGATCTTTCTCCGCTAGACTGAAGAGCCCTTTATTAACTATTTATTGCTCAAGTAGGTGCTAATAGACTGTAAATCAAGTCACCTATTAACCTTCTCTTTGTTAAGCCAAGCAGATTGAGCTATTTGAGTCTATTACTATGGCATGTTTTCCAATTCTCTGTTCATTCTCATGGCTCTTCTCTGAACCCTCTCCATTTATCAGCCTCCTGCTCAAGCTGTGGGCACCAGAACTGGATACAATATTTAGCAGTGGTCACACCAGTGGGGTAACAGTAAAATAACTTCACTGCTCCTTCTCAAGGTACTCCAGTTTATGCATCCCAGGACTGCAGTAGCTCTTTTGGCCATGGCACCACATGGGGAGCTCACGTTCAGTTCATGATGCACTATGACCCCCCCAAAATTTTTTTCAGAGTCATCACTTCCCAGCATAGAGTTCCCTATCCTGGCAGTAGAAACTGCATTCTTTGTCCCTCGAGATATATATTTACATTTCACATGATTAACATGCAGATTGCCTGTGCCTAGTGTTTCAAGAGCTCCTGGTCACTGATTCAGTGAACGTCCCCTTTCATTACTTAGCACTTCCCCATTTTCTGTGCCTTTTTTCAACTTCATCTGTTATGAGTTTGTCTTCTTACACGTCGCTGATAAAAATGTTAAATAGCCTATGGACAAGAACCTATCTCAGTGGGATGTCAAGGAAACTCATCATCTCAATGATGAGTCCCCATTCATTTAAATTACTTGTACATTTCAAAGTTGGAACACCACCACTGCACCTCTGCCCCCTCCCATGGAGCTGCAGCTGGGGGAAACCAGCTTTTAAACCAGCTCCTCCCAGTACCCTGCCTCTTTCCACCCCTTGCTGCCTCTTTCTGATAGAGGCAGCAAAAGGGGAAGGAGAGGGAGCAACTAGTTGACTATTGCTTATCAGATAGTTGACTAGTCGCTTACATCCCTAATATAGAGACAGCAAGAGGAGATGGGGGGAAAGGCAAGTAGTCTACATGCATGCCCGATAAGCCTAAGTTTATCGGGTAGTCAACTATTTGACTACTCTTTTTTGTTCCCTAATGTGCATCGCTTTTAACCAGAATGTTGTATGGTGCCAAGTCAAACACACCTTACAGAATTTTTTAATTATCCCATATCAAACTGCTCCATTATCTTGCCTGGCATGCATGTCAGACTGACAAGCCTATAATTACCTTGGACATCCTGTTTTATCCTTTTTAAAAACTGGCACAACATTAGTTTTTCATTCCCGAGTGCTGTAGGCCATTTCTCTTAAAACTCTTGGATACCCATTTTCTGGACCTGCTGCCTTGGAAGCTATCAAAATCAGACATTTTTTATCAGTATCCTCCAGAGAGATACTAGAGGAATGGAAATAGTTATCCCTATATGAGAAGACTGCATAAAGCTTTCCCCCCCCCAAAAAATACAGAACAGAAACATTTACTTAAAAAGGGAAATTAGCTATAGTGCTCTACTCCAAGACACCTTTATACTGGCAGAACAGCATCATCATTAGTAGAGCCTGCACAGAGACTAAATTTGTATCCATATCCACAAAAATGATTCATAGATATCTGCAAATTAGTAGGATTCTAGATACAAAATTTGAATCCACAAAAAAAAAAAAATGAGCCATGGATATCCACATCCACAAGCGGATACCTGTGGATATAAGGTGGTATCTGCAAATTTGTAGGGTTCTAGATGTAGGGTTCAAATTTGCATCCACACCCACATCAGCAAATACCTGCCACTATAAAGTGGGTATGCTGGATTTGCAGGGCTCAACTCATTAGCAGTTGTACCAGAATAACTACATCGATGTGAAAAACAGAAAATACACATCCCTGAGTAACAATTACTATTGATACAATAAGGTGCGGAGACCATGACATAGAAGTCAATTTTTTTTAAAATATAACTCATGAAAGGTACTTGACAAACGGATAAAAACTATAGCTTTATTTGTGCAGCAAAACTGGCTCTAGCAACATTCCCTTCACTACTCATAATGGGTAGAAAGTCTGCTAGTGTAGCAGTCAGAGTAGTCTCCACCAGCATTCCCTAAAAGCGGTTGGGTGGCCACTTAGGAGAAATTCAAATGCTGCCTAGCTAGTTAATAGAATGCCACCAGCAAGTAGCATGTGTTTCTACTAGTGGTGCACATCTGCACATGCCTCAGTGCACATAAACTTTATTCTGCACAAGGAAAAAATGAGTACAGGCAGTCCCCGGGTTACGTACAAGATAGGGACTGTAGGTTTGTTCTTAAGTTGAATTTGTATGTAAGTCGGAACTGGTACATATTGTAGGGGAAACTCTAGCCAAACATTTCTCCGGAGCTCAGTTTTATTCTCCCACACCTCACTTCCCTCAGTCCTTTATTCTCAAGCTGAGGTGTCTGCTGAGAAAAGCAGCTTCGCGTCTCCCTGGTCTGCTGGGGGGAAGCAGCTAGTGCCGGGTTGCCTCACCCCGTTTGTAAATAGGGATCCGATGTAAGTCGGATCCATGTAACCCGGGGACTGCCTGTAGTAGCATTGGTCTCTACCGCCCCACTCAAGTCTTGATATCTGTAATGAGACTCCCAACTAAGGCTGCATAGACAGACACTTTTCACTAGGAATTGGAATGAGATAATCATTTGAATTCAAGGATACCACTCATCACCCAGATGGTTACAGCTCTGATCTATGCAAATCCAGGCAGGAACTAAACCACAATTCCAGAAGTGGAAAGCTGAATGCTCTTCTTATCAATTCTCTGAGCTATCTCCTGTGACCCTCCTCTTATTGGACTGTCAAAACCAAAAAACAAAAAACCCAGCAAACACCACAGCCCACGCAACCCAACCCTTGCATTCATCACACCAAGTATTTCCTTTATTTGTATTTCCAGTTACAAGACACGTCATTCTGAAAATGTTCTGCATCATATTAAAGGAACTAGAGCAAAGCATACTCATTTCTCTCTCTCACCTCCACAACACTACTCCCCAGTTACACATTTTTATTTTAAAAATACCAGGTGAAGTAAAAGTAACTCTTTAAAGTTCCAACAGTGGGGACAATTAAATGTCATGCTTAGTCCCACTCCACTTACACATTTAAAATGTTGTCTGTGTTACTGGTATTGTCCCCAAGACTGTGTGTCTAGGCATAATAATCCACAAGAAACTGAGTCACTTCCTTTTAGACAGGAGTAGCTCAGAGCTCATAGGGGATGTGCATAGGCCCATGTTTCTATTATTGTTTCTTATAATAGCTAATACATAACAATTTGTTATCTCAGAAACTTCTGTCTGAAAAGATCTACAACCCACATGGTGTTTAGACTTCTAAGCATCAGTGATGGATTACTACATGCAGAAAATTCAAGACAACAATTTACATTCTTACAGCATTTTTCATCTCAAACACACCCTTTCAGGATAGTGATAAGGAAACACAACCATATTCAGAATAGTAACTTAAACACCACTCAGGGATACTACCTCATTTTTAAAAGAAGAGGTGGCTAGTTAAAATTACAAGTTCCCCAATATAGAATGTGGCCAAGAGACTGCTACATATAGTTTACAGAAAGCTTAGGTCCAAGTTTTCAAGAGAGCTCAGCTCCCATTTAGGAACTTAGAAGATGTGGCCATATTTCCCAACCACCAATTAGTGATCATTGAGTAAAATGAGCATTGCTGGGTGCAGAATCTGGCTCTTCCTGACCACAGATGATCAGACCCTTGTATTTACATCTCTACTAAAGACAGTGCCTTTAGCAGCAAAGTGCCCTGAATGTCATACTGTATGGATTCAGGGGAAAAGCCAACATTTCTTCCGCAACCCTTGTGTTCTCCTTGGCAACCTTTCTTCCCAGTAAATGATGGAACCTCAACATATAATCATTACCAACTTGGACATAATGAGGCGAATGCAAGCTATAAGCAACCAAAACAGGACAAACCCATAATCTCCCTTGAATTAGGAGAAGGTTCTAATGACTCTGACTCACTTCTGTCAGGATGTGCAGTGATTCTTCAAGGCTTTGAGACAACAGAGTTGATGGATTCAGAGTGTGTTAAGCACCTCTGTTCATCCATGTGCAGTGTGGTCTAAATCCAATTGCAATCTTCCATACACTGATAAGTGAGGGAGAATAGCACAAAAGCGGCAGAGATTTTACTCACTCTTTCATGAAAGGTAAAACAGGAAAAAATCTATCAGTCAGAACATTTCTCTGAAAAATAAAATATAGCAGGCCATGACTTCTGCTCTCTGAAGTACACATTGAGGGAAAAGAGAGCAATAATCATGTCAGGGTGTGATATGCTATACAAATGCCTTCAGGCCCATCCCAATGAAAACACGGCAGAAACCGCATACCCAATCTACTTTACCTCTAGAGAGGGCGGCGGCACAGCCTTTCCCATAAAACAGAAGTTCTCGAACTTCATTGCACCATGACCCCATCTAGACAAGAAAACTTACAAAACCACAAGAGGAGGGACTGAAGCGTGAACTCCCCCATGCCTCAATACCTCAGGGCAAGGGGGCCAAAGCCCTGCTGCCTTGTGAAGAGGGGGTCAAACCCCAAGGACTTCAGCCTTGGGGAAGAGGAGGCTGTAACCTGAGTCCCACCACCTAGGATTGAAGCCCTTGGACTTTGGCCCTGGGGAATGGGGTTCAGTCTTAGGCTTGGACTCTGGGCCCCAGCAAGTCGTAACACTAGCCCTGGTGAGCCCATTGCAATGGGGCTGCTTTGCACTTTGGGGTCCAAACCCCCAGGATGAGAATGGCGCCCTAACAGATTGTTGCTGGAGCCAACCTTTCCTAGTTACTTCAAGGTGGTGCCCAGGAGCGACCCCAGAATGGGTCTTACCTGCACCTTACATCTGAAGGTGCAAAGGAGCAACTAGATCTACACTGTCTGAAGTCATGTTCTTGAGACTTATCCCTTTAAATAAAAATATTGTGAATGTTGCATTATGGGAATAACTATCTTCCCTTTGTGTTGGGGAGAGTGGAGAGAGAATCTTTATGCCACCACTTAGCTGGCTGGAGCAGATGAGAGTCCTCCAGCCTGAGGCGGTTTTCCTCAGTGCATGAGAATGCCAAGATTTAACTTCTGCATTTCCCCTTACAACCTGCAAACATTTTTCTCCCTCCGACCTATGCAGAAATTACACAATAAATAGATGAATGGTTTAAACAGAAGGATTACACACAGGGGGCAGAGCATGGCCTTCAGATAAATGCCTTGCTTGCTCATTTTCCAGATCTGGAGTCTTAAGAACATAACAATGGCCATACTGGGTCAGATCAAAGGTCCATCTAGGACGCTAATTATCTTACCCATTACAAAGATAGAGGTGATAATTGGGGAAGCTAATATCATTAGCTCACAGACATTTACCTCCCCCTCCATCCCCCTTCTATTCTGAAATTTGATTTGTCCTTTTCATATGTGTTCATTTTTTTAATTGTATCCTTTGATATATATGATTGTGACAATTTTCTTCCACTATTTGATCTGAGGAAGTGGGTCTGGCCCACGAAAGCTCATCACCTAATAAACCATCTTGTTAGTCTTTAAAGTGCTACATAGTCCTGTTTTTTGTTTCATTTAAAGAACAGTGATCCAAAAAAATTAAAAAGTAATACAGATTGGACCTCTCTGGTCCAGCACCCTCAGGACTTGACTGGTCCCGGATGAGAGATTTTTCACACCCCTAAATGACACTCAGCCAAAAGTGGAATAGGAATAATAAAGGAGAGACTGAAACAAGGGCAGGTTGGTGTGAGGGAATATAGGGTGTAAGAAAATACTGCAGATAATTTTGGGATTCTCAAATGCAGAATTGGATAGGTTTTACACAGATCTTTGATCCTGCTTCTGGTAGCCTTGCTGCAGGTTGTTAGGAGAGCTTGACTCCTGGTATCTGTTCCCAGCTCTGATATTGACTCACTATGTGATTGCCTCCACATTACTTATCAGTAAGCCTCAAATCTCTCAGCGGGGCTCTGAGAGACTATTAGGATATAAATTATTTAAGAAAGGGATAGCATGTTCAGCAGCAAACTCAAAAAGTGCAGTGGGGTTCAGAACAATTCTTTCAAGACAGTCACACCATGCCCCTTTTTTTCTTTCCCAGATGCTGAGGGGTTGGTTGGCTGGCTTCTCATTAGTCATTTGTCCTGACAGTGGAATCCCAAACTTTTATAATAATCTGTGACTAGGAGGTTAATCCGCTGTATGGTAAAGTTTCCTAGTGAGTGTGCATGGATGGTCAAGAGAGAGAGAGGAGGGGAATTCTACACAGTTCTGAACTTCTAAACAAACTAATAGTTTTAAGAATATTAAGAATTTAAGACTCTTTAATTAAGACTATGCTGCCAGAAGGCATAGGGTAACCGTTTTTAAAGTACTACGGTAAACATCAGTAGGAAAAGGTTTAACTAACATGCTTATTTTGACTTTTACACAGCACAGAAGACTAGCCAGTTCTCTTGCATCAGAACAAAGGGACAAGCAGTCAGCATAAACACCCTTTTCACTTTCAAATGAGAGAAGAACTAAAAGAACTACCTGTCTAGAGAACCATTAATTACCTAAGGAAAAAAAAATCCTCCAAACCACAGCTTGTAGTGTGTTACCAGTATGGAGACCAGATAGGCAAAACAGTTTCATTACACATCCCTCATCTCTCATGAACCTAACCCATGGATTTCTGCATCTAGAGTAAAATTGATTCTGATTCTCCAGCCAGCACTAGCTCTCATTTCCTTCTCGCTCCCCAACATGCTACTGCCTCTGTATCAGAAGCAGCAGGTGGGAGGAGACGGTGCTCGCAGGGAAACATCTTTCTGTGTATACTGGCTCCCGCTTGTCCCCCTCCCATGCGCTGCTGCCTCTGCATCAGAGGCAGTATCAGAGGCAGCAGCGCAGGAGAGGGGAAAGGCAGGCATGCCACAGGAGCCTGCTCCCCGTGAGCACTGGCTCACCTCCCTACCCCACTGCCTCTGTATTAGAGGCAGCAGGTAAAGAGGTGCATGTAACCCCAAAGGTTAACAGATGAGCCCATGTCCACATCCCTACTGTAAGTGAACATGGCTTTGGGGAGCACTGCCTCAGGGACAGTGCAGAACAGATATTTTTCACCCGGGTTAAAAAACGCTGAACACATTTTTCAAGCCTATCTACACAAATAACTTATTCAACCTTTTAAGTGCTAACCACAGACAGCCTGGTGGGTTTCATATGGAAAAACAGAAACATCAGCAGTGGCACCTCCCTCCCACCCATGTACTGTAACAGTTGTGAATGCAGGTAGGAAATACTCCAATTTCCC